>NW_008333887.1:115216-153626 GCF_000622305.1 Nannospalax galili | reverse complement strand
TTGCTCTGGAAATTGTTATTGAGTATGTTAAAGCTGTAATGAAATGCTTCTAAAAACTGAAAAAAAAGGAAAGAAATTCTCAAAGAATTGTTTAAAATAGTATTAGAAAATTAAAAGAAAGAGAAAAGAAAAACTGTAATTTGAAAACTAGAATGTTTGGGAAGAAAACCATTGGGATGCCCAACAAACCCTTTGCCGAAAAGACTACCATGGATAGAAGGACATGAAGTGCTTGTTGTTGAGACAATGGGACAAGAACTATAAGGTATTTTAGAGGTCTTACCAGATGCTTCTCACAACATGCACCCAGAGATTTTAGGGGTAGAATGGATTCAGGGGTGGGCTCACAGCACCCTCCATGGAATCACTGCCAGGGCTCCATCAGCTCTCTGTCCCCTGCATTCCAGGACAGCATTCCAAATAGCTGAGGCTCAAACAGGTGAGACATGGCATAGGCTGGTACTCCAGAGGCTGCAAGTGGTAACTCTTGGTAGCGTTCACTTTATGCCAGTCTTTAAAAATTTTAGAGTAATGGCTTCCTCCAACTAGATTTTTAAAAGAGGTTATGAACTGCAGAGGCCAAGGTA
Organism: Nannospalax galili; assembly: GCF_000622305.1. Taxonomy (NCBI): domain Eukaryota; kingdom Metazoa; phylum Chordata; class Mammalia; order Rodentia; family Spalacidae; genus Nannospalax; species Nannospalax galili. The sequence goes on along the minus strand of NW_008333887.1, from coordinate 153,039 downwards.
GACATTTTAATTGCAGTGGAGCCACCACATAGTACAATTCCAAGGGAAATATGGGGTTGGAGTCCCAACTATGGTGACTGTGGTAATTCTAAGCCATAGTACAGTTATGCCTTAAGAAACAGCCTGATTCTGAGCATTGTTTTAAGGCCAAGAGTGGACCTGAACTGCTGAACAACTGTTCCTTCAGATGTCTCTCAGAATTGTGCTCCTGAGACAGGGCTTTGCTTATTGTTTTATTGAAACAGTATCTCCAGTATGAAATGGAGAAGTGAAAGTCAGGAAACATCATTATCTTATCAGAGAATCTTGCCATTTGATCCCCAGGTTTAGAATATCATACACACTTAATTTCTCTTAGCATTTGCAATGAGAAAACCACACATTTCTTTCAGAGCTTTGATATATAAAGTGTGCATACATACATTCATTCACTATCTTGGGTGGAGTGCAAGGAAGGGTCCTTCTGGGATTAAAAGTATGTACCACTTAAAAGAAACAGACAGGTGAATCTCTGTGAGATTGAGGCCATCCTGGTCTACATAGTGAGTTCCAGGCCAACTGAGGCTACAGGGAGACACTGCCTCAAAGACAAATAAAAAGAGATGGCACAAAACTAACTAAAAACAATAATAAAACAACCTAGGAATAAAAATGGTGCAAAAAAATTTAATAATAATAAAATCATGTAGAAAAACACAAGGACAAAATTGATTATGTCACACAAAGAAACAACAAAATTGCAGATCTTAAACTAACTTTATATAATTGAATATAATGTAATGCACTAAATGTATGTAAGAGAAAAACGATAATCAAATGCTAGAGAATAGGGGCTGGAGAGATGGCTCAGTGGTTAAGAGCCCTGACTGCTCTTGCAGAGAACCCGGGTTCGATTCCCAGCACCCACATGGTGGTTACAAACCATACTTAGCTCCAGTTCCTGGGGAATCAGATGCCCTCTTCTGACTTCCGTGGCATTGCACGACATGGGTACACTCATATGTATGCAGGCAATACACTCATATGCATAAAATTTAAAAATATATATTTTTAAAAGTTCTTAAAAAACAAAAGCTAGAGAATGCTAAATATTTAATATTAAGTTAGTTTATAGAGAATAATCCCCAGTTATATTGACTACCTATGGTGTTTAACCAATTCTCCTAATCTCACCTGTACCTGAGGTGATCAATCTGACCTGCCTTCAGCAAGAACACTGTTCATTTTGTTTTGCCATAATTTCTACTTAATCCTGATGTTTACTTTCAATAAATTCCTACCTACTAACCTACACTATGCTCTCTGACTACAAGTCCTCACATGTCCACAGTGTAAGCAGAATTGCCCCTCAGTGCTGCCCCAAGTTTTCCTTTCTCCTACTGCAGTAACTCCTGATTGAAAATAGTTCCTATTCACTTGACTGGTGTTCATGTCAGTTTTCTTTGATAGTTTCTGTACTCTGAAAGAGAAAGATACAAATTACTCACATGAGTAACAGAAGAAGACATATCATGATATTACTATACCTTGATAAAGGGTTAAAAATGAATGTTATAAAATTAAAGAATTTGTCCAACTTGTTCTGTTTTTGAGACATGAAATGGACACATTATTGGGCCGATATTAATGACCATAACAGGGGCAGGAGAGATGGCTGAGCATTTCACAACTGCCTGTAACTCTAGCTCCAGAAGCTCCAACACACTCTTCTGTCCTCTGCAGGCATCCATGTGCATGTGCACATATTAACACCCCCACAAATAAATAATAAATATAAATCTTAAAAACTGACAATAACTGATACAAAAAGACCCAAGTAGATTAAGAGTTATGAGATAGATAATAGCTATCTCCCCCTAAAGAAAAGCTCAAGCTCAACTTTACTAGAGAATTTAATCAATAATTATAAGAAAAAACAATAATAATCTTTCATAAACACTTTTAGAATTTATTTTTATATAGGGTCTCCCCATAGTTCTAGTTGGTCTAGAATTCTTTGTGTAGATGATGCTGGCCTTGATCTCACAGAGATCCACCTGCTTCTGCCTCCCAAATTCTAGGATTAAAGGCATGGACCACCAAGTCCAGCATCTTTAAGGAGCACTTTCAAAATAATTCTAAGAAGTATTATTATCTTGTTACTAAAATTAACCACAGACATGAGAACTAAAAAACACAGACATTTCTCACTTCATATTATGACTACAAAAATTCTTAGCAAAGTACTAGGCAGCCAAGTTTGGACAATATAAAAGGCAGTGAGGGGATATTTATATCAAGAATTCAAATGTGATTTAATATCCATAGTGAAAAATACAGTGTAACACATTAACAAGTGAATGAACAGAAGACAATTTATCATCTTAAAACAAAAACAAAAACTAAAAAGCCCAAAATAGCAGTTGACATAAACTAACACCCACTAATTCAAGAAAACCCAACCTAAGTAACTTTTGGCAATGGATGACTGTGGAGAGGGGGAAAGAGCTTACAGGAATCAGACTCTTGGTGGGCACAGTGAATGGACCCACACTGAAAAGACATTTGGGGACACAAATCAGACTTTAAAGACTGTATTATACCTATAATAATGTATAATACTATTATATAATAATATATATTACACACATATATATTATATATATGAGAGTACATATATTACATTGGGCTTGGGGCAGTATGAAAGATTGTGGATAGAGATGGGGACCCTAATACCATCAAACTATATTATATGAAAATCTCAAAAATTCATAAACAAATAGAAAAAATATATAAATAAGTAAAATTTTAAATAGCAAATGGAACTTTATCAAAATTTAAATTTGGATTTTCAACGGAAGACACTGCAAAGTATAAAACAATTTAGACTAAAGGCAACTACATTAAGAATCATAAATCAGAGTAAAACATCTGTATTAAGTATACATAAAGATTACTTTAAATTCAAAAAATAGAATACAATAAATGATATAAAGATAAATTTGGAGGGGAAAATTGGATAGACATTTCACCAAAAACATTCACTAATGTCTTGTAAGAAAATGTGATGTGGTTCTGCATCACTAGTCTTTAGGAAAGAGAAACTGAAACCTAGCAGAAGATATGCCCTCCTTGTACACTCATAGCAATGGCTATCAAAAAGACCCAGTCGTTAGTGAGAATGCCGACAAAGTAGAGCTCACATGTATTGCTAATGTGAGCTAATTTGAAAAGAATTGGAAGCCTCTTAAAACATTAATGCTACAACAAGGAGCTATATTCCTAGGAATGCACTTAAGATAAAATGTCCAGAGCCGCGTACACAAATGTGCATGGCCATATTCTTCATAGTAGCTCCATGTTGGGAACAATCCAGTTACCCGTCATCAGGTGACCATGAATGAAACATAGTATATCTATACGATGGACCATTATCCAACTATAATAAAATTGAACACTCTCCTCACGTCTGTGATAACATGGCTGGATCTAAAAGCATGCCCTCTAAATGCAATCAAACTCAAGACGACATTTTACAGGATTCTCTTGTTACTGCAAAAAAAATGAAAATCAGAAGAAAGCGGGTCATCCATTGAGTGGAAGTCTGTGCAGCTTCAGGGCTCTGGAGAAATTTAGGCATAATATAAGTATTTTAAAACGGAATTGTGATTAGAATACAACTTTGTAGATTTATTGAAAATCATTGAGCAATACGTGTGAAATGGGTGAATTTGTAGCATGCAAATTCTAACTAAATTTTTTAAAAAATATTTAGGTACTCTAGCATTTTCCCACCTATGTAAATTTTCATATACCTTTGTCCAACTTTAAAATATATTTTTAAATATTTTGTTTTCTGTGTGTGATTATACTTCTTGCAGGTTATAAGTGTACCCATGCTGTGCAATGCCCACAAAGGTCAGAAGAGGGTGTCAAATCCCCTGGAACTGGAGTTACAGATGGATTTAGCTTTTAGTAGCTATGTGGGTGCTGGGAGCTAAACTCGGGTCCTCTGTGAGAGAAGTCAGTGCTCTTAACCACTGAACCATCTCTCCAGCCCCTAAAATGTATTATTTTGAATACAAATGATAATAAAAATTAAATAAGCATAGATACAACATTAATAACAACATGAACACTCAAATGATTCTAAGTTTGAATCAAGCACATTTTAAACTCATTTTATGAATTCTTTATAGCCATGTGCTTGCTAATACGCTGGCCTCTTGTTTGTTTCTACCACCTCATATCTTATCCATATGCTCTGCTGGGCGATGGTTCTATTGCTGCATTTTAATGCTTCTGTTTTATTTCTTCTGTTCTGCTGAATCCATCGAATTCTGGGGTGTTCCATTATTGGAATATAATAAACTTTTTAACCTTCAACTTTCAATGAATATTCCATACAGAGAACAGTTATAAGATTATAGAATTCTCTCATTCAGCTTCCCTAAAAGTGAACATTGTACATGATGACAGGGAGACGGTCAAAGCCAAGAAATGTATGCTGGACTAAGACTTTTCTTCAGTTCTGCCAGTTCTATCCCTTATGATGTTGCTTATAACATATTACCCAGGCTCTCACACTGCGTTTGGCTCTTATCCCGCCTCAGATTCCTTTACTCTGTGAAAGTTCCACCTTTATTTGTTTTCAATGCCCTTGACATTTTAAAGTATGCAGATCTATTATTGTTCAACTTATCTATAAATTTGTTCTTTCCTGATATGTCCATTATCAAAATGAAGCAATAGTCTTTGGTCCAAATCACAGGAGAAAGAAGGCTGTGTCTTCATTCCTAACGTCAATGGTTCATTATTAATGTTGCACTTGTTTAAGGAGGTGACTGCCATGGTTGTTCGCCATGAAGTTACTTCACATTTGTAGGAATGAGTAACTTGGAAAGACAGTTGGAGATTATACTAATATCCTTCTTATCTTTTAATAACTGAGAATCTAACTGGGATCTTACATTTTAGTTTGATTATTTTAGCTGTAATTCTGTCATAGTAAACAGTAGTTACTTTTGATCCATATATTTAATTTTTTATATCACTATGGACTTATGTTTATTTCACTGTATGAATTATTATGCAATCAATGACAATGTGTTTTGTTGCTCTCGTACTGTGTATGGTACCATTTTTCTTTGCTTTTGTTAAAAATAGCAGAATTAAAATCTTTCCATGTAATAAACATAGGAGATAGTTGACCTATTTTTTTTTTTTTTGGTAGCACTAATGCCATTGATCTAATATGTAATCCCTTAGGAATAAAAACTGCATGTAATATGTTAGGGATACATTACTATGTAATATGTTGACTTCTTAGTCATAGAAAATAACAGAAAAGTGGAAATTGTGCCACTGGGCATATGCACAAAAATATTTGCTCCTTTATATGTATGTTTTTAATTGAGAATCAGAATGATTAAATGTTCAACTGTAACTGTTTATTTCTTGAACTTATTTTCTAGTCCATTTTCATTTGTGTCTGTATTAAATTCCAAGATCTGTTGTTAAAAGACTAAAGTTTCACAGCTCAGTTAAACAATAACATTTAGTTCAAATAATCTGCCCCCTGAATCCAAACTCGTGAAACCACTACAGAAAGCAGTGTGGAGAACCATCAAAAAACTACAAATGAACCTACCATCAGATCCAGTGATATCACTCCTTGGCATATACCCAAAGGACTCATTGTACTGTATAGATAGATACCTGTACATCCATGTTTGTTGCTGCTGTCTTCACAACAGCTAAGAAATGAAAACAATCTAAATGTCCCTCAACTGAAGAATAGTTAATGAAAATGTTGTACAGCTATGCAATGGAGTCCCATAGGGATGGGACCATTCAGCACCAATAAAATGAAATTATGAAATTTGCAGGTAAATGAATGGAGCTAGAGTGGGAAGTAACAGAAATGCAGAAAAGCAAATGGCCTATGTTTTCACTCATTTGTGGATTGTAGCACCAATCACTTGTATGTGAATATACAGAATCTGATGTAACACCAAGAGCCAGGTAAAGGCAAAGGATACATGGAGGTAAAGGAAAAGAAACAACCTGAAAGGGAGATAATAGGGAACAGATGTTACTTGAGGGAGGTGGAAAAAGTGGGAGTAATTGGCAGGGAGGAGAGGAAGGAGGAACATTCAAGGGAACATGGAGTGGGGGAGGGAGGGAAGTCAGGAAAGGAAAGATGGCAGGAGTCAGGAAGTACTGGGGGAGAAAGGCGGGTAATGGGATCACTGTGACTAAGAAGGGAGGGTGGAGGGATGCCAGATGGGAGAAAAAAAGAGTGGAGATGAGTGAATCTTGGGGGTCTAGGAAACCTAGAGGGAAAAGTGATGCTCTAGAAATCCTATGAGAAGTGCACATAGAGTGCCTGAACATTAATGCATATGTATACCTAGCTGCTTGGGTAGGGAATACAGTGCCAGATAGAAGAGACCTCCCTTAGAGAGACAAACATACCATACAGCACTCATCAAAGAAGCTTCTTTTGGCAATAAATGGAGGCTACTGCAGATTTGAACATCTAGTCAGGCACTGAGAACATACACCTGGGAGATCTCCAGTACTAGGAGATACATCTGCAATTGAATCTACAATCCAGGCTCATGGAACATAGTGGAATAAGGGGTAGAGAGAGGGCTAATGCACCCCTCAACTCTCACCAGTGAGGCTTCCATGTACATCAGAGTGTGATAGACACAGAAGGCCACAATCAGCTAAGTTTTGGAGAATGAGAAACTGTAGAGGGTAGGATGGGACTCCTATATGGAACCTCACCCACCCATGGCTCAGGGACCATTGCAGAAGAGGAGGCACAAAGATGATAAGAGCCAGGGCTGGTTCCCAAATATAAGGAGGTAGAAGCTTCCAGGCCACTGGAGGCTTGCTCATATGAGCCCACAGCAGTGCTGTGGATTGTGGGACCCATGTCAGCTCAGTTAAACAAAGGCCCAAAGAGGAGGTGAGAAACAAATGGTGGGCAGAACTAGACAGAGAAATATTTGAGACTGCTATTGGGTGAGGGAGAGTATGACTTACATACAACCACTGGATGGGCTGACTAGACTCCAGTGGATGTATTTACACTGAAGGACATTTGGGTACAAACACCTGAATGAATAGGACTCAGCATGTATGGCAGAGTGCATAGTGTTCATCAAGGGAATAGGGGGAGGCATAGATGGGGAGAGGGGTAGGGTTTGAGTGGAAATGTATGAAATTTAAAGCTCAATAAAAAAAAAAAATCTAACCTCTTTGTCTTCATGAGTGAAACTGAAAAAAAATAGAAAATAGGAGGAGGGCTTCTAATGGAATTACTCCTAAAACTGTAACTGCAGTTTTATTTTTAAAAATTGGTTTTTTTTTTATTTACATGGTTCTCATATATATACAAGTTATAAACATATGACTATCTTCACTAGTCTGTGCATCATCTTACTTTCCAGAGTGGAAGAACCTACCTGTATTATATATAATAATTGTGAAGCAAATGAACATAAAATTTTATCTTAGAAAATATTTCTAGGAATATATCAGTGCTAGCTCAAAGTGCTTCTTCTAAGATCAGAACACAACGGCTCCAGCCAGTATTCTCTTATCAACCCAATTCTACATTGTCTACTACACACTAAAAGAAAGGAACATCAAAACTGCCAAGTCAGTAAAATCAGCCCTGATAATAAAGCATTCAGAAGCAGCCAAAATGAATAGGCAAAATGGATCACTATGTGCACTCAGAGTGCTTATTCTCCCTGTAACGAGAGGACAAGTAGGCACACACTCTTACTTGTAAATTGCCCATTTAACCTCTCACCCTTATGACTAAATAGACCATTCCCATCTGCCAGACTTTCTTCCTCATGACAGATCTTGACTACAATAGATATAAAGCCAATGTATCTTTTTTAAATGAATCATGGTTTTACTTTGTCCTAGCCTCCAAATTTTAGACAGGGAGTGGGGTACACAGGGATGGTCAACTTTGGGACAAATCATCTTATCAAAATGCAAGAAAACATATATCAGTGCAGTCCCAGGTTGGGAATAGTACTCAGGGGACCTTTCATGGTTGGCTCCAGAAATAGTTTTAAATTTAAGCAAGACACCTAATTTTAATTGGCTTATCTCCAAAAGTATACCTTTGGAAGCAGAGGGCTACTTCTTTTAAGGAAAACCTTTGTTTGTTTGGGACCTGGTGCAGTAATTCACCTAGTCTTCACTCAATGCGGCAAGAATTCTGACTGTTTCTTTACATCACTCAAGGAGCAAAGTTCAAACATTGTAAATTTCCTATTTTTTTTCCACTTCAGTTTTTACAAAGGCTTAATATTAATAGTAAACTTCTTTATGAAAACTGCATATTACTCCATAAGCCTTTGTGTATTTGTTTTCATCTATGAGACTAAGTATTTATCAAAAATATGAACTGTTTGCCTGAACTATCACAAGAAATTTCTCTTACTGCTGAACTTTCATTATCTTTTCATTTGTTTTTTAGATCCTCAGTGGCATTTTCAGTAAGAAGTATTCAACATAGGTGAGTCTAGAGGACCTATCTTTAAAAGAAAAGGCAAATTTACTCAATTGTACTAACAAGAATGAGTCAGAGTCATAAAATCAGGAGAAAATCTTTAAGCTGGTTAAATTACAAGGAAAGAAACACCCATGAAACAAAAAAGGCAGGACCTTGGAGCACTTGGTCAGGGCTCTCTGAAAATAGAACCAATAGAATGAATCAACATACAGAGAGAATTTATTAGATTTGATTGCAGAATATATGCTTGTGGCATAAAACTGTCCTCTAAATGTCAAGCTCTGTTGCACCTGCTTGCTTAGGATCATCACCAACAAACATGACTGTTGACCTTCAGCAAGAAAGGAGGGATTTTGAGAGTGAGCTACACCTCCCAACCAATCAGTAGACCCTAGTTGCACTGGTGGTAGGACTAAGGGTACCTAAGTGGAAAATGCCATGTGTGTATGTTCTCACCTTTTTGGACAGCTGCAGGAAAGAGGAGATACGGAGACTTTCCATCCAATGTGGCCTTGGGGTTGGGGAGCTCCCACACTCCTCTGATCAACCCCTTGCCCACTGCTCTGTAAGTAACCCCAATAAACTCTTTAGTTTACCAAACTGTAGTTTGGAGAAATTATACTTCTGTTTGTTGTAACTACGGTGGGAAGAAGGGGCCAGTTGACATTTGGACCTCCCAGAAGGAATTTTAGCAACAATGCTGGTAGTCCACTAATGGTATTATGTATATTAGAGAGGCTCAGGATATGGTAGTTGACCATCGTATGGAACTGAATACCTCGAGAGTCTGAATCTAGTGCTGAAGGCCTGGAAAATTCATGGAAAGCCCCTGGTGTTGACATCAGAAGGAAGAAGAAGATGAGTTTTGATGGCAAGAGAGAATGGCAACAGCAGTGTCAGAAACAGAGTAGATTCACTCACCAGCCAGGTGAAAGTAGTCAGGCAAAACAAAAGTAACCTTTCCTTCCTTTTATTTGGGTTACTATGAAAGGTACTACTGACTGTGGTAGACATCCCCCCACCCTCAGCTGATCCTTCCAGGAAATACCTACAGGCATGTCTCTTAGGCGAGTCCATATCCAGTCCAGGTGACAGCCAAGATTAATCATTGCACTTAGCATCCTTCTAACAACAAAATGAGTTCAACCAAAGCCTCCAAGGCAAGAAATCATTTGAAAATTTTGTAATTTGCAACAGAATTAAATCACTCTTACTCTTACTGATGGAAACCTCTCCTTACAGTGCTATATTTACATAGGAAAATAATACTATGACATTTTCAAACAACTCATTTCAATGACATTCAATCTAAATGCAGATGGGTGCTAAGCTGGAGTACTCCTCATACCTCCCCCTTCCTACTCCAGTGCTGCCGAAACCTCTTATCCCCTTTCCCTTATCCTTAACAGTTGTATTATGCTATGTCTGTTCATATTATAATTGTTTTTCTGGTAGGTGTAAACATCAGTCATCAATACAGTGAAAGTGAGAAGGGAAGTTGCTGAGAATGTCATGGATGGTAATGAGTGAGCTTCCTGGATCTGTAAGACAGACTTATGTAAACTGGCAATAACTATAAATAGATGGATTAGTTCAATTTTCATCTTTTTACAATAACACATTTCAAAGTGCTTAATATTTTTGTAGACAAATTTTTCTCAGTTGATATTGGTTTTAAATACTTTGGAACTGTGTTAGGAGACATCCTATTTTCTTTGGGTTGAAATTTTTATTTTCTTTTTTGTTTCTCTTTCTCACTAGGGAATTATTTTTATTTGCATTTTCATCTCTTCTGCTAACCTGTGAAGTCTTCAAAAAGCAGAGACACTATCTATGCATTCCTTTTACCCCAGAGCCTAGTAAATACACTGGTATGAAATAGATGCTCAATCAATGTTTTTCAACAAAAACTGAATCTCACAAAGGATACTTTTTCTTTGCTCAGAAATATGAAGCTGGTGATTTTACAGACAAATCTTTCAAAGTGTCTTATTTTTCATGATTCTGAGTTGCTGTTGTATATGTACTAGAATTTTTTTTAACTGAAAGAAATAGGTAACTATTCTTATTTACAAAAAATAATGGAGTTCACCACGTAATTTGAAAATACACTGATTTTTGTTAAATTCTCTGGGCTTGCTTCAGGCATAGAGTCACCTATTTTAAAACAAAATACAATTAGTGGCTTACATAAAGGAAGCAATCACTGCCTCCATTTAACCATCCCATGCAAGCTGATGTGTGGTGACAGCTTGTATCCTCTATGGACTTGTCTAACAATCCTCACTAGGCAACCCTACATTGAAACAGGGTAGTAATTTAATTGCACTCTTGTTAAAACATGCTGTAATGTCAGGCACACAGAATTTTAATTCCCTTGGTGGGACCAAATAATCAGGAAATTTTCCAACTATAGAAGGACTTTGAAATAGCATGTGACATTTTTACATCTGGCCATAATTTCATGCTTTGCCACCTTTGATCAAAGTGTCACCTTAAATGAAGGCACAGAGACAGGAAATGATAGTGTGAAATTCACAATGTAACAGATTCATTTAAATCCAAAGCTAAAACTCATGTTAAGTAACAGTATCCCCCCCGCCCCCCACCGCCAGTAACTCATGCTATGGGAGTCAAATGAAGATAGAAAATTCCACATTTAACAAGATACTTTAAATTTTCCTAAAATTATTTTATACCTAAAGCAACCATAGGAACCGAGAAAATAACATTAAATAACTAATAGATACAATTTATTTATACACTGGAATGTTCAAGTGAAGTATAAGGAAATACAGCCTATGTGACAGATGATAGGGATGTGGTCCTCACAGCTTTACCCAGTGTTGCAGTCTAACATCTAAGGGTCTCAGAGTAGATCAAGCAGCAGCTGCTGGCTCTTTCCTGTAAAAGTAGTTTGCAATGGAAAATCACCAAGAGCTCACTAAAGAAGATGAAATATTTGAGAATCAAGAAATTTTAAAGCAATGTGCTACTTAGTAGTGAGGAAGTTGTTTGTTCTGAAACCTGTTACATTTGACATCACTTTAGATTTAACATGTTAAAACATTTGTTTCCTGAAGGCACAGTAGAAGCATTATTCTAACAGAGTTGGAAGCTTATTTTGACATAGGCAAGATAATAAGTTCATTTTATAGATGTCTAAGGTGTGCAAAATAGTGAACATTTGATGCTGATATAACAAACAAACAAACAAACAACCTGAGAATGAATAATTTATAAATAACAGAAGTCTAAAGTCTAAGACACCAGCATGTGGTGAAGACTGTTTTATATCTTTACATGTCCAAGTGCAGAAGGCTTGGGAAGTGGACGCTGCATCCTCACATGGCAGGACAGAAGGAAAGAAACCATTTCCTGAAAATTCCCTCAATGTGTTGATCCACTCACCAGAACACAAACCCTATGACCCAGAGTCTTCTCAAAAGTCGGCCCTCCCACACTGTTGCATTGGGTATTCTTGGTTTCACTGCAGAAAAGAATTTCAGGGATAGTCAGTATGAAGCAGATTTGCATTTATTAAATTTATTTTGATATAGATTTTAAGCATGAAGATTCAGGGAAGGTGTAGTGTGGGCTTCTCAACTGAGAATTGCACTTGTGTATCTTAACAGGAGACATATATACCATTTTGACGGCTGTCAAGTTACATCTCAAGCTCCCTAACAAACCTGCTTATGTTTTTCTTCTCTCTCTTTCTTAACAGGTGAGATTATAGGGTGGCTCCAGAGGTGTATGGGATGAGATTGGAATTTCATAAGGTAAAACAAGGAGTGACTGGGTTTGCAAAGTGGGTTAATATATGTCCTTTCCCTGTAAATGAGGTTCTGTTAAGATTCCTAGAGAATTGTAGGTATCTTACAGCTGGGAAGGAAGAAAGTTTTGAGCAGTAACTGTACTGGAATTCTTCATTGTCAATTGATGAGAAGCCTCAACCAGATCCCAATATGAGGATTTCCTTTCCTTTCTCATGACCCCATCATTCCACTCTGCCTCTAAATGGCCTATGGTTCTTCTGCAGGCTTTTGATATTTCAACAGAAAGCCATGTAAATTTTATCTGAAAATTCTTTCTTCTGATTTTTAGGGTCTATTGAATTTGTAATGTGAGTCTCTAAATAGTCTACAGGTGAGATCAATAATTGTTCAGAATGAAAAGGAAACAAAAGGCAGTGTACTTTGTAAGCAGCTATCCAGTGCTGAATATACTAATGGATATGATATGGCCACTGATCCATAACACACATTTAAACTTTCACAATCATGCAGAAGTATAACTAGAGGGATTCTTGCAGTAAATAAAAGTGTATTCAAAAATGTAGGAAAATGACAGTGAAATCCAGGAAAGCATGAGTCCATATATTTTATACTTCATATTGAGACACCTAACTTTCATTGGCTTTCACTCATGATTCCATCCCAATTTTGCAACTGTCAATGCAAAAACACAACTCTCACCCCAAAGGGGAAAAGAGATCAGTTAATACAGAGCCGAATATGAGTGAATGGAAACACAGATTGAGGTTACTCCAAATTCTATGTTACTCTGTTGTAATAGAAAATCTTAAATAAAGACACATTTCAAATATGTTGGTGGAAATATTAGGGAGGCAGGTTACAGCTATAGATCTTGGATGCTACCTGATCACATTCTTAGCTTTTGGGCTGGTGGAAACTAGTGGGTTGTTAATATGATTCAAAAGATTTTACCTGTTAGAAGGATGATAGGTCAGACACAGAGGAAGGCAAGGACTAGCTATTAAGAGAACTAAAGATAGCATAAGATAATTTCTAATCAGGCTCTGGACAGGAAACATTGCAACCTTTCCATCCACAGTCATCAAAATTCTTACCAGTTAATCAGCCTTGAGTGTGGTTATTTCCAGGAACTTTACTTCACAGCATATAAATATTTAATATATTAGAGAACACTTAAAAAGACCCAGTTGGGTCCATTTCCTTTATGAAAAACTAGGATTGTAGCGGGAATACATTTATGCTTATTTTGCATAAATTCTATCTTCAAATTGATAGAATGTTTTTTATTATGGTTACTTAACAAAATATCTATATGAATATTTTATTACAGAAACCTTGAAGTCAGATTGAAGTAAAAGAGATTAGGCTGTGTTTTCTCTGACAGAAGAGCATCCTGGAGGTAGTGGTACCCTGAGCCTTATTTTCTCATATAGAAAGATGTGAAAACACTAAGAATCCTAATAATATCCAAGAGAGGAGTCAGGTTATAGCCAAGGCTAATCAGGATTTCTGAAGACACAGGAAAATCAGAGACTAATAGGATTACACTCTCTCTAACTCATGGTACCCATATTTGCATATGATGCTGTTCAGGTTTAGGAACTAGGATGGTTCCAATAAACTCAGATTGGCATCCTACACAGCCAGAACTTCCTTGACTTTTCTTGCTGCAGAAGAAAAGCAGTCTCCTTCTAAGTGCTTGCTTAGAATCCTTGAGGGATTCAATTTGATTTGAAATCAGATGGAGAAGTTGGTAAAAGTGTAGAGAGAATCATTTCAAGTGCTAATTGTAAGATTTTAAAATTCAAAAGTAGTAGAATACTTTCCATATTTTTCAAATCCAACTACTAACAGAAGTATTATAAAGCAGAATTGAAATAAAAGATAATATTTTCTTCTAATAACTACAAAAGAAAAGACATCATGACATTGTATAAATAGCATCTTATTGAATTGAGTGAATATCTAGTAACACATTTTTAAAATTACAAAAGAGAGTAGTATGACATTCAGTATCATTGTCATTTTCTCATAGTGACCAAAAGAATTGCAGGAACAGCAGCTATTTACTGATGAGCATCTATATACTGTCTGACTTCTTTTAAGTCGAGTTTTACTAGTGAGTATAGCAGAACGATGCCTAATTACAGGGGAGTTCATTAACTTGACATACCAAAACAGACCAAGGTGGCTGATGTATGGCATCACACTAGTTTTCAGCAATGTGTATAAATTGCCATGCAAAATGGCCATTTTGATATAATTTAAACACTTACAATTTAAAAGCCCATCTTTTTCTAAAACAAGGAAATAATTCTCAATACATGAAAGCGCTACAGACCTATCTGCTTGATTAAGGTTGCCACTAACCATATGTGGCTATTTGAATTTAGTCATACATTCAATAAAATGAAGTTACACTGAGTATTGAGGTACATTACCATCATTTAATGGTGTAATGTCCATTCATGACTGCCACCTGGAATGGGACATTTCTGCCATAGTTGCAAGTTCTAGTGAAAAGACTGCTCTAACCTATTCCATAGACTAAAGTTAAGTTCCTGTATAGTACAAAACAAGATAACTTATTATTTAGTTTTTAAGGATTTCATAATGGTACAATATTACTGTCCAAAATATCATATAGATTACCATAGCTGTTCATGTCAATAAATAGATAACTAAAGTAATAATGATAGATATTTTCTATTAGTAAAGCATAAAAGAGAAAAAATTAATAGCATTAGTGTTTTAAGATCTGTCAATGACACACTATTACTACACAAAATACCAAGTAGATATAAAAGCTGTTAATGTCAATAAATAAACAACTAAAATGATAATGATAGATATTTTCTGTTAGTGAAGTATAAAAAAGTCTAAATAGCAAACTAGCATATGGAAATAAGCACCATATGCTTCATTGAAATAATCTCAAGTAGGCAATAAAAACAGGCACATATGAGCATCAATACATGAACTCTATGAATTATATATACAATAATCAAATAAGTGAACAAGAAATTTAGAGGGACGGGGATATAGGAGGAGTTGCAGGCGGCTGGAAGGGAAAGAAATAATGCAAATATAATACTCCTTTATGAAATTTTCAAAAGCAAAATAATTTTTAAGGATATAGTTCCTTGATAATATCAAAGAAAAACACAAATCTAATTTCAAAAATTATAAGAGATAATTTGTTGTACAATCAAATATAAATGACCATTGCCTGGAAAAAGATTTAGATTGCCCCCAATTTCATGTTCCAATGTGATAACAGTTTCATGAAGTTTTATAGTAATAAAACAAAGAAAAAATCTTAAGTCAAGACATTTTTCAAATACATTGGTGAAACATCAGATAAGTGAGGTATTATCTGCTATAGCCTCAGATACCATCTGCTGACGTTCTTAGCCTTTTGGCGATGGAAGCTAGAGAGCTATGGTTTCACTCGCTTGTCACAAGGGTGGTAGGTCAAGCATAGAGGTAGGCAAAGAATGGCTATTGAGGAGGCTAAAGATGTATAGATAAATTGGAATAGGGTTCTGATCAGCTAATCAGCATTGAAGAAAGTTCAATCTAAGGTACAATTTCTTTCCAGAAACTTTTGTTTACAATAATCTTTATTTCAATCTATAACATTAGCCAACTTTAGAAATTAGGACTCTTCATTCATGACCATTGTTAATATATACTCAGCAAGTAATCAAACATTAACTTTCATAGTTAAAAATACATATCCTTTGATAAATCAAAAACAAAAGAAGGTGGCTGAAGGGATGAATCAGTAGATAAGAGCACTGATTGCTCTTGCAGAGGGCCTAGGTTTCATTTCTAGAACCACATGGCACCCAACTACCATCGCTAACTTCAGATCCAATGGATCCAAAATCCTCTTCTGGCTTCTGAAGACATTGCATTTACATACATGTAGGCCAAACAAACATACACCTAAAAGTAAATAAATAAATAAATAAATAAATAAATAAATAAATAAATAATAAAAAGTATATCCTTTGCATCACCTCTATGAGTCAATCCAACAGGAGCTAAGGTCTCTTTATGGAAAGAAGTTTATTCAGAATATTTTGTGTGGGATGCTGTCAAAATGGCTTCCAAATATCTATGCTTATAACAGTAGTGCTGCTCTCAGCCTTGGTCACAGAAACTTTGTGCAGTGGACAGTGGTTAATGTAAAAATGCATAACTGCTTAAAGTACTGAAAATTAATCACTGTTGAGTACTCCCACCTAAATGATTAACTATGTTAATCCTTCTAATGCTCGGGGATAATCATGGAAGAGGAGGAGGAAAGAATGTAAGAGAACCAAATAGGGAGAAGTGTGTGAAACACCCTCTTTCAGGCATCACAGGGCTATTGCACTCATGCCTTTACTGCAGCTGTGGTTACCTGCACAAGATGTGCACAAGATTGGGCCTATTATTCTATCCATGATGGGAAAGGCTCCCATGAGGCCCCATCTGTTTCTGAGGAGCTACTAAATGTTAATGGTTACCGGAAGAGGAGTCATTTTCTTCTATCACTAGTAAGTTGCCCATGCTCCAGTAAATAACTCTCCCTTTGTTAATAAAAATGATTCTATTTAAACTCAGTGACACACACACACACACACACACACACACACACACACACACACACACGCACTGAAAGTAAGGAGGGGACTTTTTGGAAAGAAGAGGTTCAGAGAAAGTGGGAGACAGATAAAATATGGCAATGGGAGATGAATCTGATCAAAATGCATTATATGCATGTATTAGGCTGTCAATAAATGGATAATATTTATAAATGGTAAAAAAAGAATGCTTGAATACATTATACATTACAAAACTCCAAACGTTTAAAAATTAAACAGTTATTTCTTAAATGTGTTAAATTTGCCAACTGTTATCTACAGATATCTCACAAAATATACAAACATGCAACAATTTCAAATAAAAAGTGAATGGAAGAACAACAACAAAAACCCATAAATTTGAATAAAGTACACAGATAATGAGGAAAATAATAAATAATGTAATAAGTAATGTTAACCCTGCTTATACAATTTATATGAACAAGAACAGAGCTGTGGAAAGTTATGTACTAAACTTAAAAAAATTCTTACATCTGAGAGTAAAGAAGGAATTAGCAAGACAGTTATTCATTTCATCTCTAAATATTATTGCATTGTGCCTCTTCTTCGACAGAACATATATCATTTTGCAATTTAAAAACACTTAATTAAAATAGGTCATTGTGTACCTCCTACAAATAATGCATGCCTTGGATCTAGCTATAAATATTAATAAAGTAGACTTAGATTGGACTTTATAATTTATAAAATACTTTCATACATATTTGATCTTTGCAATGAGCTTGTCAGGGAAGTTGAGCAGAAAATGTTTCTTTTCTGGGTATATCCAGTTAAGAAGAGCAAGGCCAAGATTAGTGTCTAGGTATTCTGGATCTTTAATAAAAGACCCAATTTTCACTCTTGAAAAAATTTTGATAGAATAAGTCATTATGGTCTATAAAGGCTGGAATCTTGAGTCTTTTCATCTTACTTTCCATTTTATTACTTTTAACACCATCTTCTTTCTCCAAACATTTTTTTTATTTCTACATAAAAGAAATTTAAATTTAGGATACTAAAAACCATGTATAGGGGCTGGCCAAATGTCTCAGTCAATAAAATGCTTTATGAACAAGCATAAGATTCTGAGTTCTGACCCTCAGCACCTAAGTAAAAAGCAAGGCAGGGTAACACATATCTATAATCCCAAGACTGGGGATGCAGGTGCAGGCACATGCCTGGGGTGGGCTGGCCAGTCAGTCTGGCTAATCAGTGAACTCCAGGTTCAATGAATGACCAGAAAGTGGAGAGTGATTGAGGAAAATACCTTGTGTCATTGATGTCTGTCCTCCATATGCACACGTACATACACATGAAAATGCTCATATACTTAAGCATATACACAAATTAAAATTAATAAAAATAATGTGTATAAAGAATTTTCATTTCTGCTTTTATTAAAGATGCAATTTTGTACATAAAAGACCATTTAAATATTGGAAAATTGTTTATTAAAAAAGTGAAATGTTCTTACTGGGTTCATTTCCATCAAATTGTAGCATTCTTGAAAATACGTTATACAGAAGTGTTTTAGTTTTAGTTCTGTCATATTCATCATAAAAGACATCAGTATATATTGTATTGGCACAATAATAGTGATACGGCACAGATTAAGAGAGGATACTGCTTTTGCAGAAGATCTGAGTTTAGTTACCAGAACCCATATCAGGAAGGTCAAAACTGCCTATTACTCCAACTCAATATATCTTTCTGCCCTCCAAGGACATCTGCATTCACATGCACTTACTTACATGCAGACACCCATGTAAGTATATAATTTAAAAATAATAAAAAATAAATCTTAAAAATAAAATCACAGAGACATATCAGCTTTCTTTTACCAAGTGAATGGAAGGGGTATCCTTATATAGTGAATGCTAGAGAAAAACACAGCATCTTTTTCAAATAATAAAAATGAAAGATGAAATGGCTTTAAGTACCAAAAGTAAAGGGACACAAGGGACTGAGGGTAGCAAACAGGGTTTCTTGGATAGCATCTGCATTTCTTATAGAGGGAGAAATCTACCTAAAGTAAGTCCCATTAGCTTACAAATAGCGTAGTATATTTCTGTGAGAAATTTTATTATAATGAGTCAACTGATAAATATATGTAATATTTATGAAGAAACGAAATCAGTTTAAAAAATAGTAATAAACATGTAGAATTATCTTAACCCGTTCAGCCCGTTATAACAAATACCATAAACTGGGTAGCTTAGAGACTACAGAAACTACAGAAACTCATTTTTCTCATTTCTCTGGAGGATGTGAAGACCCTGATCCAAGGCACTTACAAGTTTATTATTTGCTAAGCTCACACGTCCTACTGCTTGGACACTGCCTTTACAGTGCCTCATATGGCAGAAGGGATTTCCAGGGACTTTTATAAGGTTCCTATCCATTAGGACTACCTTCTCATGACCTCAGAACATACCTCCAAACACTCCACATTAAAGATTGCTTTCAGGATATGAATTTGGGATGAAATAAACGTTCAGTCCACAGCACAAGCATGTATAATCCCTCACACAGCGTGGCCAATCAGATTTCAAAAAGCTTTGTTTTCTATTATACCAAACTATACCAGATTATCTGCCATCTGTTCTCAATACTGGTAAATATTGCCATAATCTTTTTAAAAATTGTATTGAATTGTTGAAAGTTTCATACAATACATCTTGACCATATTTAGACCCCCTCCCCTATCTGCACTCCTCTTCTAGCCCCTCACTGGATTTCATGTATTCTGTCATATATATTAAAGCCAATCCAGCCAAGTTTGTGTCCCCATATGTCCATCAGTATGTATCCATCCATTGGAGACATGTTAACCTATCTAGCATCATACACCTAAAGAAAACCAACTCTCTATGAGTAGTTATTGGTTGTCGATAGTTCTTCAGTTAAGTTTTGGGAACCTTATCCACTTCTCCATGTCTATATTGAGTTTTTGTCTGGTTTGGGCGTCCCTGGGTTTTGTGCATGCTCTTAACTATGGCTGTAAGTTCATATGCGCAACTTCCCAACTGTCTAGAAAACTCTCGCTTCCTAGTGGTCATCAGCCACCTCTGGCTCTTATACTCTTTCTTCTTTCTCTTGCAATATGGTCCCTGAACCTTGGAAGGCAGATAAAGGGGTCCTATTCATGGATAAGTTCTCTGCAGTCTCTTATTTTCTGTGTTTCATCCCATTGTGGTTTTCTGGGTTAATCACCCTTTGTTGCATGAGGGAGCTCCAATGGTGGGAGTTGAGAGATACATTAATATTCTTTATACCCCTGTTCCACTAGGCTCCTAGAATGTTAAGTGTAGAACTTGCATTGTAGACATGTCAATTAAGGTTGGACATCTCACAGACACTTATTATCTGCATTAGATCATTTATGGAACTTTGTGATAGTCTCCATCTGTTGAATAAAGGAGAGTCTTTGATGAGTGGTGAGAGGTGCAATGCTCTGTAAATACAAGGATACATATTTAAAATACAGTAATAAATTATGTAGGTCTACGTGTATGACAAAAGTAGATTTTTCCATAAAATGTGTGACCTCTCCAATCATGTGTATTTGGCTATGTTTACAGTTCCGTACATGATTTCTCTACCATTAAGTGGGCCATAAGTCCAATTAGACAGCTGTTGATTACCCCTGAGATAAAAGTGCCACTACTGTACCAGCAGAGACTATTTGGTAGACTGGACATTACAACTGGATGGAATCATTGATTGGCTTTCTGTTTTCAGAGTTCACATAGTATTTTCTGATATTACAGGAGCTAGTCATCGGGGAGGAGACTTTCAGATCAGTTCCAGCTGGATTATTCCAAGCCTGTGTCGGAAGCATGTCCTTTCTTCAGCAATAGGATCTCACCTTCAAGTTCTGGGAGGCAATCAAGGGCTGTGGCAATAGCTTGCATTCTTTTGGAAGTCTCTTGAACTACCCCGATCAACAATTAGAAGGGCTGATTCCCCTGTCTGGCACTGTGTTTTTTGTTATACAGCCTTCAACTATGCACATGCACTCATATATTTGTGTGTGTGTGTGTGTGTGTGTGTGTGTGTGCGTGTGTGTGTTTTCCAGCAAGCTTTTGAACTGATACATTTTCCTCTGGTTTTTCAAACCACCTAAGCATTATTTTTCACTTGTCTTTCTACCCCTGTGAACCCTTCCTTCTCCTTCCCTGGTCAAATTATCAATACTTGCAGATGATATGATTTTATACTTTACCCATATACATTAGGTTGTTGTCTGTGAAAGTAAAGGATACTAAACACAATTCATTTAGAAATTCACCTGGAAAAGATGAAAGAAAAACAATTTATTTTGCTTATTTGTAGCCATTCCTCCAGCTCAGATTCCCATTTGTTTTTGACTTCCACAGTAACCAGGAGGTATTAATGAGATCTACCTCTGAGCAAGGTGTCTTTGTACTCACAAGCTTTCTGAAAAGCTTCCAATGGGGATAAATTATCTGGAATCCAGAGCCAAGAATTTCCAAGTCGGAATTAATAAAAACATGAAACAATAAAATATAGACTACAGAAGAAAAAAAATAAGAGATTTGCTTAACAAACTTCCAGGTGATCAATAATTCTAGCATATGTATTTTTAAAGTGATTGATACCATTCAAAACTGATTGCACACTTTTAAAATGATATTTTTTGTTTTTATTATTATTTTGTGTATGGGGGTATTGCCTGCATGCATATAAGTGCATCTGTGTCATGCAATGCCTGTGGAGGTCAGAAGAGAGTGTCAGATTCCCTTGGAACTAGAGTTACAAATGGCTGTTATCCACGATGTGGGTTCTGGGAATTGAATCTGAGACTTTTGCAACAGCAGCCAGTGCTTTAAACCTCTGAGCCATCTTTCCAGCCACAATTGCATGTTTTTTAGTTTAGGATTTTGGTTGAGAATCCAGCAAGATGGCTCAGTGGGTAAGAGTGAGCAAGATGGCTCAGTGGGTAAGAGTGATTGCTAGCATGCCTGATGTGAGTTTGATCCCCAGAATCCATTTGGTGGAAAAAGAGAACCAAGAGCTGCAAGTCACACACTGACATCCACACCTGGCTTGACATGCATGCATGTGCGAACACACACATGCACACACACACACACACGCACATGATAAATGTTGAATAAAAAGGATTTTGGTTGAATTACTTACAATTTTTCAAGGGTGAATATAATTTATAAGTCAGTCTCAAACAAATTTCTCAGTGATTAAATTGGAAACATACAAGGGTTTCAATTATAGTGTCTGAAAAAATATACTTCAAATTAAAACTAATCAGAAGAGATATAGAGGGTCACTTCATTTTGATCAGAGGAACAATTAACTAAGAAGATATTACAATCATGAACATATATGCACCAAGTTCTGGTACAACCAATTTCATAAAAACAGCAGAACAGAAGACAGATCAACCTCAACTCATTAATGGTAGCTAACTTCAATACCACACTATCTCCAATAGTCAGGTAAATTGGACAAAGAATAAATATAGAGACATTTGAATTAAATGAAACCATACATCAAACTGACCTAACAGACATCTACCGAGTATTACACCCAAGCACAAAAGAATGTACTTTCTATTCAGCACCCCATAGAACTAGAATAAATAGATAGACATTTGAATTAAATGAAACCATATATCAAAGGGACCTAAAAGACATCTACCAAGTATAACATCCAAGCACAAAAGATTGCACTTTGTATTCAGCATCCCATGGAATTTTCCCTAAAATTGACCACATACTGGGGCACAAAACAAATCTCAACGAATACAAAAAATTGAAATAATTTCCATGCATTCTATCAGCCCACAATGCAATAAAGCTTAAAATTAACACCGAAAGAAGCTCTAGTAATTACAAAAACTCATGGAGATTAAACAACACACTCATGAATGATGAATGGGCCAAAGAAGAAATTAATAAAAGTATTCCTAGAACTAAATGAAAATGAGAATAAAACACAACAAGACCTTTGGGACACTTTAAAAGAAGTCCAAAGAGGGAGTTTATAGCTCTTAGTGCCTACATTCAAAAATCAGAAAAAGCACAAATAAACAGCTTAACACTGCAACTCAAGATTCTGGAAAGGTAAGAACAAACAAACCAACAGATGAGAATCTGATGTGAAATTAATGAAATAGAAACAACAACAAAAATATATAAAAGAAACAATTCATCTAAGAGCTGGTACTTTGAAAAGATAAATAAGATAGACAGACCTTTAGCTCAGTTAACAAAAAGAAAGAAAGAAAGAGCAAATCCAAATCAAGAAAATCATAGATGAAAGGGGACATATCACAACAGACAACAAAAATATTCAGAACATTACTATGGAATACTTTAAAAATCTATACTTTATTTATTAAATTTGAAAACCTAAAAAAATGGACAAATGCCTAAAATCATGGGAACCATCAAAGAAGAGATAAACAGCTTAAACATCCCCATAACATATAAGGAAAATCAAAGAGTAATACAAAAACTTCTGACTAAAAGAGCCCAGGCCTAGATGGATTCACAGCAGAATCCTAGCAGACATTTAAAGAAGATCTACAACAAGTATCTCTTAAATTATTCAAAAAGGTTGAAACAAAGGGAGAACTCCCACACTCCTTCTATGAAGCCAGCCTTACTCTAATACCAAAACTAAGTAAAGACACAACCAAAATAGAAAACTACAGAATCATATTCTTAATGAACATAGTTGTGAAAATTTTTAATAAAATACTTGCAAACCTCATACAGACCTACATTAAAAAGATCACCCACCATGATCAAGAAACTGGAAGCATTTCCATTAAAATCAGGAAACAGACAAACTGCCATTATCTCCACTCCTTTGAAACTCTTACTAGAGCGATTAAAACAAAAGAAGGAAATTAAAGGAGTACTAATTGGAAAAGAATAGGTCAAATTATCCCTTTTGGCAGATGATATGATACTATACCTAAGAAATGCCAAAAATTTCACCAGAAAACGCCTAGAAATGATTAACGCTTTCAGTAAAGTGGCAGTTTACAAAATCAATCTACGAAAATCAGTAGCCTTTCAATAAAGCAATAAAAAGTAGTTGGAAAAGAATACATGGAAACTTTCCCATTCACAATACCCTCAAAAAATGAAATAAAATATCTAGAAATAAACCTAACTGAAGACATTAAAGAGCTTTGTAATGAAAAATTTAAATATTTGAAGAAAGAGATTAAGGGGGACACCAAGACAGAAGGACCTCCAATGCTCATGGATTGGAAGAATAAATATTGTGGAAAATCACCATTCTGCCAAAAGCAATATATAGATTCAATGCAATAACAATAAAAATTCCCATGACATTAGTCACAGAATTAGAAAAAATCATTCTAAAATTCATATGGAATCACAAAAAAAAAAAAACAACAACAAAAAAAACAAATAGTCAAAATAATCCTGAGCACAAAGAGCAATGCTGGGGATATTACCATACCAGGTCTCAGACTATATTACAGTGCTATAGTCATAAACAGTATGGAACTGGCACAAAAAAAAATGAAACATGGTTGAAGACCTGAACATGAATACATACAATTTCAAGCACCTGATATTGACAAAGGTTCCAAGAACACAGCATCTTCAGTAAATGAGGCTGGCAAAACTTGATCGCCACCTGTAGAAGAATGAAACTAGACCCTTATCTTTCACCTTGTACAAAAGTCAACTCCAAATGGATCAAAGACCTCCATGTGAAATCTGATATTCTAGAACTGTTAGAAGAAAACATAGGCAGTACCTTCCAAGATATAGGTGTAGGGAAGTGTTTTCTAAATCAACAATCAGTTCCTCAGGAATTAGGATCAACAATCATTTGGACTTCATTAAACTAAAAGGTTTCTGTACAGCAAAAGAAACAACTGAGGAAGTGGAGAGGAAACCCCCTGACTAGAGGGGTTTGGCAGCCAGGATATATAAGAACTCGAAAAAATCAAGAAAAAAATATCCTATTAAAATTATGCTATGAATTGAACAGAGATATCTCAAGAGAAGAAATAAAGATGGCTAAGAAACATCTTTTTAAAAATATTTTATTATTTTTGTTATTTTACATGTATGAGTGTATTGCCTGCATGTATATATCACGGAGGTCAAAAGAGGGCTTAGGATTCCCCTGGAACTGGAGTTAAGTATGGTTCTTAATTGCCATGTGGGCGCTGGGAATCGAACCCGGGTCCTCTGCAAGAGCAGTCAATGCTCTTAACTACTGAGCCATCTATCTTTCCAGCCCCGGCTAAGAAACATCTTAAAAAGTGTTCAACATACTTCGTAATTATGGAAATGCAAATTCAAACCACTTTAAGATTTCACCTTACCCCATCCAGACTGACTAAGATCAAGAGAACAAATGATATCAAATACTGGAGAGGATTTGATTCCCCACCCATTCACTGCTGGTGGGATTGCAATATCATGCAACACTATGGAAAGCAGTGTGAAGAACTCTTACAAAACTAAAAATGAATCTACCATATGATCCAGTTATACAACTCCTTGGCCTATACCCAAAAGACTCATCCTACTATAGAGATACTTATATATCAATGTTTATTGCTGTTTCTTTTCACAATAGATAAGAAATGGAAACAACCTAAGAATCCCTCAACTAACTAGTGGATAATGGAAAAGTGATACTTTTATACAATGAAGTTCTACTTAGCAGTAAAGATGAAATTATGAAATTTTCCAGTAAATAATGGAACTGGAAACAGCTGTGCTAAGTGAAGTAACACAGTCTCAGAAAAACAAAGGATGTATGTTTTCCTTCATTTGTGGATCCTAGCACCAAATCTTTATATGTGAGTACATATCATGATGTAACTGCAGGAACCAGGAAAATGGAAAGGAATCAGGGGAGTAAAATGTAAAAGGAGTCTGAGAGGGAAGAACAGTAGGAGACAGGTGTTATCAAGGGGAAAATGGGTAAGCTTGGGGTGTTTAAATGGGAGGGCGAGGAAGGGTTTTACAAGGAATTATGGGGCTAAAAAGGAAGAAGGACCTTAAGAGAGGGAGATCATAGGAGGCAAGTAATATCAAGGGTGAAATGGGGAAAACGTGTATACTTTAATTTGGAAAGGAAGAGAGAGGGTTAGACTGAGAGTGAGAGGAGAGATAAATAAGGCTCAGCTATATGAAGAGCCAGAGGGAAACATATTAGTTCAAAATCTACAGAAAAATTACACAAACAATAAATCTCATGTGTCCATGTATATAGCTGAAGGCTTTGTAACAAGAAACAGTGCCAAACAGGAAAAACCTCTCTTTGAGTTGTTGGCCAGAGTAGTCCAAAAGACTCCTAAAATTACATAGGCTATTGCCACAGCCTTTTGTTGCCTACAAGAATGTGACCTACTGCTGAAGAAAAGACAGACTTTGAACACAGGATTTGGAGCAATGGAACTGGAACTGACCTGGAAGCCATCTCTCTGAAGGACAGCTCTAACAATTTTGTAGAACATTTTTGTCAGTTGCCAAGGAAGAACATCAACCAATTGTCCAACCCCAGCTTTAAGGCCTAATAACCACAAGGACTGGCTCAGCAAAACCATATTGGGGCAATAGTGGCACTTCTATTTTGAGGGTAATCAACATTTAGCTAAATGGATTTAAAACTCACTCAATGAGAAGAAACACGGGTTGTACCATAAACATAGTCAAATACACATTCCTGGAGAAGTCATAAATCTTAGAGAAAACCCCAATGATATCACATCCCTAGACAAATGAAATTTCTTACTATGTGCTAAATATGGATCATTATATTTACAGACAAGTATGCTAATCACCATGCATCAAAGAAGCTTCTCTTGCTATAGATGGCAACTATCACAGAGTTCCACAACAGATCACACATAGTGATTATCTGTAAATGCCTAATCCTAAGTTACACATCTACAATGGAGCCTCTACTCCTACCACTCATAGAACATAGTAGAACAAAGGGTAGAGAGAATAATAATGCATCTCTCAACTCTCATCAACAAAGCTCCCTCACACAACAGAGCTCCATGAACACAAAAGGTCACAGATAGCCAAAGCATAGAGAAGAAGAGTCTGCAGAGTGTCGGTCCTTGGACACCCACCCAGAGATCAGGGACCATTGTGGAAGGGAAAGCAGAAAGGTTGTAAGAGCCAGGGAAGGAGATGCATTACCATATCAAAATAGAGTCTTACAGGATCCTAGGACCTTGCTCATAAGAATCTGTAACAAAGGTGTCAACATGCTCAAGACCCATGAAAACCCAAGAAGACAAAAACCCAGCATAAAACTGTAGAAATGAGCAGCAGGACCCAATCTTACCCACAGAACTATTGGCAGCTAATTACTGCTGGGTGAGGAACAGTTGATCTTCATAAAGGGAGGGAATTTTGATATGTTTGCTAGATTTCAGTAAATGAACTTGCACTGAGGGACATTTGGGGGTGCTAACTTGACTTGATAAGCCTTAAGATCAATGACACAATGCATTAAATTCAGTGGGGGGGGCGCTATGGGAGGATGCCAAAGGGGAAGGGAGTATAAAGATGATTAAGATATTCTATATGAAATATGCATAAATTCAATAACATTTAAAATAATAGCAATAATAATGTAAAAGGTCAATTAATCATGCTTGTCCCATGGAAGAACAGGATCCTTAACTTTTGTTTTCCAAGGAAAGTCAAATGATATTATTAGTATAAAATGAAATGTGCATGATGAAAAAAAATAAAGGGCTGTTTAAATGGTCACTTCTTGAATGAGAGGGAGAAAAAAACAAATTTATCAATAGGGACATCTAGTTTTTAAGCTTCAAATACCAGATTTAAAGTTGTCACATATTTACAGACAGACCATTGTGTGCTCTTCATATATAACAAGAAAACATACCTGGAGGTGGTTCTCTCTAATTCCATACAGTCTAGCATATCCTGAGAAGTCAAATAGTGTCAAGCTGTCTATTTTCCCACTCACTTGAAATCTTTGCACATGTCATTAAGCAAAAGGAAAATGTCTTAAAATTGTTTCATTAATTTTATGTAAAGTTATTTACAAATGTCATTTAGTATGCAAGAATAAATGTTAAACTTCATTATCTCATGTACTAGAGTAACTGAAAATTCTGTTTCTGTAAGTATGGAAGATGACTTGTAATATTTTATGAAATTATACAAACATGCTAAAATCCTTGATATCTATAGTAATATCAGTTAATATCATGAGTCTGACAAGAAAATTACTGACTAAACTAGTGGGTCAATCGTAATATCTTTGAGCTTGGCATTCAACATGAAGCTGTTTGCACTTAAATTTTAATAATACAGTTTTTGCAATAATATATAAATGCCTGTTGTCATAAATATGAGGTCTGCTTTCTCTCTCTTATTTCCATTGAGTGCTGGATGCAGCTTGTTTCCACTTGATGGAACTGACTGCTCTTAAATATTCTAGAAAGATTCTAGGATTCTATAGCTATCAAAGCCTGTTTGGACTGTGGTTGTAATACTAAGAATCTATCTAATTCTTTTGACTAGTAATAATGTGCATTCTCTAACTAGCTGCTGAATCAATTGAAGATGGGAAATATGAGTGTAGCAAAGGATATTTGTTTTTAGTTTTACTTTGCCTTTGAAGCCAGGATCTCACTCTAGCCCAGAATGGTCTAGGACACATGATATAACCCAGTCATGACTCAATCTCCTGTCTCAGACTCCCAATTGCTACAATGGCAAGAATTAGCCACCATGCTCATCCGTGAAAAGGATGAAAGCCATATTTGAAAGAAAAGAAAATAATATGGACTATGTTAGCTATATGGATGTGTGAAGGATACAGGTAGGGAGGCAACACTGTAAACAGTGTATTCAGAAGACCATGAGGAAATTTATTTCACATGAGCAGAGGGTTTTAGTGGGAAGCATAAAAAGATAGAGTTGAAGAATTAATAAGGAACCATATTATCCAAGACTTGAAAGTCAATTTGAAAAACTCTGATTATTATTAGTCAATACAATTAAGAACAGGAGTAAAGTAAGGTTGCCAATAATGTATTTACCCATTCTCTGAATGACTAGCAAACACATCATGTTGCTCAAGAAGCAGAGAGGAAAGTAACTTTTTTATAAAATCTTCATCTTGAATGGAATCCAATAATAAATGTGTAACTCAAACCCAAGATTCATTACAGATCTAAAAACTCATACAAATTTCTAACATACTTCACCCTTAAGGTAGATTGTTGGAGGGAAAAAAGAAGAAATGCCCCATTACTATTTAATTATTATATCCCATGGCTCATAATCCACTTACAGAAAAGAATCCATTGTTGAGTAGAAATCAGATATCTCCACAGGCATCAAAACAAGACATAGAAGCTTGAAAAGACCATTCTGGAAATGATCTTAAATAAAAAGGCTTCAAGAGACAGCACAGTAGAGGCAAAGGACAGACCTAGCATATACTAAGAGACTGATATATGCAAATTGTGCCTTTCAGTACACAACCTCATAGAGCTATTTGTCAGAAAGAGTTAGATACTTCTGTCAAGTTAATAGTAAGACTCAACAGGAATAAATAATGCACACACTATAAAACCAACTCACTATAGCTCACAATGAAAGACAGGCAGCTCCTAACTGCCTAGCATGCTTCTTGAATTCATACTACCGTCTTTCACACACTGTTTGTCTAAAAAGTGCTACATACTTTACCTGCATTCTGATATCTTGTATTTGGGCTGACTTAAAATAAATCTTGGAGTCACTCAGCTGCATGGACATTGTGATACATTTGTCAATCATAAGCGGGTAAGCCTGGGTTTTGGGTGAATGTGATAAGACAAATGCAAAAGTTATTAAAAATTGAGTGAAAATCCACTTAATGGACATTTTAAAAAAAATCAGCTCTAGCTAACATTAGAAAATCAGTTCGTCTTCTGATAAAACAATCGGCTCCTAAATAAGAAAAATATACAGCTTCAATTCATTGGCATGAAAAAGTCGGTAGCTGAGCATTCTTTATACTTAGCACACATACACAAACTCACTCACTTCTGCGTAAAATGAGCCATACATGTTTTCACTGTCCTCCATGTAGTAATTGGCTGAGTTATATTTGCAGCACATATCTGTGCTGACATATCTGACTCTGCACATATCTGACTCTTGCCTGTGATTACTGTGGCAGTGTGTTTCAAATTGTGTTGTGTAGAATTATCAAAGAAACATGGTTAAGGTTGATAATAATAACCATTTCCTAAGATATTCTGCTTCCATAAGTAGTGTGGGTCTACACTGTGCACTGTTGGCAAACATTTTTGTAGCAGTGTTTCTGTGGTGCTCACTACATTCTTCTATAGTAGCCAATGGAGACAGCATTGAAAAGGGAACACAATCACCCTAGTTAGGGCTCAAAATCAATAATAGACAAAAGCAAGGCAAAATGAAACTCAGTTCTCCAAGTTCCTTGGCAGTTATATGAGACAGAACCCAGAGTTTAAGGTAAAATAATAGAAGTACAAATAAATAAAAATTGCAACAGCATTAACTATGAAGGTTAGACAAACTGGGGAGAGATAGCTAAGCAAATAACTCTTCCACTGGAAATAAGTAGAGCACACCAATTATTCAGCTAAGTCACCATGCTTCTAACCCATAAGGGTATTGCACTAATCTCAGAATATTAAAAGTTTTGAAAATAACTCATCAACTTTGGGGAGAAGAAAGAGATGTTGGCCTATTTGTTTGGTGTGTACTTTCTTTCAATGATGTATGACTATCTAAATGTGTGTGTATGCATATGTATGCATATATTTTTTTAAAAGTTCCTTCAGTAAGCATAAAATAAATGGCTAAGTTCATAAAGATGGAGTTAATGACCTCTAATTTCCTCCAGAAAGCAATATCCTATTTTTCTTTGTTTTCAAATTCTCAGGGTAAACAAAACCAAAACTCAAAAAAGGTGAATACCTTTAGGAAAGATGGCAATTGAACATACTGATCTCTATATAATCTTTAAAACTGGATTTTTAAAAAAACTTCACAAGAATATTACATATATATATGTATTTATGTAATATGCATAAAATATATATTCTCAACAGGAATGTTGAGTCATTTATGCAACAAATATGATGGAGGGAAGGAGACTGTGGCCTCACCTCTTTGATAGTGCAACATAACATACCACATTAAAGTGAATGTGAGGGAGCATGGGAAAGCTTTACTTAGAAAGTTTATTATTAAGATTAAAAAATTGAACCACAGGCAGGATACAGGGTATGTATGCACATGTGTTTGGTTCTCCCTCCAGAGCCCCTTGGAAGCACACCAGACAAAACTTCACATTGACTTCCCAGAAGCTTAAACAGTATCTGTCATGTATAGAAATGGACACAAGGATTTCTTCTTATAACATAGAATGCAAGTTACCAAACTAATTTACACAAAACCCAGCTAATATTGTCCTCTATTCCCAACATGCCACTGCATTTCTAAAAATAGCAGTTTAATGATATGAGGAAAGTAAACATTTCTGATTTTTTTGTTAAGCCTAAAGTATTTGAACATATTAAAATGGGAGCATGAAAAATGGGTAGAATACTTGGGTATTCAACTAATGAAAAAAAACTCTTTTAAATAGAGTACATTAATTGAGCAATGAGTATTAAGGGTAGGTGTGTATGGGGTAGTGGATCTAAACATGATCAAAACATTGTATGAAAATTATAAAAATTTAATTGAAAATAATAAATTTAGGAGCTTCACTGAACATAGTAAAACATACTGCACTGAAATAAAATGGACCTTTGCATAAACTATTTTAAAAGTATCTCCTTATGAAATAAAATATAATGCATAAATGATGTTTTAGAATATTTTTATTCTCAATGATATTTAAGAATAAACTGTATTTATATAATTCAACCAAAGAATACTCATCAAAAACCATTTAAAATAAGAATGCACTCAATATAATTTAACAGAGAAGTTAAAATAAAAATGGAAAGTTGAAAAAAACCACAAAACCCCCACCATTCTGTGAAACAGCTTAAGATTTTTCCTTACTGAGAAGCAAAATGTTTTAAGTTAGGAAAGACCTCAAAGAAGAGATTGTGTGTCTATTAACATAGATATAGCTATAGATATAAAGGCAGAAAAGCTTCCAATTATTAAACCATTGAAGGATGGTGAGAGTTCATTCAGTCAATATCCCATGAAGGTGGAATCTAGGGAAGAAGAAACATTAGTCTGATGTTTCCTGATCAATTTTGCCAAACCCAGTGAACTGGATCTTAGAGTATTTTTCATTTTCATGTCATTTTTACTGGCAACCAAAAACCCAAAAAAAGAAACCAGCATTAGATAGCTATACTTAGAAATGCAGAAGCCCAAAATAATACATACTTGATATAAAATACTTTGGGAAAAGATATGAAAGAATCTGGGAAAAGAAAACCAGGCCAGGTGGAAAGGTGGGGACTCACAGCACAGCAAAGTGTTTCATAATCCAGGAATGGGAAGTGAGCCTTATGTAGCAATCTTCTCTTCAAACAGCAGAGAACCTAGACAAAATAGTATAAAAATATTTTATGTATGTCATTGAGAGGAAAGATGATGCTTTTGAAGCCAGTATCAGTGAAAAGTGCGGCTAAAATGTAAACATAGCACTGAATACTGTTTTCCCACCCTTGTTGATTAGTGTCTCAAGAGCTGTTGCTGAAAGGGTGAAAACCCAGCAGGACTTTCTGTCCTCTCATGGGGTGAAGAATAGGGAGAAAAAATGCAATCAAATGTGCCAGTGAGTGAGAATCTTGGTACATAATGTGGGCCTGGGATTCTAATGGGCTACAAAGTATGATTCAAGCTGAACTGGAAATAAACGAGGGAGTAAAGAGCAGTTATGATCAATTCAAATGCTGGTTGTATTAATTAGATATGTCACCTGTCTTCCAGATGAAAAAGTGAATCCTCTCTGGAAAACTTTAACACTATCCAGGAGCTCAAATCATCTCTGAGATTTTACATGCAATGTTTAACTTCCAGTAAGAAGTTAATAATGAGGGGAAAGTTTCAGGAATACAAAACATAAAAAGAAAATGAAGAATTATTGAAGTATAAATATATATTCAAGAAACAACGCAATAATTGATACAGCCAGAATTAAACATCACAACATGAGAAATTTTAGATAAAGAAAATGAAAAGTACACATAAAAGTCCCATTGACATATTGTGAACATAAGAAATGACCTCACATGAGGGTGGGAAGCCAAAATCCTAGTTCAAGTGACATTGGAAGTGAGTGGATACAGAATACATTGGACACTACAGAAGTCACTGGACTCTAATACATACACTTGTTTCCCAGGGGAGTGCCAGGGAGCAATTATAAAAATCAATGAGATTTATACTGGAGTTAAACATTTAAATAAGTATATAGGAACAGCGGGAGTCAGCTTCCTCAGTGTTGAAGTAGGTGGTTGAAGACAAACAAGAGATGCTCCATGTGGCAATGGATGGAAGATGGAGACAGTGTAAAATCATGATGATACAGATGGCTGCATACAGAAATATTTATAAATATGTGTGCATGCATGCACGTGCTAGCATCCATGCATATATTTCCTTGTGCTGGCAGCTGAATGAGTCTAGAAGCAGTGAACACACCTACTACCCACACATTGGTTTCTAATTCTATTCCCCTATCAAACAATCAGTACTTCTGGCAGAAATGGAACATTGTAAGAGTTGGGCTGCCTTTTTGATTCCACAGACCAATAGTGCAGTGGGAACTGGTCATTAGCAGACACTGATTTGTTATATGTACTGAATAAGATAATATCATTATTGATCTTCCTAATTATGGAGACATGGCTCAGTGGTTAGGAGCACTGACTGCTCTTGCAGAGGACCTGGGTTCAATTCCCAGCACCCACATTTCAGCTAACAAAACAAAAAATATGATAGGGGTATCTCAAAGAGTCATGGGAGCTAATCCAGAGATCAACCAATAATCAAAATAGAATTTCCTCTATTAAATTTTAAAAAAGAGTACACATTTTTTTTTTTTTTTGGTCTTTTTGAGTCAGGGTCTCCTGTAGCCCCAGCTGTCCTGGAACTCACTATGTAGACCAGGCTGGCCTTGAACTCAGAGATCCGCCTGCCTCTGCCTCCCGAGTGCTGGGATTAAAAGCGTGCGCCACCATGCCCAGCAAGAATAAACATTTTTAAAACAGGCAAGAAACCCAATTTTCATTAGATAAAATATAAATCAATTTCATTTATGATGAAAATTATGTGATTTTCAAATTAACGCTGAAAAAAATTAAAGGCATATCAGGTATGGTGACAATGCAGATGAGACTTCTGACATGTTTACAGAACGCAAATGGTCGAGTTAAAGATGAGATCATGTAATTGTTCTGAAATTCTTCGTTTGCACCTATATACTATCAACTCTCTCATAACGATATGCATCTTATACAAGTGTTCAAAGTACTTTTATTTACAGTAGAAAATAAATCTGTGTATTGAATTTCATCAATATAATAATAAATATAGTATATTCATAATATACTATCACAGATAAATTAAAATAAAAATACTTAAAATTGCTATATGCTATATGTAAGCACAAATTATGAAACATGGAATAAAAATGTAGCAGCTACATACCTAAACCATGACACAATACATAAAAAAATAATATATGTTGGGGCTGAAGCGATAGCTCAGTGGTTGAGAACATTGACTGTTCTTGCAGAACACCCGAGTTTGAATCCCAGCACCCACATGGCAGCTAACAACCATCCGTAACTCCAGTTCCAGGGGATCTGACAGCCTCTTCTGTCCTCTGCAGGCATTGCACGACATGATGCACTTACTTACATGCAGGCATGACACTCATACACATAAACTAAAAATTATATGAGAACTGTGAGATTCTTTAATGTCCTCTTCTTTCTCCTGTACTATGTTCCATGAGCCTTAAGTGTAGACATTGCATTGTAGATGCGTCACTTAGGCCTGGGTAATTCATAGACAATGTCAGTGAGTGACCAGTTATGGTACTTGGTAATATTCTCTAGCTGGTACAAAATAAGCATCTTTGATGAGTGGTGGCTAGGACAATGTTCTCTTTTATTGAGGAAATTAAATTCCTTCTCATGAGATGTGAGATTTTGTGATTCATCTGTTAGAAATAGGCTGGAGTAAAACTGAGAGTGAGTTTTCCAGGAATAGATTATGAGGGCACTAAGCTTCTGCTTGCTCTCATGGTTGACTGAATCTGGGGAAGCAGGCTGTGACCTCAGCAGACACCCAAATCTCCCTGAATGCTGTTTGATGTGAGAGGGACTGAAAGGTTCTAAACCCTACAGCCAATTAACAGCTGGTCAGAAAAGAAAATAATATAACAGAAATAATGTTAGGATGCATATGAACAATTATAACAACATTTTATAAAACTTAAGAATGAACAAATTTGAACTAAAAGAAACTTTATTAGCTAACCCACAAATATTGGCATGCAGATTTGCAAACTGTAATTATTTTCAGAACACAGTAATTGTGTAGAGAGAACTTTTTCCAATTTTAATCACATAACTATTAAATAAGCAGTGAAGTCAAATAGGAATTAATATGTAAAATTTTCAAACATTAATCATTTTTATCATATGGAAAATATAAGGAAAAAGCATAGAAAAACATGCAGAGCACACACACATGTGCACACACACACACTACACCATTTTAGAACTGACATGATAATGAAAAATTTGGTCATGTGCAGGTGAAAAAGAAAAATGCTAAAGCTTTTGTGAGAATCATAGAGAAGGGCCTCAGTGAATGGAAAACATATTCCTGTAAGAGGGAACTCACCATAGGAAAAACGTCATTCTTTCTTCGGTTACTCTTCAAATCCCTACAGGACTTTTATGAAACTTGTCAAACAGTCGAGCGTGTATCTGGAAGTGAAAAGGTGCAAAAACTAGCTTGTGTGTTTTAGTGAGAACAGTGTTCAGAGGGCGCTCCAACTATGCTCAGATACAATTTGTGATATTTAACATGGGTGGTATTATCAAAGCTATGGGGGGACTTCATCAGCGGGTGCCTGTGCACCAATGATGCAAAGCACGAGCTTTCACAGGCTACCTTAAGGACTATGCTGTCTTTGCTACAAATTCAAATAGACACCTTGACCAGATTGAAACCTGAGTAGTCACTGCCTACTGTGATCCAGATCTAAGCCTTGTAACCACTGCTTTTGGGGGGTAGCCATTCATTTACTGGTTGGCCATCCCTGAGCACATTTGGAGCCTATTGTTTTGCTACCATTGAAGTCTTACCCAGTTGTCTGCTGGTAAAATCCAAGTTTCCTTACTTAAGATACGCAGGAACAGGGCAGCACAATGAAATCCCTACAGAAGCTTGTCATCAAGCTTGGATCTTAACAACTTTTAATAAGTCTGCATTCATATTAAAATTCTGTAATTGTATACAAACTTTCTGGGACAATCGTATTGGAATAGTAGATATAAATACCTACAAAAAATATGAAGTGTGCTGGACAGCTTTAGTTGTCAATTTGACACACCAGGGTAGAGAGAGCCTCAACTGGGCAATTGCCTCCATTGAACTGGCCTGGGGCCATGCCTGTGGGGTATTTTCTTGATTGTTGAGTGATGTGGGAGGGCCCAGTCCACTGTGACTGGTGCCACCCCTGGGCAGGTTGTTCTACATTGTACAAGAAAGCAGGCTGAGCATGGGCCAAGGCAGCAAGCCAGTAAGCAGTGTTCCTCCATGGCCTGTGGTTCAGCTCATGTGTCCAGGTTCCTGCCCTAAGTTCCTGTGTTCCTACCTTGGGCTCCTTGATGAACTGTGACCTGGGTGATGTAAGCTGAAAAAACCCTTTCCTCCCCAAATTGGTATCAGAGTGTTTTGTCACAGCAATGGAAGGTAGACTTGAACATGAAGGCTCTATATTGTTAAAAGGGCCCCTAATGAAATAAATAACAGTAAATATTTATAATGCGTAAGTATCAATATCTGCTACATGTAAAATTCTCATAACCTAGTCAGAAAACAATGAGCTAGCCATGGAGAATGTTTCCAGTAGGAAGAAACAATATAGACAAGAAACAACTCAATTGTAGCATGGTGCATGCACCTATAATCCCAGCACATAAGAGGCTGATGCATGCAGGCAGATCTCTGTGTGAATTAGGGGCCACCTGGTCCATATGGGGCGTTCCCAGCAAACCAGGGCTACATAGTGGTACTATGCTATAAAAATAAAAAAGAACAAAAGAAACGAAGGAAGGAAGAGAAAATATTTGATCTTGATTTACCATGACTACTGTAAGTAACGTAGCTAATACATTATTTTTCTTTTATTTTTTTTAAATTTAGTTTTAAATTAGCATACAAAGTAACAGATTTCTCTATGGAATTTTCATACCTGTTTAGTTTTAGTTGATTCTCCCAACCCACTCCTCTCTGGCTTCTTCCTGACTCCCTTCTTTCTGTCCCTTTCTGTCCTCTCTATTCCCCCTTTTTCATAGTGTATGTGTTCTATTGCCCTTCCCATAGTGTATGTGCTCTGCACCGCAACTGATAACAGCTTCTGTGCCAGATTGTTAAAACCCATGCCATAGATGGACACAGTTCTGTTTGGCTCAATTAAATGTGACCCAATGAAGCCTATGTTTGGTGAGATCTTATTTAATGTTACACACTTTGATAAGTTCAAATGAGGAAGATTTATATCCCCTTCAAGGAATTTGTGGATCAATAAATATGAACCAGTATTTTCTGAGAAAATTTCTGATTAAAACAGGTGTATATATATATA
>NW_008333887.1:105822-115057 GCF_000622305.1 Nannospalax galili | reverse complement strand
TATTAAGCATTCATGTGTGAGTATTGTCTTTGTGTTATTTCCATTCCTTCCAGTCCCCCACCAAACTTCCCATGTCTCCCACTCCTGATCAATTTCTTAATATCTTTTCTTCTTCTTTGATTATTATTGTGATGACTGGTTTTTTAGACAGAGTCTCCCTAGAGTCCCAGCTGGCCTGGAACTCTCTAATGTAGACCAGGTTGGCCCCAATCTCACAGAAAACTGCCTGCCTCTGCCTCCCAACTGCTGGCACCAAAGGTGTGAACCACCACACACACCTTTGATTATTATTATTGTATATACACACATACATTTATAAATATACATATCTATGGTGCACTGAGTTCATTTAGTGGTGCTCATATATACCTGTGTTTGGAGCTGTCCGTTTGGGATTAGATTATCTCTCAAAGATCTAGTCCCTGGAGAAAACTGAATCTCCCTCCCTTAGCATTAATTGATAGCCAATAGTTCTTCATTGAGGTGAGACCCTGTGACATTCCCCCTATTGACCTTTGCATGTCAAGTGGTTTTTGTTATTAGATAGGTCCAGTTAGATTACCATACTGTGGAGATTTCATTAGTGTCGCTTTCCTATCTTGTCTTTTCCCTCTGGTTCTTCCAATCTTTTCACCCTCTCTTCTAATATGTTCCCTAAGCCTTAGTGGAAGAGCCAGGTGAGGAAATCATAAGGAAACGGAATGTTCCAGGTCCTGGAACCTTACCCATGTGAACCTACAACAATGGTGACAGTATGCACAAGACTCATGCAAACTCAGTCAGACACAAACCAACATAGAACAAGAGAAATGGGTAGGAGGCCACAGCTTTGGCAAGGAATTATTACTGCTGGCACTGCTGAGTAAGGGAGAGTGGATCTTCAAGAGAGTGATACTAGACAGGCTGATCAGGCTCCAGTGGATGAACTCACACCAAGGGACATCTGGATACACAAATCTTATTCTATAGTCCTTAACATATATAAAAAAAATGCATGAAGTCCTGTGAGCAAGCTATAGGGAGTACAGATAGGGAAGGGGGTACCAAATATGATTAAAATGTATTGTGTGATGTCCACACAAATTCAATTAAAATATTTTAAGATTGACTGATTTTTGGATAATTGTGAATTTAACAGGAATTCAATGATAGTCTTCTATATTTTTGTTATAGTAATACTTCATTTAATTAATAATCTAAATCAGGACTGTTAATTTAGGTTTACATGGTATAAAATGTGGGACACATGGGTCTTTACTCCAATTCTGCTTCCTTAGTTTTTCATTTAGAAAATGTGGCTAACACATTTACTCAAAAGTAATTTAGTGAAAAATAATTTAACCTATAGTTTATGTACGCATGTGCACATATGTATTATAAAATACATATACTTTTAAATGGGTCTAACACATAAGATAAACTTAAATATTTGTTTAATATGACCTAAAATAGTTTGACATGAAACTCTATTCTTCCACAACTATTTGTTAGAATAAATACACATCTTCACAGCAATGAAATATTAAGGTAACAAGAAAAGTGTTAAATAGTCTAATTCCATTGATAACAAAAACTCATAAATGGGATGTAAAACAACACAAAAGATCTTATCTGATATTAGATCAGAAATATTTGAATCAAATAAGAATCACATCAATGGAACTGTCAAAGAGTGACCAACACAAGGAAACCTCAATGAAATTTTTTCCAAAGACGGAAGCATGTCCTAGTTATTCAGCAAAGCACTGTATGTCTTTAAGGCAAAAAGCCAGCTCATATTTGGGCCAGTTAATGAGATGTATACTCTGAAACGTTCCCAATTAAGAAATATCCTGCAGACCCTCTGGCAACATTGGGACCAACAGTCAAAGCAATAGTTTGCTTGTCATCAGAATTCCACTATGGAGACCAAATTTGTTTGAGGACAAAATGAGAATTTTCAGTATTATGCAATATCATGACACATGGACTATGTAATCCAATAGCATCACACTCAAAGTTAAACTGAAGTCCAAGATCTCCAGAACCAAGCACAGAATTCAAGAAAGAGGCAGGATATTGCTGACAGGAATTGAAATGAGCAGAGACCAGACCATGATGGGACTCTGTGAAACAGGCGCAATCACTTT
Source organism: Nannospalax galili (assembly GCF_000622305.1). Classification (NCBI taxonomy): domain Eukaryota; kingdom Metazoa; phylum Chordata; class Mammalia; order Rodentia; family Spalacidae; genus Nannospalax; species Nannospalax galili. The sequence continues at coordinate 112,928 of NW_008333887.1, read as the reverse complement.
GTTATGAGGTACTTGTCTCATTGCTGTGACAAACTACCTGATAAAAGCAATTTAAAGAAAAAAAAGGGTTCATTTTGGCTTATAGTTCCAGGGGACATAGGACATCATGGTGGGGAAGGTATGGCAGCAGTGCCAGGAGGCGGGTGGTCAATTTGAATCACAGTCAGGAAGCAGAGAATATGGAATGCTTGTGCTCAGCTAGTTTCTCTGCATTTTGAGACCGTGGAATGGTGCTGCCCACATTCAGACTGGATCTTCTCGCTTCAATGAACTTAGTCTACAAAATATCTCACAAGCATGCCCAGAGGCTTGCTTCCAGCTGATTCTAGATCTTGTAAAATTGACAGTATCAGCCATCATACCTTCTTACCATAACTGCCGGAACTGAGAGAGAGAGTTCATGTTCTCTGGGAGGCAGTACTACACTTGAAATCAACTTGGTCTACATAGGAAGGAAAAAACTGTATGGAAACAGACAGCAAGACCACCGGTCAGGACCATTCTGCGGGTAGAAAAGCAGTTTACTGGGGAACAAACTTCAAGGCTGTCTCTCTGGAATAGAGAACAGCAGCCATTTTATCAGGACTTTTGTGGAGGGAGGAAGCAAGTAGGTCAGAACAGCCTGGTTGTAGGGGTACCAGGTGGAAATACCGAGAAAGCAAGGGAGGTCATTAACTGACACAAGTAGGCAAGTTTAGAGGTAGCAGGTGTTCTTGTGCTAAGAAGATGGACAGTTGGACCATGGGGATGAGGAGGCTGCAGTCTTCTGATGAACTTTGACATAGAGACACAGAGTTTCTGAGAAATGTTAAGTTTAGGTTTTTCCTGGTAGAGGTCTATGTGGTGGACCTAGCGCATTGGCAGCTGTGCCTTCATTTTAGGGGCCTAACAAAATTAAACTTTGAAATGTGAATGAAGCAAATATAGGAGTGATGATGAAAAAATAAATCAACCAAGCATATCCATGAGTAACCTACATATTAGACTTGATAAAGATTAAAAAAGAAGTTAATATGTTTGAGTCCAAAGAATAACAGTTAAGAAATGAAGACAGCAGATTTTGAAAGCACAGTTTCTGTCTGAAAGATGAAGTAGGCAATGATTTTTTTTCTCTTCCAACTAGCTGCAATTAAAGTCCCTAAACATTCTTTTATTTTCTTTTATTGAATTTGTATGTACTTTATCCAAACATCTTAGTCATCTTTACCCCTCCCCTTTCCACACCTCCCATAGCCCCCCTCACCAGAGTTCATGCATTATGTCATATATGTTAAGGCTTATTGAATCAAGTTTTTGTATCCAGATGTCCCTCAGTGTAAGTTCATTCACTGGAGCCTGGTCAGCCTATCTAGAATCTCTCCCTTGAAGAATATCAGCTTTCACTCACCCAGCTTCAGGTACATTTGGGGTCTTCTGCCCAATTCCCCAGTTCTATATTGGGTCTTTGTCTTACTGAGTTTGCATGGGTCTTGTGTATGCTGACACCAGTGCTGTAAATGTACATGGTCAAGTTCCCTGAGACCTAGAAGACTGTTTCCTTATGATCATGCCCCAACCCTGGCTCTTAGAATCTTTCCTCTTCTTCTGTAATGATCCCTGAGCCGTGGGTAGATAAGGTTTAATATAGGAGTTCTATACAGGGATACACAATCTGCAGTCTCTTATTCCCTTCAGGTTGGCCAGTTGTGAACATCTGTGTACATCACATTCTGTTGTATGAAGAAGTTTTACTGGTGAGAGTTGAGGGATGCATTAGAACTCTCTCTTCTCCCTGTTCTGGTATGTTCCATGAGCATTCAGTGTAGAGATTTCACTGTAGATGTATCACTTAGGGTAGGACATCTCTCAGACACTTATTCTCCATGTGTGACTAATTCTGGAACTCTGTATACAGTCTCCATCTGTTGCACAAAGAAGCTTCTTTGATGAGTGGTGAATGGTATGTTTTCTGTAAATATAAGGTCCATATTTAGCATACAGTAAGAAATTTCATTTGTCTAGGGATATGACAGAAGTAGGTTTTTTTTTTTTTCTAGGATCTATGACCTCTCCAGCTATGTGTATTTGGCTATATTTACAGTTCCACTCATGAGTTCCCTCCCCTTGAGAAGGATTTAAGTCCAATTAGATCACTGTAGATATCCTCTAGATAAAAGCACCACTACCGTACCATTAAAGTTTGTTGTGCTGTCCTTTGTTGTGGTTATTGGGCTTTAACTGAGGTTGTAGCATTGATTTTCTCCCTCAGCAGCTTGCATAGTATCCTCCAGAGGTATGAGAGCTAGTGTTCAGGCTGGAGGCTTCCATGTCATTTCCAGCTCCATTGCTCCAAGTCCTGTAAGACCCTAAACAGTCTATGTTAAAAGAAACATACGATATGGAAAGATGGTGGGAATAAGGCACAACATTGAAATCCATGGAACAGTGTGGTGTTGTGTTCTTTAGGTTTGTCTTGGGGTTTTCCTTTTGTTTGTTTGCTTGAGAAAGTTCTCATTATGTATGCCAGGCTGATCTTGAACTCATAGAGATCCACCTGCCTCTGTCCTCTGAGTGCTAAGATTAAAGGTCAGTGATGCCACGTCCTGGTTTAGTTTCTTAAGAGATTATGTTCTAGATTTGAAGTTGACAAAGATGATAACTTGAGAACACCAATAAATATAGAGTAGGAACAGAAAAAAATGTAAAAATAAAAATCACATAAAATGTATTTTCTGAAGAAACAGGAAAAGACAGTCTAGCAAGAAACAACAGTTTTAGATAATTAGTCTATTTTGGCCAAACATCTTTGGAAAAAAAATTGCTCCACTGAACTCTAGTAAATGCCAAATGGAGAGCCTTCGTTAATTTCTATGCTGAGCAGGCATAGAAAGGTACCACAACTCTAAGGCCAAGACAGTGTAAATGAAAGCCAAATAAGGTGCCAGGACTTTCGTCTTCACTGGGCCATCACAAGCTGCCCATTTGTGTAGCAGGGCATTTGGGGAACTTGAATCCTCATCCCCTCCAAGTAACAAACATGTATCTCTCTTTCTCCCCTGGGATGGTATAAAATTAGACCTCACACAGGTTTTTGCCCACCACCTACCTCAAAGTCAACCTCTCCTCTATGCAGAGTCAGCACAGTGGAGACTGGGAGCAGTGCAAGGCTCTCTATACAGGAGCTATAATGGGAGAAGCAGGGGGAATCTGGAACTTTCATGGCCACCCAGAGATAAAGGAGAACTCCTTTCCCTCAGTGTCTAGGGGAACCCAGCAACTCCTATCACTGCATGTCTGTGATGGGTTTTGCTCTTTCATCTTCTCCTTCTAGAGCAGCGGCAGAGGAAGCAGATAAGAAAGAATATTAAATAAGACCCATAGATTCAAGCTACAAGATCCAAATTGTACAGGTTTCAACTTTAAAGAAATCAACCATTATCTAGAAACAAGTATCTCGAAATGAATGAAGAAAGAAAATCACCAGATGTCAACTTTGCATTGAAGAAAAGATTTAAAAACAGATATGATGTATGTCATAAAAATGCTCAACAAACAATTCTAAACACACTTTAAAAAGAAAATGGGATATTTCAGTTGAAAAATTTTAAAGAAATATCTGACCTAAGGTAGAATTAAATGTAATTTTAAATGGATTTTTTAATGTGCTCTTTTTTATTTTTTTATATTTTATTTATTATTTTCATTTTGTGTGTATGAGTGTATGTGTGAGCACACCCATGTCCTGTAATGCCACAGAGGTCAGAAGAGGGCTTCGGATTCCCCTGAAACCAGAGTAAGGAAAGGATGGTTCATAGCCACCACGTGGGTGCTGGGAATCAAACCTGGGTCCTCTGCAAGAACAGGCAGTGCTCTTAACTGCTGAGCCATCTCTCCAGCCCCTTAAATGGATTTTTTAAGTAAAAAATTCAGAAGGGTAATAAAGTCCAAGTGGACAAACTCATCAAAACAGAGGGACAGAAAATTGATGAACAACAGAACAGAACACTCAAAATAGCCAATCTGAAAAACACAGTGGGAACAAAAGAAAAGAACATGGGCCCAGGAGGCTGCTTGGTTCAGTAAGTAAAGTGCTTGCTGCTCAAGCATGAGTATCTGAGTTCAGACCCCCAATACCCACATAAAAAAACTGGACAAAGAGCTGTGCACCTGTAACCACAGAGCTGGGGATCAGATTCAGGTAGATCTTGGGACTCTCTGGTCAGTGAGTCTAGCTAAAACACTGAGGTCCAGGTTTAGTAGCAAACTGTGTCTCAAGAAACAAGGTGAAGAAGAAATTGAGGAAGACATCCTGAAGTCAGCCTCTGGCCTCCACCTACACTAACATGGATGAGTGCATCTATGCAGTACATATACATGTAACAATAAATATGCATTTAACATACATACAAAGAAATGAACCAAAAAGGTCTTAGAAGTTACCAACCTGAAAACTTAGGAGAAAAGATCTGAGTAAATTTAAAATCACAAACGTGGATCTATCTATCACAGCACTGAAGCCATGAAGGAGCTATCATCCTGAAATGAAGAGAGGTTACAAATTTTGAGAATCGTGTGAAATCTGCTGCTCAGAACAGAAACTACTATGTCTTTGTAAACTGACACTAATTTTGATGAATTGCTCAAGGGTTATTGTGGAGATAGGTCTGATGTTACGGAGGCCCTCACTCTTCAATATATTTTTCTTGAAAGAACTCCTTCAAGATCTCATGGTAAGATTTGAGAAAAATTCCTTCCTTGATTATGATGAGGAAAAATCATTGTGAAATAAAACTCATGGAATTTCTCATAAGTGTTGTTTACCCTCCATAAGTTAGTTAAATAAAGCAGGTACAAGATGAATATGCCAGGGCCTCCTTCATTTGCGGCAAGTATAAATATTTCATAGAAACAAAGAATAAAACATTGGTTATAAAAAGCTGGATGGATGGGGTAAAAGAGGGACATGGGGTGTTGGTCAATGGGTCAATGCTGGAGTAAGACAGAAGGAGCAGCTTCTGGTGTCCTATTGCACAGAGAAGGGACTGTAGTTAACAGCAATGCATTATGTATTTCAAAACAGAATTTTTAATGTCTCCACCAAAAGAAATGATAAGTGTTTCAGATGGTAGACTTATTATCTTAATTTGATTATTTATGCAGCATGTTTATAAATTGAAGCATTCATTTTATACCCATAATTATTCCCATTATTCATGTATCAATAAAATAATTAGAAACGACTAGCCTTATTTCAGTTGGAAGAATGTCATGCTTTCTACCATTGTCTCTCTAGATATCCTGGCTCACCAAATGTGGTGTGAGTGGTGGGGGAGACAAGAACTGAGCGCTTTTCTAAAGAAAAATGGGAGGATCAAACCCCAGGGACACACTCACCAACAGAATGAACTCAACCATGAGATTTTATAAGTGGCCATTCTTCAATACTTACTTCAACACTCACAGAATTCTAGCACTGAGGGTGAATTCCAAAGTCCCTAGATAGAAAAAAAAAACAAAGACACAAAGAAGTTCATACCATAGGGCTCAATTAATGTCGGTTTTAAGAACTGACCAAACAGTAATCCAGTGCCAGTTTTTCAGAAGCCTTATGATCTAGAATGGGACTGAGTGAATTTATGGAATGATGGAAATATTATATTTAAATCAGTGTGTTGATTACATAGGAATGTCTACATTTCCATTTGAATTGCTCATTTCAATGTGAATTGCTCATTTTACTACATATAATTATGTATCAAAATGAGAGGGAGGGATAGAGAAAATGAATTTTTGAATAATCAAAACCCTTTTAGGTGTTTATACTTTCGGTGCTGTCACTAATTTGCTGCTTCTTAGGCACTATTTTTAGATATCCTGTTACCTTAGATAATCCTCATGAAGAAAATGCAGGTGGCAGAGTTATTTACAATTTTTTGGGGAGGAAATTATGTGTTCCATGGGCTGTCAGGAGTCACATGAAGCTAGGGTTCACATACTGCCCATTGGCTGACAAAGTCCAACTTTGTACTTACACACACTGTTATCAACATCTTTTATTGAATCTTGGCAATCGCTAATATTGTGACATTCGCTTTTTTAACACGTGTGAAAGCTTCTTAAAGCATTGTTCATTTCCTGAATCTGTTCCTCCTTCCAGTCTTCACAAAAAGTTTAATTACTGCTTATTCACAAAGAATTCAAACTAGTGTCTCAAACCTTAATCTAAATAGTTGCTATTTTTCTTTTTCTCAATGGCATCACAATTCAAATGAGCTATTTCCTGCTCCTGACAGAATCCATGGATCTCTTTTCATCTTTCTTAGTTTGTGTTTCACTATATAAACCAGGAATGCAACTCCTTTCAACATATGATAAATATTATTGAGTTTCTACTTCATATTACATATTTTAGTTTTTCCTATGGAAACATTGGTAAATAAAATAAACATGATGTCTACAGTAATGGAGTTAAAGTTAGTAGGAATGACAGAAAATTCAAGGAAAATAAAGATCAAATATTGATAGATAATGACTGAAGAAAATTACAGCTAGCAACATGAAAGAGTAATTTAGAACCAGGCAGAGTCAGGCAAGGGCTCTCTGAGAGGCAGGAATAAGCAGACCTCTGGCTGGAATCCAGATTTGTAAAGTCCTGTGTGGTGATGCTGCTTCATCCACAGTCCAGGTAACATCATGCTGTAGGAGTCACAGTATGATCCAGCTTAGCACTTGGAGAAACTGGAAGGCACCAGTGTTGGATAGAGGGAGAGCGAAAACGGCCAGGATGTTACCTGGATGGTGGACGAAGCAGCATCACCACACAGGACTTTACAAGTCTAGATTCCAGTTTGCTTTCGACTCTAAATAGAAAATCATTGTACTTTCATGGATGGCAAAAGTTCTTAAATGGATCTGGTAATTTGTAGTTCAGTTGATAGGGTGTTTGCCCAGCCTGCATGAAGCCCTAGGTTCAGTCCATAGTATGCCACTAACTGGCTGTGGTGGTGACCAAATTAAATCTCCAAATTTCGGAAATGGAGGCAAGTTTAACGTTGTCCTCAGATGCATAGCAAGCATGGGCCAACCTGGAATGTATGAGAATCTATCCAAGGAAAGAGGGAGGGAGG
>NW_008333887.1:98486-105726 GCF_000622305.1 Nannospalax galili | reverse complement strand
GAGGAAGGGAGGGAGGGAGGGAGGGAGGGAGGGAGACTGGAGTTTTACATGGGTCGAAGTGTGGTTTTGTTACCTCCTCCAGCCTTCTGCATTACACGCTCCCATGCTTTAGACACAGCCTCTACCATGATCTTTCAGTTTCCTAAACTGCATGACTCTTCAGACCACAAGGCATTTGATTTACTCTTTAACCCAGAATAGATGTCTAACAAAAATAATTGAATGGATAAGCTGTAGATACTGTAAAAATTAACCCATAGCCCAATGTGATGACCCATGCCTGTAGCCCCATTACACTGGAAGCTGAGGCAGGAGGATGTTGTGACCCCAAAATTCACAACCAGGCGGGTAACAGAGCCCAGGGCGCGCGCCTCTCTCTCTCTCTCTCTCTCTCTCTCTCTCTCTCTCTCTCTCTCGTAAGGGTTTGAGAAGGGTCTCGCTGGGCTGGAACTCGCTGTGTAGACGAGGGTGATCTCCATTTCACAGAGATCCATTCACCTGCCCCTGCCTCTCTCCGGAGTGCAGGGATTAAAGGCGGTTGCAACCATGCCTGACGGAATTCATCTATTTGCAAAATATGGAAAAAATAGAAAATAGAACAAGCCACATATTTTACTTTCACACAAGCCTGACTGTTCTGAAGCCGCTGTCTGTGTCACCCAGTGTTTGTAGGTTGACCTACAAGCCCAGCTGATGGAAAGGGCGGAGGGGGGGGGCAGGGCTGAACTATATGCACCACACTGCCTCTCTCAGTACCATTGCTTACTGCATACCAGATCAACAGATCACAGTTCTCAAAAAGGGATCACAGTCTGAGATAGAAAGGGGTCAGTAATGATGTATTTTGCTCTGAGTTAATGCTTGCAAAGGAAAATAAAGTAAATGCCTGTTGAAACCAGAGACCAGAACAAACTACAGGGAACAGGGGTTCCAAAGAAAGAAGACCTGCGGGCGGCTTTACATTCTGACAGGAACCAGCCAATGGAAAAGTGCAAATTTCTCACCGCAGGACAGCAGAAGTGCAATAGATATATGGCTAATACAAGGATGGGTCTGAAAAAAAAAATTATCCATTTAACTGAAGACCTAAAAAATAATCATCGATGGAAAGAAAACAGATCCACTCAAAAAACACTGATTAGCATAGATCTTCACTGCTTTAGGACTGCATAAATTGGATGATTGGGAAAATAAATTTTAAAAAAAGAAAAAGAGAAGAAACTTAGAGGCCAACAGAATGTTCTTGAATGTAGGCACACAGAGGCAGTTTCTCAAAATAAGCGGAAGCACACCAATGAAAACATCGACTCCAGGATGCAATGCGCTATAAAAGAAATATTCGTTTTGAGCTTGTTTGCAATAAAGTATTAGCTATTACATGAAAAGAGAACTTGATGTACAAATCAGCAGATGCTATGAAAGATGTAAACAGAAAATCTTTGCATCAGAGTTTAAAAGTAAGTAGTTTGAAATACAAAAGCTAAGAGACAAGGTTGACACTGAAAGCAAACCCTGAGAATAGTTAGTTGTAAATCACGGATGAACTACATTTCTAAGGAGAAACTATAATAAAGAAAAAAACTAAGATATAATATTTGAAAATATTCTTGAGTTGTATTCAAAAATCACCTTTTAACTATAAGAATTCACTATTTCAAATAGTATATGAAACCCACTTTGATATACCCTGGAAAAGTTCTGAATTTTGATAAAAAAAATAAAATTACAAATATGAATGCTTAAATTATGTGACCACTTTTATAGGAAAAATAATGTAATCATCATTAAATTAAGCCAGACTGCCATTAATACACAAAGAAAATATTAAGAGATTTGGGACATGCAAAATTAGAACACATAAACATGATCTATCTAAGTTCATTAAAATATGGACTCTGGAATAGAGAAGGTCAGAGCCCTGATTCTACTTCATGTCATCTCAGCGATGGTTATTCTATGTATTTATAATTAAGTTCAGATATCTCATTAATTCAGAACTATTTTTGAAGCATCAATAGGCCAGGGACCATCTAAGCATATTATAATGCAAATAATAATGACAAAAGTGTTGAAAAATGTGATGATTAAACTGTAAAAAAAATGATATTGATTCAGAAGAGATAATACCCTAAAAGTAAAACAATGAGTTGAGCATATATTCTCACTTCCCATTATACGCAAAGAGTAGGAGACCAGAGACTATTATGCTTAATTTTACATCAAAGGAGTCATAAGTAGTGAATTTGAACTGAATCTGACAATCTAAAAGTAAGGCCTAGCATATTATTTTTTAATCTAGTTGTGCTGACACTAAATAATTTTAAAGTATAAAAATATATACACGTACAGTTGATGTCATGATTATAGAAAAAAATTCAAATTATATCAACACTAATACAAAAAGATATCAAATATCCCCTCCTACAAAGGGATAGTACCTGTCTGAGCTGTAGAAAAGCCATTTGTTGCAAGGACATGCTGTTTATATGTGCTATATCCACAGCATAAAAACACAGAGGCAAAAAAAAAAAAGGGTATTTATATATTTAAAGTGTATGACTGTTTTGCCTGCCTATATGTAAGGCACCCATGTGTGCAATATTCACGGAGGCCAGAAGAGTGCTTTGGATTCCCTGGAACTGGAGGTAAGGTTGATACATGTCATCTGGATGCTGGGAACTGAACCTAGTTCATCTGGAAGAGCAGTAAGTACTCTTAACTACTGAGTCATTGCTCCAGCTGTTTTTCTGGGTTCTTGTTTTGTTTTGCTGCCTATATGTAAGGCACCCATGTGTGCAATATTCACGGAGGCCAGAAGAGTGCTTTGGATTCCCTGGAACTGGAGGTAAGGTTGATACATGTCATCTGGATGCTGGGAACTGAACCTAGTTCATCTGGAAGAGCAGTAAGTACTCTTAACTACTGAGTCATTGCTCCAGCTGTTTTTCTGGGTTCTTTTTTTGTTTTGTTTTTTGGGGTTCTTTATTGTTTTTTTTTTTTTTCTTGTTTGTTTGGTGGTTTGTTTTTCAGTGTGACATGTATGTGAATGACTAGAGGGGAATAATGTTCCCACATAGCTATGCGGTTGGTATTATAGTTGATTTTTATTATGTGTTTATCATTTTCTAAAGTTCCAGTTTAAGATATATACACTTTAAAATTAGAAAGGGAAAGTAAAGGTTTCACTTAAGAATAATAGTAAGATTTCTGTAATTACTTGCTGCTCTGTTTTTGTAAAATATTTTTCCTCCTCTTTGCCTAATTAACTACTCGGATCAGTCCCTTGTCATTTTAAGGAAGATGGAGATTAATGAGAACAGGGATCCTCTGAACTCTCCTGACCCTGGTCTGGATGTGCTTATGGAAAGATGGGCCTGGAAAGAGCAGGAGATTCTTCATTTTTCATCATTTGAAGAAATTTTATTCTTTCCTGATCTAGTTGGCCTGGGAGCTCTTCTGATGTATTGCTCAACTTTCCAATCTGTGGATGGCTTTAAAGTGTTTATATATCCCAGTTGAAATTATGACAGAGACATCAATATCATGATGTTGGCTGGTATAGAGTTCAAATTTTTAAAAAATATTTTATTATTTTTATTTTCATGTGTATGAGTGTATTGCCTGCATGTATGCGAGTGCACCCGTGGAGGACAGAAGAGGACTTTGGATTCCCCTGAAACTGGAGTTAAGGATGGTTCATAGCCACCATGTGGGTGCTGGGAATCGAACCCAGGTCCTCTGCAAGAGCACTTAGTTCTCTTAACCACTGAGCCATCTCTCCAGCCCCTAGAATTCAAATTTTACTATTTTAGTCATATTTTACAAGACCATTTTAACGAGACATCTATTCGCCCTGTCTTCTGATACTTGTGTCCAATCATAGCTACTCTCCATGTGGGAAGAAGATTCTCTCTCCTCAAGTCATTTTTAATTACTCACAGTCTCACATACACAAAACTAATTGCTTAAAAATCCTAATACATTTTTCTTTTGCTAAGGTCCACCCTATACCCACCACTACTGGAGATTTAGTTTGGCCTTCTCGTTTCTGCACAAATTGTCCCTGGCCCTTGTCCATCCTACTTATTCCTAAAATCTTTTAATTCTTCATCTCTAAAATGCAGAGAGACTAAATTCAGGCCCACCTTTTTTCCTTATATATGTACATCCTAATTCCCGCCCAAACTTAGTAAAGCAAAAGGACTTCTAATGAGCAAATCTCTTCTGAATTAGAAGATGTTTTAGTAATATGCATTTTGCAGACTATCCCCCTCCCTTTAAATTGAAATATTTGTCCTATTACACAGCAAACTGTTCCCTAGGGGAGTTCAATATTTTGTTATATCTTCTGGTATTATAATATAATCCAGTGATGCAAAAATGTGACCATCATCACCTAGGACCTCATTAAAATACAGAGTACGGGGCCTTAATCCATACCTATAAAATTAGAATAATCTAGCATTTCTCTTGTGATTCTAATACACATAAAATTTAAGAACAACTAAATACAGTCTGCCCTAACATGCAAAGATGTATTATACATAATTTTAAGATACAGTTATACATGGCCAGGATTAACATTAATCTTGAACAATGAAATCACAAAAGAAAAATCCCTAGGGTTTAAAATTCTTAATGCCTAAAATCCCCAAAGATCAAAGTACTGATTCTAAAAAGGACAATTACAAAAAATTCTTCAGAAATATTTATTTGCATCTCAAAGGAGACTTGAGAAACATGAAGGAACATGTCATAGACACTTCACAGAATAAAGTGGGCAATGATAACCTGTCTTTTTGCAAACAAACACTGGGGCATACTAGTGACAGTCACACCGGCGTGATTTATGAAGAAATAAACTATGTTCACAAAAAGGTTAAAAAAGTGCACTGGTTAAACATATATCACAGTTTGGTAATTATGTGTGCCTAGGTTTTAAGTGTGTTCATCTGAAATTCCTTGAAAGACTTTAATCTTTGGAGTAAACTCAGAAAAACCAAGGCCGGTAACCGGCACGTATGCTGTCCAGAGCATTTTCAGGCCATCAAGCCAGGAGCTATGACATCCAAGACAGAGAAGGAAAACTTCCCTGGCCCTGGGAGAGACACCAACGCAGCTTCTGTGTTCTCTCCCTGCCCTGGGCCTTTTGGATGCTGTTTGCTCACACTGTGGGAAGATGTCCTTGAAGCACATTCATATCCATTCCCTGACCTCTTCTGGAAACATTGTCATAGGCACATCTGAACTGACACAGATCACAGGAAGCCTGATCCTACACAGGTCTGAGAAAGCACTAATCTTGTCTCCAAAATCCCTCTTCCTGCCCTTATTATGGGGCCCCTTTCCCAGCAATGGGGAGACTGATTTTCAGGGTTTTATCACGTGGAATTACGGTTATGTCCAGCAGTCCATTCTCTTCTAAATTCCTGATTCTGAACTCTGCATTTCCCTGTAGGGATATTCTTTATGGGATTGCCTGGAAGAGGAGATCTGGGCTTCTGTGAAGGGCATGTGTGGAGGGAGAGCTCTCAGAAAGCGTGAGCACTGCAGGATGGAGAAACAGGCCAGCCAAGAAAATCTTCAGCAGAATAGCCTGAGCGGAATCCTAAAAGAAGCTCTGCAAAGGGGCTAAACCACAGAGCACTTCTCCATTTTTTTCGTGGGGGGGATAGTGTTCAGGCCCCTGAAGTCCCATTTTAGTCAGTCACTGAGTGATGGTGGGACTAAACAATAGATGTAAGAGTTTTGGGGTGAGCGTGTGACTGTTTAACAATAAAGTTCACTTTTTCAGCCAATTACACCATGTTGGTGAATGGAATTTGTATAGAAAAAGCATTGACTACAAGCTGGGAAATAAAATCAGTACTTTTTGAATGTTGTAAGTATGAATAGAATATAAATAAAGGGCAGCACTAATGTTGGATACTTTTCCTATAGCACAGTCTTTTCAGTTCTAGACCTAGTCTACGGGATTGAGTTTGCTGGAAAAGTAGAGTTGTACAGATATAACTTGCAAAACACATTTTTACAGGCCTCCCTATAAACCGTATCTCTAGTTTATCTGAAAACCTCTAAATTATTCAACTCGAACCTGAATATTTTATCTTAGAATATGTAAAATATCTAATATTGAATGTCAGTTACCTTTGTTAAGTACTAGAAGTTTTATATTTCTATTTAAATGGAATAAAGTTTTGAATTTGAATAATTTCCAATTCTGAGGTAAAAATATCCCAGAAAATAGATAACTCTGGTAACTTAAAATTAGCAATTCAGATTTTCAGAAAGCTTGTAGAATCATCAATTTTCTTTATCTATGAAATGAGTTGCCTCCTACAGAGAAGCGATCACCAGGGAATTCCTTATTCACTCCTCATCTTTATAGGAGGCCACTAGCTTCCTGTTAGTCTGCCTTTACAATCAGTCTTCTTGTTGATCTTTGCAATCATCAACTTAACTTTTTCTGCATGTCTTTTAAATGGCTATGAATGGAAGCCTTTTTACACACAATTTCATACTGCATATTTTCATAATTCCTGTTTTTTTCATATTTAATTTCACAATAATTCAAAGTGTACATTCAAACTGACTGATGCCAGTTGTGTTCACTATTTGCTGAGCATTCACTGTGTTGCATGAAGTGCTTTGGTGTTTTCTTTTCTTTTCTTTTCTTTTTGTCCCCAAAGAAAATTAAAATTATTTTCTCTAACTTTATCCAGGAAGGGAGAATTCTCACCAAAGATGTATGAATTTATGCATCCTTACAACATTCTAAAGATGATCTATAATACCTACTTCCAATTAGAGTGCAGGAAATGCCCTACATAATGTATGTACTGTCGGAAAAGCAATATGGGAAATGAACACTAACACCGCATGAGGCTGCTATGTCACTTCGTCCTAAAAATTTAAGTCTATCAATCAGCTCTTGGGGAAAAAAAAATGGTATTTATTTTGTATGAAACACTGCATTGTGTGTTTACAGAGAAGTAAAATAGGAATAAATCTGCAAGTTTTTGCATTGTGACTGATGGTATTTGGTATGATGGGAGGAAAATGGAAGCAAAGCAAAAGGTCTCCCCACCCCCCTCCTGGATTCCTGAGTGGGAAGAAATAGGCAGAGCAGCAAGTGAAACTGGTGAGACTAAGTATAAGAAAGAAAACCTAAAACAGGAAAGGGTCATCTTTCCTTATCATCTAAGTAGATGGATTCTTCATACAGGGAAATGTCATCAGT
>NW_008333887.1:74451-98429 GCF_000622305.1 Nannospalax galili | reverse complement strand
AAAAAAAAAAACAATAACCATCCCTAACCTTGGAAATAAAACTTCAGGGGTTTTCAGGGTTAAAAGTTACAAATCTAAGAGGACTCACACTCTGAGTCAGGTGAGAGGTAGAGCAAGCACTAATCCACTTCCCAGTGAGGACTCTTGACAGGCTCTAGAGTAGACATTAAAGATGGTCACTTGTCATCCTTAGTCCTTCCCTATCTAGTCATTTGCCATGTACAGACCATGCAAAAAGCTTAGAGTGGGAGATACTGTAAAAAGCGCTTGAAATGGAAATGTTTGAAATTTCAAAAGGCTTAAATGAAGTTGGACAGTCTGGCCTCATTTTCTTGGTCGCAAAGGCTTTTCAGAGAATGAAAGCCTTCATTGTAGCCATATATTCTATGTAAATAAAAGAATCTTCACATAAGACATCTGTTTTAATTAAAACTGGGAAGTAGAAAGCTTCGTGGAAGAAACAAAGCTATCTCTCTTCAGTGTTTTGGTTTGAAAACGTTACTTTCCTGAATTCAAAATCAGAAATATTGAAATGGCAAGGGCAACTCTGTGGAAGGTTTCTAAATCTTTTGAAATATGGATGGCCATTTACATTTGAGAATGATCACACTGAAAAAAAAAGAAAGAAAGAAAAGAAAGAAAGAAAGGAAGGAAAGAAGGAAGGAAGGAAGAAAGAAAGAAAGAAAGAAAGAAAGAAAGAAAGAAAGAAAGAAAAATTAACTGCATTACTGCATTATGTTTTAAGCATCTAACAGCTGAAAACCTTCCCCTCATCTGGGGCCTTGAAATAGACACTGGAAGGACAGTGACAGTTCAAAAGGACACTTAGCACTCTGGAAAGCAGGGGAAAGCACTCTGGGGAAAGCAGGAATGGTGTCCTATCTGTATTCTTAGAGACTACAAGGGAGGAAAAAAAGAGAGAAAAATAAAATCAGGGGCCGGGGAGATGGCTCAGTAGACAAAGCGCTTGCCCTGTAAGCATGTGAACTGGAGTCCAGCACAACCCACACGCTGAATGGGCCTGGGGGCCCCTCTGTAATTCCACACTCACCCGAAAGCAGAGAGCAGACTAGCAATAACAAGGACTTTGGGTTCAGTAGACAGACCTTGCCTCAAAGAACCATGGGAGAGCCATGGAAGATTCCTGACACCAACCTAAGGCCTCCCCAACACAAAAATACACAGGTACCCATACATACAGACACATACAGACACATACACACACACATATACAATATACAGATGTACACACACACAAAAATAAATACAAAAACCCCCCACAATGGTAGACAAATCTGAAGTCTTAGAGAAAGTTAGAAAAATGCAAATAACATATGGACCAGGACCTCTGAAGGAGGAGGTGGTGAAATGGGTGGTGAGCCGCAACTGTGGCCTGACTGTCTTAGACTGCTGTTCTCTGATGCTGATTTGTACACCAACTTTAAAAAATCAGTTGGGTCAAAAACATGAAATTGATATAAACAGGTTTAAAATGAAACTGAAATCTATGAAATTAGGTAAACTAGTAAAGACTTCAACTGTCACTTTATATGTTCGAGTGAAAAAAGGTTTTGTGTTATTTTAATTTTCTGCCTGGCACATAAACAGGTTTCAGAGTGTTTTATTCATGTTAAATTTTTTTGCAGATCTCTTCATTATACATACATCAGTCTCCTGTTGCTAGTTAAAACTTCATTTTGACTTGAGTAATAACACCAACCTAAAAGCATTCTTTCATGTGTCTTAAACCATTGCCACTTTCCTTGATATGCCACAGTAGCCATTAGCAGATCATTCACAGTGGGAAAGCTAGGACCACCGCCTTGGATGGTAGGTACCACACCTACATCGCCATCTACTGGAGACAACTGTAAGCGGCAGGCAGATGCAACAGACCAGAGGAGGCTGCTAAAGCACCCAGTGCTACTTATGGTGACACAACTGTGAAATTACCAGCAGACAAAAGTGGCAAAAGTAACCATGATAAGATTGCTGTTTTCATTTAAATGAATCTCAGCAGTCTGCATTTCTTTACCCAATGTGTTGGATATGAGTTTGTTGATGTAATCCACACCTCATCCCTTATTTTTTAAACATTTTATATTGACAGGTAGGTATACTCCAAGTTTTTACTAATGAAGACCAGGACAAGTTTGAATTTATTCCATATGACAGTCATCTTTCTGAACTCATGTTTAATTCCAAACATTGGTATTCTGACATCATGTATGCTCACCATCCATCCTTTTCATGATGTTTATTCAAAGGAAATAAAAAGGAAATGGCATGTGCCATAAACAGTATAATGTAAGGCAAATAGCAAAAGTACTAGCAAAACCATTGAAAATGTAATATAATACATCAAAATGTGGGATTTAAAATTCCTCTTATTCTGCTCCTAATAAATTTTGACCAAAGAATCAAGGTGGCAAAAAGTGTAACTATGTTGCAGTAACATCTTGGGTGTGAAAATCAAAGTAAGGGAAAATGTGTGTGGTGTGTCGTCATCACAGCTCACCCACACAAAGGCTTTTCTTCAGAGTTAAATTTTTCTTGTATTTTCTTATGATAAGATCATTATGACCTGGAAATTACTTAAAAATATCAAATTCATAAGTATTTTTGACTATTGATAGTGAATGATATCTACTTGTCTGCAAAAGAAGTAGAATTGCTTGTTGGTTATGTCCAAATATCCTGATTCCTAATGAAAGCATTAAACACTCTTTCAACATTGTACAAAGTTTTGTTACTATAATAATATCCAAACATCAGAAAACCTAATACATTGGTGAATTTTGTATTCCTTTTCATCAGAAACTGACAAATGATAAAAAAGAAAAAGCTCAATACCAGCCATCCATCCACATCTGTAAATATAGCTGAAGTGATTTGTATTCACAACAAAACTATGTGTGCTTCTACTGTCTGATCTTTGAATTATGCTTCTTAAAATATATTGAATCAATCTTGAAGAGTAATATGACAGTGAAGAGCCTTGAAAGTGTATCTGATTCATCCTGTTGGCTCCAGCTGAAAAAGCATAAAAGTCATGCTGGACAGGTTAGTCTTATTATTCAATAACTGTGCAGTAGCAGGATCCACAGTCCTCTTGTAAATGAGACTGTTTTTGAATTCCGTGACCTTTGCTATCAAAGTAGTGCTCAATATATGTGACTTGGTTTGTGCTTCTGTTTCTCAAATTTATTTCTTCAGTGGAAAGAGAGAACAACATGGCACTGTGTATTTAGGATCTTTTGTGAGTCCCACAGAATGAATGAAATCACAGAAACTCTCACTAAAATCCTCTTTGCATCAAAATTAATGTTCAAATATTAGGCATAAGCTAGTCTCAGTTTTTGATTTGAAACCAGATAGCTCTTCACTTTTCCGCATTGATCTTATTCTATTACAGGATTATTATTTTTAAGCTGAGTCATGGGGTTTAGTGTCCTGTTTCAGGTTCACCATGCCTAGGAACAAATTATGAGTACTTTACCTGGATCTCAGTATATTGATTTTCTTTAGCATTTTGGATTCAAGTTTCTCAGTAGCGAGACACCATTGTCTATCATTAGACTCAGGAGATTTACCCCTGGACACATGTTAGTTAGTATTACAGAAAGATGCAACAGAGAACACTCCATGTAAAAAAAAAAATTAACTTGGATAAAAAAGCTGGAATGCTTTTCTAAAAGTTTGACTCAGCTTCTCTAAGTCATGAAGAAAATGATCGGCAATGTCTTTCAAACATATCTCACTGCCATATAGCACGGATCTTGCCTAGAGATATGCCGAGTATACTAAACAATTTCTGATCTAGTTACTCTTCTGTTGCTGTGATAAAGCACTCTGTCTAAAAGCACCTTGGGGAGGAAAGGGTTTATCTGAATTACTCCTCCATGCCACTATCCATCACTGAAGGAAGTCATGGCAGGAATTCAAGCAGGAACTGAAGCCATGGAGAAACACTGCTCTGGCCCACTCTGATAATTTCTTTATATATCCCAAACTAACCTACCTAAGGATAGTGTTATACACAGTGGGCTGGGCCCTCCCATATCAATCATCAGTCAAGACAATCATTCACAGACAAGGCTGAAGGCCAATCTGACCAAAGCAATTCTTCAACCGAGGCTCCCTGTTTCCAGGTAACTCTAGGTTGTGTCTCAAGATCTCATGTTAATATCATAATATAAAATACAGTACAACTTAAAATTTTCACAGTCCTTAAAATATTCCAAAATTTTAAGAGTTCAAGGACTATCTCGTCAGTTGAGGGGCACTTAGGTTGCTTCCATCTCTTAGCTATGTGAAAAGAGCAGCAACAAACATGGATATACAAGTGTCTCTGCAATTGGGCGAGTTCTTTGAGTATATGCCAAGGAGTGGTATAACTGGGTCAAATGGTAGGTTCATTGGTAGTTTTTTAAGAGTTCTCCACACTGTTTTCCACTTTTAAGATGTTTCATAGCCATTTTTACGTCTTATTTTGAGAGCTCTCCAGCTCCTTAGCCCATCTTTTAATTGGGTTACTTCTTATCTTGATTCTCTGTTTTTTGAGTTCGTTATATATTCTGGATGTTAAACCTCTGTCAGATGTGTCACTGGTGAAGATTTTTTCCCTCGCTGTGGGTTTTCTCTTCACTTCCCTGGCTGCCTCCTTTGATGTACAGAAGTTTTTTAGTTTATTGTGGTCCCATTTATTGATTCTTGACCTTGTTTCCTGAGCAATTGATGTCCAGTTTAGAAAATCCTTTCCTACTCCTATATCTTGTAGGCTTTTCCCAATGTTTTCTTCTAACAGTTTCAGAATTTCAGGCTTTACATTGAGGTCTTTGATCCATTTTGAATTGACTTTTGTGCAAGGTGAAAGATAGGGGTTTAGTTTCTTCTTCTACAGGTGGAGATCCTATTTTGCCAACCCATTTGCTGAACATGCTGTCTTTCCTCCAGTGAAAGTTCTTGGCCCCTTTGTCTAATATCAGGTGGCTGAAATTAGATGTACTCATATTTGGGTCTTCAATTTTGTTTCATTGATCTATGTGTCTTTTTTTGTGCCAGTACCATGTTGCTTTTATGTAATACAGTTTAAAATCTGGTATAGTAATCCCCCAGCATTGCTCTACAGATAGTCCAAATGCAGCAGTATTTGCAGGGTACAAGAGTATTATATAGTAGATCAAGACCAATTAGAATAATAAACATCACTCATTAAACATTTATCTAGGCAACTCATCCAAATGAAAACCCTTCCATAGCATATGCTCTGCATAATGACCTAAGTGAAGCATTACAAAATCACAGGTAAACGTGTCACTGAGATGCATAAGCAGGTAATGGTAGGTGCTTTCTACAGAGCCTAATAACCTGAGTTCAATCACCAGAATGCACAGCTGACTCCCACAGGTTGTTTTCTAACCTGCAGAGATGTGCTGTGGCACATGCATGCACATACATGCACACAACACACACACACACACACACACACACACACACACACACAAATAAACAGAAAGACATAAGTTTTTGAAAAAGTTAATTGCTAAATTAAATAAACAACTGAGAAGAATGATAAAATCAAAACAACAGCAAAAACCCTAGAAATAACCATGCCCTTAAAAGATGACTGTAATCTTCTCTATAACATGACTTATTTCTTCCTTGAATAAATGTTGTTTTCATATATTCTTGTATCTCAGACTTAAGCATAAAGCTGCTTCTTGCAGATACTTTCTAACCTATGCTGTTCTACTTTATATTCTGCTATTGTGACAAAACACTGACCAGATCCAATGTTGAAAGGAAAGGGTTTATTTCAGTTTATAGGTCACAGGCCATCATCAAGGGAAGCCAAGGCAGGAACCTGGATGCAGAAACTGAAGCAGAGACCGTGAAGGAACACACCTTACTCGCTTGTTCCCTGGGCTTGCTCAGCTACTTTTCTTTTATAGCCTAGGATGACACCACCCACAGTGCTCTGGGCACTTCTCCCTCTATTAGAAATCAGGAAATGTCCCACAGACATGCCCATAGGCCAATCTGATGGAGGAAATTCCTCAACTGGGGTTCCCTCTTCATGCGCATGTCAAGGTGGCAACCAAGATTAGCCTTCTTAGATGCTTTCCAAATTGTGTTACGCAATGAGTCTTGTGAGGAGAGGTTTATACAGGGGTGTCTCCAGTCCTCCTCTACATATTCCTCCCCACCATAAGTGTTCCTTATGGAAATATTCTGCCCTGACACATGGAATACTGAGTTTTACCTTCCCCCTTTACTGTTGTCCACACCATTTGTGGCTTACTTATACCATAAACTACCCAAGTTTGAGATACATTAGCTGTTAAATTCGTCACCATTTTTTTCATTCTTTAGTCTTCATAAACATCTCTATTTACCAACTTAGTTTCCTAATAAACACCGAGAAAGGAAGGTGGGCAAATGCTTGTAATATCTCAACCATAAGAATTTACAAAACACAGTTTTCCTGTCATAACTGGGGATTAAATTGAAGAGAAAACATTATAAACATGTGAATGTGCCAACATACACATAAATTCTCTACTCTCAAATATTGTTATTTTAATAAAAGTGGCTACCATATTTCTTGTTCCTGATTTCTAAAGAACAAGTGTCTTCCTTTTTTATGTAATTCACTTCCCTCATACATGCACATGATCCTTAAATACTTTTTCAAAAGTATATATACACCATACACGTAAGGAACATAAACTTGTAATGCTTCTCTAAAACCTATGTTTCCAAATTTTCATCCAGATGAAATGTTAAAATACTTTTTAAAACTATACATGATTCTAAATAGATAACTCAATGTTTCTGAAAATTCAAAGCTCACACAGTAGTTTAAAAGTTTTCTGCCTTATTTGTTTAATCATTTAAGCTGTACTCTTGAGAAATCCTCTTTGTAATTTTATGTGGTATAAAGCTAAGTTTTAAAATATGTAGTGAGGCTGTATTAAAGGTAAGTCAACCTTCAGAAGCAGATACCTCTTAATTTCATCATGTGTAATGTGGGTGATGGTCTTCTGTCTGCCTATAAAATGTGTTCCATAGCTTCATGAACCATAAAAACACATTAAACACTCACACTTATGGCAGTAATGACACCTTTTAAATAGTGCTAGAAAGTTTAAAAGTATAAAACCTCTCAAAAGACTCATATAATATGCAAAGTAAATTATTATGCCACTTCATTTAGTGAATATTAAGCAAGCTTCTTTAGCTGCCTGTGCCATCAGTTTATTTCACTCAGCTGAATAGTCTAATAATATTTTCATTAAATATTTATATGAACAATCAAACACTGCAAATGAAGAGCATGTCCCTCGACAGTCAAGATGGCTTCCCAGCTGATCCTGGTAGTTCGATATGCTGGTACGGATCATTTGCTATGGCTAAGAATGATGTTTTCCATTAGCTTTGAATGTCTCAAGCCTGACCTTAGAATTAAAGCTATTCATCATGTCTCCTAATTTTTAAATTTTATTCCTTCATTGAGGAAGTACTGACAGTAGAAAATTAAGTGCATTTAAAAGTTAAGGTCATGATATGCTAATTCAGTCAAGAAAACTGATTAATACTGCTTATTTTTAAGGCAGTTGGAAATATATTCTTTGATCTTATTGACTAGAACCCTACTCATTTGACTCAATTTATATTTCTATGAATAAATATAAATTTTGTTTGGACTTCAGCTTCATGTGTGGTTTTTAAAAAAGCTTATTTCTCTTTTAGAATTTCATAGATGTATAAGATGTATTCTGATCATACCCATTGTACATTCCCCCTCCAACTCCTCTTGGACCCTACTGCCTACATGTGTGAATTTTTTGATATAACTCATGACATCATAGTAATTGTAGTTTGATTATATTTAACTTGAAATCCTACAACTCTCTATGTCCATTTCTATACCTGAGCTAACTGGGCTATTTTCATAACTTACTAGATACAAGAATACTAGATGCCACTTAGAGTTCAATTCAATAAATTAAATTCAATTCCCTATGTTTCAAATAAACTTTGCTGGCCATGTTGAGTACTTCTAATAGCTAAAACTTGAGGAAGAAACAATTACTAACTTTCTTATCAAATTCCATTTAAAGATTATGAATTTATTGCTATAAATGTAGATGTTCCAATTAAAGTCATGATACTTAATTTTTTAAATAAAATTAAGTATGATTCATTTCCATTTCCTGGGGTTGATACTTGACCCTAATCATTGTTAGTATGGCCCATGTTCAGCTCAAGCCCCTGTGTAGGAATCTCTTACTTTACGTTTCAACAGTCTGTTTGCTGACAGGAGCTTGGTCCAAGTCTGTTCATTCCTTAACGTCCTTTTTTTTTTTTTTTTTTCAGCAGCTATTTCTACAATTCATTTAGTCCTGAGACTTTAACGAAGACAGAAGCATTGTGTTTAGCTTCAAGCCTTTCAGTCAGTGATCAGCCAATAGCTTTCAACCTTTTCAGCTGTCACAAGGACCTGGCTCATCATCCCTATTTTTTTAGAAATGACAGGCCTCAAACCAGACTTACTTGTTGCAAAATCTCTTTATCATGTTTCCAATTCTCCACCCCATATTCAGTTAGCATCTTCGGTATCTTTCTTAGGAACATAGTATAATATCCTGAATAAATTTTGCAGTAGCTTGAATGAATGTATATTTTGTCATTCAAACCAGACTATTTGGGGGAGGACTTATTAATATTTATGAGAAGGCAACAGGCATACTTGGAAATCACGGAACATGCTTTCCAGAAACTGACCCTGATTTATATTAAAATGATTTCTGAAGATGTGCTCTCTGAAAGCCCTGATAGAAGAGTGGAAAAGAAATACTTTAAGAAAGAGGTCAAGAGAGATTGTCCCTTCTGGTCAAATCTCATGAGTCTGTATACTAGACAAAATAAAAAACATCTAGCTAAATTTAATTATCAGTTAAATATGATTTTTTTTTGCAGTGAAAACATGCTCCAGACATTACATGTGGCACACTCATTTAAATAAAAAACCCTCTTTCTGGATGCCCTGTACTTACTTTTGCTCTATTTGGCCACTTTGGTCAAAGGTCTTTCTCTCTAGAGTACTCACAGGAAGGAGCTGGGGAATAGCAGAGCTGGACTACTTAACCCTCTGCACCCACAAGTCGTTGGTTAAGAGCAACTCCAAAAGAATACAAATTCTGAGGCACTCCCAGGCCTCTGTGTACTCAGCAAAGTGGAGCATGGGGTTTGAAGGCTGTCCTCCCACCATCAGACACAAAAACTAGCTGTTTGGACAGAAGTCACACTGTGAGCTGCTGTGCACAGAGCTGGCAGAAATACCAGAGGAGCAACAGGCAGCACCTGCTGTCCTCCTATCATCCCAGGAAAACTGACCTGTATGCTTGTCCTAACAGTGGCCAGCAATCTATGCTTTGGTCTTGAAAAAACTACTGAGAAAAGAAAAAGGAAAGCCCCTTTCATGGATATTGCTGGAGCTCTTCCCAACACTGAAAAAAAAAAAAAAAAGCACACCCATTCAGAGTTTTGTATTTCAACAAGTTAATTTTATGCATTATTTTTCTGTATTTTCCAGACAGCAAAATCAGTGTTTGCTTTGAAGGCTAATTTAACTTTACAGAAGTTACAAGCTCATGAAAAAAAACACTATTTGCTTTGAGGTGAATTTTTCTCTTTTTGATACATCTTCGAAAATGAGTGAAACAAAAACGCGGATCACTCCTCAGCTTCAGAAAGATGAGCCTACACAGAGGCAATGGTTTTGGCAGTTCAGAGGGAACAACCTCTGGGGAGGCAAGACAACTTGGAATAAGGTTCCATTTTCTTTTAGATTCTTCTAGCAATTCCATATCCTGAATTTATTGTAGGGGCATCCTAGATAATTAAGATGCTAATTGCTATTGGTATTTTCTTCTTACCCTAAGGACTTCCACAGTTAAAGTATTTTTAAAGTTAACTACAGTTTTCTGACTCTTTAGGGTGAATGAGGAAGCAGCATAATGAGAATTTGCCTCCCGGTCCTAAGAACTTCTTTTCCTGTAACACACAGTGCTAATTATCTAAGGTTATAATTGACGGTCCCAAGGCTCCTGTGGAAATTTGAGACTGATCAGTGTGAGCAATCTGTTAGTGTGTGAATGCATATGTCATATAACAGCACATGATGTAGTTCATGGAAAGTTCACTAGATCAACAGCTAAGAAACATTGCTTAACAGGATTATATAATCCCTATGGTCACTTTTTTTTTCAGAAAAAGTGAAAAGTAACTGTATTCCCAAAATTCTAACTTGCATGTGTAGTGCTGGTGAGCCACAGTGAATAAATAATCTTTGTTTCTAGTCATGAGTGCAAACATATATTAGTCATTGCAGGAAATTAAATGCTTTTGTACAGAGAAAATACAGTACAAGTTGTTCCTAAAACAGAAAATACCTTGGCTTCTACTAATTTATTTGATTACATCTATGTTTTTTAGATTTTTCTGTCGAGGCCAACTTGGTGTGACCCCTTTTTCGTTCCCACAAACTTTCTACATTGGCTCTTTAAGAAAATACATAGCACTACAGAGGATCAAAGCTCAGTGCTCTGTCTTCCCTTTGTCTTTGATAAAACTGCATCGCACACTGGGATCTGATCACTGTAAACCCTCCTCACTTCACTTGGCTAATAGCTTCTTATCCTTTAACACTCTGTTCAGCAAAATACACTCCAGGAAGTCTTCTCTATTCTTTCCTATGCTCACTAGGTGCATTTCATCAATTCTTTCACAAAATTGTATCTGGACACATTTGTTTAGTTAAGCTATTTATGTATCACATTCCCTAGAAATATTTAGAGTAAAGATGAGACCTCAATTCATTTGCATTCTCTAAATTTATCAGTTTTCACATTTCACAGGAAGGTGTCCATAACAGTTGGATGAATGAATGTCTGAATGAAGAAAAGTAAACAAAAGAATGAATGGGTAGATGAACCAGGGATCTCAGGATGACCACGAGCTGAGAATCAGTAATCGTGAGGATATGAGACTATCAAAGATTCATTGTATATACAGGTCAGTTTCATTCTAAGTTGATCCTCAAACAAGGTCACCTGTAACAAAATAATGAGCTGATTAATTGACACTATTAAGTATCCGTGACATAGTTAACACAATATAAGGAGTTTACAGAAGTGGTTGAAGGCTATCCTTAACAAAGGGATCATTATAACATATGCAACTTTAAAAATTCTATTTTCATTTAACAACTGTCTGTAACTCCAGTTCCAGGAAATGTGACATTCTCTTCTCTTCTCCGCAGGCATTGTACTACACAGGTGCACTTACCTACATGCAGGCAATACATGCATATGCTGCTCTCTTCACAATTGCCAAGAAATGGAAACAACCGGTGAGGATGTAGAGAAAGGGGGAATGCTCACGCACTGCTGGTGGGATTGAAAACTTTCCAACCACTATGGAAAGCAGTGTGGAGGAATCCCACCAAAAAAAAAAAAAAAAAATTCTATTTTAAATACACATTTGACATATACATGTACATATGTACATATGTGTGTATTTCTCTAGAGTCACATAAATGGTTATAGCAGTTTACTGAGGATAAAATAGTAATATAATTATCCATGTATTCTGCATACATCACCTTTGGCCTTCATTGGTAAAGAAGCAAAGATTAGCTATGCTTATTCAGATTTGTGTTTACAGAAGAGAATTGATTAGCTCTAACAAAATCATTTAGAATAAAAGACAAAACACAAATACTGTAATCTTAAATTTTAATTTTACATACACAGGGAAGTTCATTCAGTATGATCAAGAAAAATCAAGAGATGGATTGAGATCAACCAACCTGACATGCTTGTAGTTACGAATGACTGTGTCCGGCATCAAGGCATTAGACCATTACACCCACTTTTGTTTAAATATAATATGGAAATTGTCCTTTTGCACAAATTCTCCAAAGCTTTTAGATAATACTCTGATGTCTAAATAATGCTTTTCATCTTTAATATAGTTTATAAGCATGAATTTAGTAATATACTAGGGATTATTCGAAAATTTTATCTTCCTTAAAAGTAATTATTTCTGAAATTTCTACTCAGTGGCATTGTACTTCGTTTTCCAGTCATTTACTTCCTAAATAAATCAATCCATAATTTCTCATGAGTTACTACTTACCCTGTAACTAAACAGGGCAAGTGTTGGATACTTAAATAATAATTTATAGGGGAGAAGAATGGCACTGTTTTAGCCTCTGCTTTCTGGTTCTTGTGATTCTGATTCTGTGAGAATTCTCAATGGAATAGTGCATAGAAAGTAAATAAATAAATAAATAAATAAATGGATGGTAGCAATAAATAAGTAGATAGTACTAATAAATAAATAAATAAATATAAATAAATCATTCATTCATTCATTCATTCATTCATTAAGTGGACAGTAGTCTCTTGTGCCTATTTCTTTTTAAGGAAAGATGTTCTTCATTGACTATAATCTGACCTGATGTCCTATTTTTGGTAACATGAAAGTGAGCACCACCTTATCACTGTGTGGCAGGCAAGCACTGAGGATATGTTATGTAGATACACTGAGAAAAGAGGGAGAATGAATCATGCCTGAGAGAATTTTGCTTTAATTTCCACCAAAAAAGAGGCAAATGACTCTCTTGTGTTCTTGCATTTCCTTTTTCTTCTTCCTTCCTTTCTTTCTTTTTATTTTTTCTAGACAGAGTCTGACTATGTAGCTGAGGCTCTCTTCAAATATGTAGTGTTCTTGCCCCTGCCTTGTGAGTTTGGGGATCAGAGGCATGCACCCGGTACCTTCTGTCAGAACCCCAAACTGCCTCTTTGTTCATCAATCTTTCTGCGTAAACAACCTGTGTTCTCTTTATCACCCAAAGAGAAAAGATTAATAGGACAGACCAAGGCTAAATTCAATATACTTTTAGTAAGATACACGTAGCATGTTGCTATTTTTGAAATTATAGTATCTATTATAGTAATAGAAATCCCTTGGAAAATGACATATTGCACTTACTGACTCCAAGAAAAACAGGCAGAGGGAACAGGGTCAGCACACGTTGAACACAAAGCGGCCTCCTCACTACAATTCACCAAATAATTGTAAAATAATGAATCTGTTGGCTAACTAAGTTAGACAATCAGTGTGATTTCCCTAGAGTGACAAAATTTTTATTCTATAGACGTTGTTGAAGATGGTAGCAGTACAGTTTTTGAAACATAAATAGTGACAAAACAAATATAGTGTCAGAAGCACATCATGTTCTACATTTACTAATATGAATTTGGGAAAATGTCTTTGAACCTGTAAAGTAAGCTGTGTGGACAAAACCATAAAAATATAATAAATGTAATGTATATCTGTAAGCATTAATGCTTTTAAAGCAGCATCTTCCAAGCAATGCTTATTCATTCTCTCAAACACACAAAAATGAAGTACCTTTAAAAGAGTTATTTTTTACTGTATTTTAAAAAGAAAGTATGTAGTTTTTATTTTCTCTGAAACCTCAGAAAATATCCATAAAATCTAAAAGTCTGTAGGAAGAAAGATCTTGCTCTTACATAGTTAATAAGGTCCCTATTTTCCCAGAGGCTGCAGCAATTCTAGCTCTCTTTAAGAAACCTGCCTTCTTGTCTTAGGGAATCAAGCTCTGTTTTCCCCATGAGTAAGGCAGTTTCACCTACTACTTTCATCCACACAAGACTCTGCAGCTGTGATACTGGAAAGCATTAGTCACTCAACGCTCTCGCCTTCATCTCTTTGTGAGAATCCCTCTGGCTAATACAGTTATTAACATATTCCAATCCCAGTGTCTGCTTCCCTCCCTGAGCCTTCTCTCTCCCCCCTTCCCACGCTGTTCCCTTTCTTCCTTACCCTCTCCTTTCTTCTTAATTTTATTCATAAAAGTGAATTTTGTTAGTAACTTAGCTCACACCACAGTTTGCAATATTCTTTCAACACCATTTCAATTTTCTGAATATTGACAAGTGCAGTAGGAAAGGGTTGAGGAAATGCAGGGGTAATTCTTTCTATGTCTCTGTGATTTATCTCACTGCAACAGCAGAACCAGAAACAAAGCAAAGGGGATTCACAAATAGCAACCACAAATTAGATTTATAATATTCTCATCCATGTTCCTGTTTGCATCCAAAAATAAATCCAGCAAGGAATTATAAACTGTACATACATATACAGGCAGCCAGGTATTTATTTTGAAAGCATATAGGACACACTTTCCACTGTAGTCAGACCTAGGAATCAAATTGAAGGTGATTTTTTTCTACATGATATATGACAAGGTACTTAAGTATTATCCACAGGAGAGGTAACGAATATTTTCTCAGTAATCTACTCAGTATATAAACAATATTAGTGCCATTTTTAAGCCAATTATGTATTATGAACAATGTTTAGCATACTGAAAATCTTAACATTTGAAGTGTCTTATGGGAAACTGAATGGATTTCAGCTTCCAAAGCAAGCACAACCTGCCTCTTGTCTAATCTCCTCTTGAGAGCTGACCAGATGTAACTCCTGAGGCAGAGAAGTAAGGAGGGCAGGAACCTTAAGCTCTGAACCTAAGGGGACATAGGCAGCAACAATGAACAGTAGGCACTGCTATCACCCTGCCTTATGTCTCCTTGGCCCAAAAGGTAGAAAGATGAGAAGACTAAAAGGAGCTTCCACGTGAAGATTGCTTTTCATCTTAAACAGCAGCAGCTTGCTGTCAGTCAGCTGAAAGACTAGTTTACAATGATGTAAGGAAGCTTGCTAGACAGTGGACAGAAAAAAAGCCTGAGGTAGAAGCAGCTTAAAGTTTTGAGGGCAAGCATGACTATGGCAGAAAGGAAGAGGGGGATAACCCCCAGGATCCCCACCCACTAAGAAGATGTCATAAGGTACATTTGCAGTGTTTTCAGTCTGTAAAGGAGATGAGCCCAAGCCACAAAGGATTTTTCTGCCCAGTTTACTACAATAAACACACAGAGGAGATCCTTAAACAGCACATTATAAATTTTATAGCATCTGAGGTTTGAAAAATGAAAGCCAGCATTCACCTGAGGTCATTGTGGTGGTTTGAATGAAGTGTCCCCATAAGCTCAAGTATTTAAACACTTGGGTCCTTGCTGGAGGAAGCACATCACTGAGAGTTCATAGCCACGTCCCTTCCACTTTTTCTTTCTGCTTCCTGTGCCTGCTTGAAGATGTGAGCACTCAGTTTTCTGCTCCAGGTGCCTCCTGCCAAGCTTCTCCAGCCATGATGGAGTCTCATCCCTCTGAATCCTTAAGTCCAATAAACTCTTCCTTACATAATTTATCAGTCAAATGGCACCTCAACTATGAGAAGGCCTTGGGGATTCAGCCTGCTCTCTCAATACAAATGCTGCATGAAGAGATATCCGGCACAGGCGTTTCTTTTCTTTGCACCCTTCAAGAGAAAGCACAGGAACTCTGGGGCCTTACAGCATTCCAGGCTCTATCACACAGCAGCAGCTTGATTCCATTTCTGATCTGATGACACATAAAATGGCCACAGCTTGAGTCCTCTTGTGATCTGGTAGGCATAGGGCTCCTCTCATCTCGCTCAAGGGAGCTCGAAGCCACACACGCCTTGCATGCTCTCACTTCCTATTCATTCCACGCTCTCATCCTAGAAATTTTAACCTCGAGGGTACAAAAAGACTGATGCTGACTGTTGGGAAAAAAAATCTAATCCTTCTGCCATATGGGATCAATGGAAATATCAAGCAAGAAGCTCCCATCTGCCTATAGCTCAAAATATTTTCCTCACATAGTTATTCAAATTGATGTCTTTTCTGCTGCAGCAAAGATTTTTTTTTGTCCTGCAGATATCTGTGCCCACTGGAGACAAAGATGTCACATAAACTGAAAAGATCAACAGCTCCTTAGACTTCAGGTGCTTTTCAAATTGTGGATTGAATATCTTCGAACACAATGTAAAATATGTGGTACAGTTTCTGAGATGCAGAAAATGTTCAGTACATGAAACTTGTTCTCCTTTATTATTATTATAAAACTGGGATCACAATTATTTTCAGTAGGATTTGCCTAGAGAGGAATGAATCTTGCAAATTCTTTTTGACCCAATCTACTCCCCAAGGTACTCTATCTCCAAAGTCACCTTCTAACTCTTTGATATCTTCACTGAATCTTCATTTCCTCACTCTGATTCATATAATCATTCATGCAATCAATATTCAGTTAGGTACAAGGCACATTGTTAAAGAAGAGAAATAAAATAATGAGCTTATTGATCAATATCTGCTCACCTAGAACCACAGTCTGATGACAGACATAGATGTCAGCTAAATGTTATCCAAATGTAAAACTGTTTTCATTCATGATTCCAAAGAAAATTACAAGTGGCTAGTTTGCTTAGAGGTGTGAAGAAAGAGTGTACCATTTGATCAGAAATCTGAAAGGGTCTCAGACTCTTCCTTCAGGCCATAGGCAGAGAATGGAGAAAATAATGCTCTCAAGTACTAGCATGTGCCCAGCTCCTGGGACGGAATAAAATATAACACAATCGATGGGTGGAGCAGAGAGAGCAAGAAAGGAACACTGCAGATGAGGATGGGCAGATATATAAGAGTGCGTCCCTCCCATCTTGCAGGTTGTATTGGGGAATTTAGTTTGAGATGCATGGTGCTCTTCAGGAATGAAAACAGATGGGAAAGCATGGTGGAGAATGGTCAGGGCTGGAAACCAGCAGAATTGGGTTGATATGTGATGAAACCCTTCCATGGCACCAAAAAGTTACAGAGCTGAGACCTGAATTTGTGAGAGGGGCAGAAGCAGGGAGACAGATTATAAGTTAAATGTACTGTGGGAGGTGAGCACAACTTCCAGGCTTGCAGCTTGGCCCCCTCCTCCTGTCTTCATTAGGACAAATAGAGAAATAGTCCTCCAAGCTACAGATAAGAGCACAGAAAGATTTATTGGCAGTTAGGGGGTATGTACAAAGGTATGAGCACCCCAACTCCATCCCTATCCTTAGTCAGTCCCTCCCTCTCCTGCAGTTAAGGCTGACTGATTGGGTGGGAGGGGTGACTGTCTCCCTTTGACCCTCCACACCTACATAGGGTCTCATAGTCCAATTAATTTGAGGTGATTAGTGCAAGTAGTGAGAGGCTAGAGAATAAGGCATCTATCCATTTGCTTGCCAGTCCAGCTTGCCACTCAGAGGACAAGCTTATCCAACACAGATATACTTAGAAAGTGAAGTCAAGATCACCAGTAACAGATGTGTATAAGAAACTGCATGAGTGGGAGATGTTAAGGATGACTAGTAGATTCTAATCTAGGATCTGACATATTAGTTATTTTTCTGTTGCTGTGATAAAATGCAGTGACCAAAGTAACTGACAGAAGGAAGAGTTTACTCAGACTTATGATTCCAGAGGGATAGTCCATAATGGAAGAGAAGGCATGTCATCAGGTGGTTGGAGGAGGAAGCTGAGAGATCACATTTCCATTCACACAGAGAAGCAGAGACAGGGAACAGGAAGTGGAATGAGTGGGGTGAGATCATAAACCCTCACAATCTTCCCCCAATGACATATATTCTTCAACAAGGTTGCACGTCCTGAAGGGTCAATGATATCCTCGACAGCGCCACAAACTGTGCCCAAATGTTCAAACACTTGAGCTCATTGAGGGCATTTCTCATTCAAACTACCACGGCTGAAAGAAATGTTTTTTTTTTCTTTATTTTTAAAAATCTATGTGTATGTATGTGATCCTGCATGAGTTTATGTGATCACATGTGTTTAGGAGCCTGTAGAGACCAGAAGAGGGCATCAGACCCCATGGAACTGGAGTTACAGGTGATTGTGTGTGGCCATATGGGTGTTGGAAAACAAACTTGATATTCAGGAAGACCAAGAAGCACCCTTCTGAACTTTGTGTCTAGGAGAAAGAAGCATTTTTCAGAAAATTTATGTGTATGTGTGTATTGCCTGCATGTATGTGAGTGCACCCATGTTGTGCAATGCTGTGGTCAGAAGAGGGCTTCAGATTACCCTGGAATTGGAGTTAAGGAAGGTTCATAGCCACCATGTGGGTGCTGGGACTTGAACCTGGGTCCTCTGCAAGAGCAGTCAGTGCTCTTAACCACTGAGCCATCTCTCTAGCCCCAAAAGAAACATTTTTTTTAAAGGTAGGCAGTGCCTTTGCAGTCAGAGCTTGTTTTACGAATGTTTGTAAACAGCTCCCACTCTGATTGATGCCCTTGCTTCTCGACAGATTTACAATCAGTCCTCTGATAGAAAAAGTACACAGCTTGCTTTCATTTTGTTTCTTCTCCCCACCCCATGTGATTACACTATAATACAAAAGAAACTCAGTATATTCAAGAGAAATGTAATGTTGGCAATTTAAAGAATCTGATGAAATTTGTGATATTATGGAGGGAAAATTAAAACAATTCTATAAACTTAAGCAAATATTTACTACATCTTAAGTACTTTTTTCTCTGACTGATGCAAATGACTTATCAATGTCTTTCAGGAACACAGGAACCCACTGGAATGGCAATAGCAGAAATTCATCATTTATTTCTGAAAATGAAATGCTTTCAGTGTAATGACAATATCTCCATGCCTAAGCCTGTGATAGTATTTTTATGGATTGAATTTATATATGTTTTTTTTATTCTAAACCACACACGCCGCATGCAAAGGATTGCACCTAATTTTATGGCATTGGTTATATACAAAGTTACAGCCAACCCTGAAGAAAGTTTGATTGTGGCCCCACATCCAATATCATAATCCATTACAAATAACATATTTCAAAATACTGATGTATTCCCAGGGTAACATAAATATAAGTGATTGGTTAAAATTATATATGAACAACTAAATAACTAGTAATTCTGCTTTGAAGATTAATAAATACATATTCCATGCATATTCAACATTTACAACATTGCAGTACAAATTGAGTTACACATCCAAGCTCTGCCAAACATACATCCTTACTTTATGACCATGTATATGACAGTTACATTATAACTTTATCATTTTCACTAGGAAATCTGACATTTATAGGTGGCGGTTAAAAACAAATTGTGTAATTTTTTCCTTTAAAAAGACAAACCCACTACCAAAACCCTATGTTCTCTGCTTTCAAATGAGGACAGCTTCTGTTTCAAATGAAAATAAAACAATGACTGAATGGGCAAGTTTTGTCAATCAAATTTTTATAAATAATTTACATTGAGTCTTAGACTAGCAGTAATTTAAAAAACAAGTCATTGCTGAGCATGGTGGCACATCCCTTTAATCCCAGCACTCAGGAGGCAGAGGCAGGCATATCTCTATGAGTTCAAGGCCAGCTTGGTCTACATAGCAAGTTCCAGTCCAGCTGGGACTACAGGGAGACCCTCTCTCAAAAAGACCAAAAAGTAAAATAAAATAAAGGTCATTTGGCAACTTAAATGAAATAAAATAATTCAAACAATTTTTAAGTTTGCATAATCTATGATGATATTTCCAGACTATTCTCACTAAGTAGACCCATTTTCTATCATAACTTTAGAGCAAGGCTCTAATGTTTTCTGAAATCTTTGAATGTAAGGAATCCTTATTGCTGGCCAGAGCTCTGTTGAGTCTTTTCAGGCATATAACACAAGTTTTACATGCAAAAATAATTGCCATGGGAATGTCAAAAGGGTCTATATTTTCACTGAAAATGCTAGGCCCAAAAGCTTGACTGTCAGTTCCCTGGCTTCTGTTTAGGAAAGGAAGGTTTGACTTAGATACCCTGGAACCTGGAGTCCTCTAGTCAATGTGCTTGTCACAGGGTACTTGCTGGAGGATACTTGCTATGAGTGCAGGCTCTGTATTGTGAGGAAAGTGCAATTTTAACATGTTAAGCAATCACCCTATGAATCAGAGAAGCACAGAATGACACCCTCTAACAATGGATGACTAGCACAGTACATTGAAACACCACTATTTAGTACTCAACGTCTAAATTCCATCTCACTATAATACAAGTCTTTTAACTAGGAAAATATAAACAAAATGACCCTTAGTGAAAAAGCTCCTTAGTTGTGTGGACAGATGACTTTGTAACTGTGGAGAAGAAATCAACATGCAGAAAGCAGAAGAGGAGAGAACATCCTCCCCTGTTCATTAAAGTTCTGCATTCTACCCAAAGTATAGTTGTTGATAACTTTGATGATATTTACCATGTATTATTTCATATTATTCTTTCCTTATTAGCAAATTTACCAACTTGTTGGGGACCCCTGCTGTGTAAAGCAGCAGTCTCTCCATGTCCGGAAAGCTCACGAGCTCGGTTTCATATGCAGAGACTCCTTTTAACAGCAGTGTGTCTTTCCTAGCATCCTCCTGACTCACCCTTTTGAAGTGACCGCCACAAATGCCCTACCATAAACATGGCCTCTGGCTCTGGAAATGCCATGCTTTCCTGTGTGATTTTTCTGGCGGTCTGGCAGCATGGCAGGAGCCCACTTCCATATGTAAATAGGGTATCTCACAAAGTGCCTATCAGCTAAAGCTTTTACCACTGCCCCTACAGTATAAAATATCCTAGTCTTCTCTCAATAATTTGGAGCTGGAAGCGGAGCTGGAGCTAGAGCAAGAACTGGGTCACTGAGACTTGGAGAATAAAGAGCTGTACCACTGAATCTGACTGGACTGAGTCCTGTGTCTCCTGCCTGCAATCTAGTCTCCCCGGGGGGCAGCATTCCTCCGTCATCGACTCACGGATACCCAGCTTTAGCCGCCTCGCACTTTCCCGCGTGATCCAGTGGCCGGTGGATCTCGCATCTTGAGGAAAGTGCACGGGTGAAATTAAGGGCGGGACCTGGTTGGACAACGCTCCGGCAGCAGCAGACTTTCAGCACCTCAAGAGGCAGACAGCGACGCAAGACGGCACGGCAGAGAAGCCCGCGGGACCCGCGCCACGACTTTCCAGGTGTGTGCAAGGGCCCTGAGATACCCGCGCACCCCACACCTGGCACCCAGCGTGCCCCATACCAACTCACTTTATAGTATGGGGGAATGGAAACATATTAAATCCGGAAGGACAGACTTGAATTTTAGTGTCTGCTCTTACTTTCCATGCTAATAAATCATCCCTCTAATAAATCCCACTAATAAATCATCTTAAGATTATTTTTCCTGTATTCTATGGATAAAGATTGTCAAAATCTCAGGCCTAATAATTAAACAAGTGCAGAATACATTCGTGAAGTAATGAGAAAACATAAATGTCAGAATCGGGGAGAGAGGTCTCTCTTATTTCCAGCAAAACATTAGAGTATGGATACTCTCTGATTGAGTGAACATCAAAACAAACTACTGAATCAAATGATGAACATATAGGACATATCTGAAGTCCTGCTTAGCAGAATATCAAAAAGCTGTAATTAAATAAAAAATAAACAGAAGAAAGCATAGTGAAGACTCAACCAAGAAATTAAAAAAGGATAACGATTAAAGAATATATCAAAAATCAAATGAAAACAGTAAATATCCAAGCAAGACTTAGAATTGTGTTAAATTTTCTCATAAATCTGCAAGGAAAGAAGGACTGACTGTAGCAGATGCTCCTTATGCTGCTAAAAGACAGAAAGGTAAATACTCCAAACAAAAATAATAGATGCATGATTTTATAGAACATGACATTATAGATTGCTTCATTCATTTCTGTGAAAATTAAATTCAAAATATAGATGCCATAATTTAACTCACCCCAAAGAGTATAAAAATTGAAACTTACATATTACCATAGGAGAAAAGTACAGAAACTAAAAACATGCTCTGCCTCCCATTTCCTCTCATCCACACTTACAAATGAAGCCCTGACTCTGAAGAGGATTTGAGAATCCTACCAACAATTTAAGTAACAACAACAACAAAATCTAAGTGATTGGAATGGAGAGCATTTTAAATCTAAATATAAGTTAAAAAACAAAATTACATAAAAATTTCATTTATTGAACATAAACACTAAATTAAATACATAATACGGAAGCATAACAAAGAATTCATTGCATTCTTACTGGATTTGAGTATAGTTCAGTATTTATGGAATCTACTAACAATTTTCAATGGTAATATTAAATCTTAAATTGGTTATGAGTACTAAATTGGTCATAACTATTATGTGTGATTGATAATTCAAAACTTTGTTAATATTTGGCATTGCCTATTCATGTTCAATATAAGCAGTAAATAATATGTTTAAACTCCTGGATGTTATTCACATTTAAAATATGGTTATAAATAGAGACAGATTTAAATGTAGCACTCATAGACTAAACATAAATAAATATCCTGAGAAGTGATGCATAAAGTTCATATGATGTAAATTTTAAACTCTCTAGTGAGACATAAAATATGAATAATTAAAAAGGCAATATTTTTTTCCTGGCTAGAAGGCCTCATCAAGATGGAAAGTTAAATTTCCTTAAATATTTCAAATAAAACCATGAAGTGATAAAAGAAAAATGATTGTATAAAGCAAATGTTTAAAATTGCTGTTTTCTAAAATTTTAAAAAATAGATATGTTTAATAAGAAGAAATAAAACAAAAAACAAGATGGAATATGAGGAAAGGAAGGAGAGGGGAAGATGAGTCCGTTTCTGTGAAGTCGAGTTTGTGACTAGTGTGCACTGCAAAATCACAAGGGAGAACAAAAGAGAGGCTTCCTTTAGACTGTCGTATGTGGGAATGTAACAGATGATACAAATTATCTTCTATGATGAGTGAAAATTTTGTTCAATGATTGTTCAATGAATGCTGTTGGGAAAATTTATACAACAGCTTGAGAAAATTAAAGGCACCATTCAAGACCTTATACTAGAGTTAACCTCAGATAATTTGACATTGAAATTTTAAAAATAATCTGTCGCATGAAAGAACAGAATTTCAGAGTAGAAAGATTTTACTAAATTTAATGCTAAACCTGAGAAACTATGAGAAAAAAATTGGATTAATTAGTTTCTGGTAACATATAACTAGAGCATCAAAAACTTAGAGAAACAAAACAGTAAATACACAACGACAAAGAAAACCACAAAGCTATACAGCACTATCTGCCAGAGGTATCACAGTCCCTAACCAGTCTTTTAAACAGAAGAACTCACCCACAAATCTGCGTAAGGGAATAAAGGGGCTCTTCAACAAAAAGAAAGCACGAAAAGAATAATTAAAATAAGAAAAAAAATGTTCTTTCGTTCCTACATAAAAGTGGTTTAGGACACTACAAACACTAGTAGATACTGAACAAATTATAAATTTTATATTATAAATACATTTTAAAATATATCTAAATTTGTAAGAAAATGTGTGAAATTTTAAAGAACTGATTTACCTCAATAGAGATATTCAGTTAAAGTTAGTGTGATGGTTAATATTGTCGGGTTAGGAGACCTTTCTCTAGGCAGGCTGGTGAGGGATTATCTACATTAGGTTAATTGAGGAGGGAAGAGCCAGCCTGAATGTAAGTGACATCATTCTCTGATCTTGAATCCTGAGAACTGAGTAAAAAGGGAGAAAGCAGCTGAAAAAGAGCATTTATTTTCCCTAGTTTCCAGACTGGGGACAAAATATGACCAGCTACTTCTGCTCCTGCCCTTATGCCTTCCCTGTCATGACATGCTGTCTTCCCCAGAATGGAAGCCACAATAAACCCTCTTTCCTTTAAGCTGTTGCTAATAGGACTTTCTGTGTTCCTGTGTGTGTGCTTTCCACCTTGCATTCTAATATTAATACTATAGCCACTAGCCACGTTTGGCTACTGAGTTCTTGAAATGTGCCTATTGAAACTCATGATTTAGAAGTATGGTTCTGTTTAATTCCAAAGCCATGCATAACTAAGGTCCGAGGTTTTGGACAACATAGCTATCCACACACACACACACTATATA
>NW_008333887.1:65102-74414 GCF_000622305.1 Nannospalax galili | reverse complement strand
ATATTATAGATATAGATATTGCTGGAGAGATGGCTCAGTGGTTAAAAACACTAGCAGTTCTTGCAGAAGACCCGGGTTCACTTCCAGCACCCACATGGCAGCTAACTACCATCAGAAACTCCAGTTCCAGGGGATCCAATAGCCCTTCTGTCCTCTGTGGGCATTGCATGACACAGGTGCACTTATATACATGTAGACAATACACACATACACATAAAATAAAAATAATAAAAAAGATAAGACTACAAAAACTTTCTTATATGAAGTGGAACTAATACTGAAACCTGAGAGTCCATGACCTTCCTAAATATCACCACCAGCTGGGGACCATATACCAAGTGTTCAAATACTTGAGCCTAGAGGTTGGGAACATTTTTCATTCAAATCATCACAACTAGTATAGGAAAAAACTGAAAAGTGCAACAACGATACTGAAAATAATAAAGGAATAACGTTTTTAAAAGGAATATAATTTTTAAAGTATTTTATTTAGTATTTTTATTTTATATGTATTACCTACATGTGTAAGTGCACCCATGTTATGCAATGCCTATGGAGGTCAGAGGAAGGCAACAGATCCCTTGGAACTGGAATTAAGGATGGTTGTTAGCCATCATGTGAATGCTGGGAATCCAACCTGGGTCCTCTGTAAGAGCAGATAGCACTCTTATTAACCATCTCTGAGTCATCTCTCCAGCCCCAAGAATATAAAATAAAAAAAAGACTGCAGAAATAGGTTGAAATATATTCAGCTATATTTAATGCTAATGAGATGACTCACTTAAAGTCAGAGACTGCAAGAATGAATTTGAAGTCCAATCCTACTTTGTGCTTCTTTTAAGATGCGTATTTCAATTCAAGAATTCAAAACCATTGGGCAGGCATGGTTGCATATGTGTGGAATTCCATCACTTTCCAGCTAGAGGCAGGGATCAGGAGGGCCAAGGTCATCATCAGATGCATAGGAGCTATCCTGGGCTCCATGAAACCTCATGTCAAAAGAATTTAAAAAACTAAAATAAAATCTTAGAAACATGAACAAAAGAATAGCAACTAAAAGAAGGATGAGATAGTGTTGTTAGATAAAACAATATTTTTTAAGAGTTATTTGATATAAATTGTTACTTTATTTAAACATAATGTCAAATGAAGTACTAAAACTATCCTGGATAATACTAAAATTCAAGAACATATTCATATAAACAACTTTACCATTTACAAAGAAACAAAAATTTTTGAATCTATGATCACAGTAGCTAGTCTAGCACACTGATAACTGTTTAGTTAAAATATAGGCTGTTCAATGATTCAGTGAGAATCAAAATTTAATGATAAATGAAGACCAGTACTAGTAAAATTTCAGAATACCCTTTGTAAGTGCATATAGGAAACACATAGAGATTAATCGGAACTCATATATTTTCAAAAGTAGATACTCTACAATTATATAACTTCTGACTTCATGGGCAAAAAATTCTACTCCCAGGGAGTTAAAGTCTTAATTGTGAAGAATGTAATTGTCACCCAAGTTCTCTTGGGTCCCTTGCTCCTGGCTTACGTAGACAAACCACATAACACATCTTTATCTGAATTTTTCATAGTTTATATTCTGGGGAGGGGGAATAGAGTAACTTACAAAGGCAAACACCCAGCTCTCCATACCAAGGTGAGCACCCCGTGCCCATTCCAAACTCCATGGTTCAGCAGCCCACCATTCCAGATTGCTTCGGCACCCCACCCACCGTCACTGTTAGCTTCGTCAATGCTTTGTGGGCCTGCGGTCTCACCTCAGGTTGACAAATGACCCCTCTTGCATCCACGCTGGCAAGACACCAGGACCATTCCTTTCTGCATGGTGCACCACTTCTCTTCTAAGATGGTGCCAAAAGCCCCTCCCTATTCAGCTAACTCTCCATAGTCACTTCTCCACAGCAGGCCTCTCCCCTCGGAGGAACCAGGCTCCTGGGGACACAATAATCTTAGCAAGTTTATAAATAAATATGAACTATATCATTTGTCCAGAAACAGATAATAATTTCTTTAGAAGAACCAAATTTGAAAGTAATGGATAACAATGTTGACAAATATTATTACATTAAAAATAAGAATGTCTGCTTATCAAAAACAACATATGATTAAAAATAAAAATCCACAAGAGAAAACATCTGTAAAATACATAATCATAAAGCAGCTACTATTTAAAATATAGAAATATTGACTTCCCTGGGCTGCACAGCCTCCTGTGTCCTGGTCCCAGGACCTTCCCTGGGTAAGTCCAGTGCACCCAAAGTGCCTTGACTCCCCCAGCCTCTTTCACCCTTCCAGTTCCCTGCATCAAATCTCTCCTCCTAGGTTGGGTAGAGGCCCATTTCTTGTCTTGGCACCCCAGACACTGGGGCTAACCTCTTGGCCCAGAGCCACCACTGCTTCCTGATTTTTTGTATCCAGACAAACCCATTTCCTCCCTGGTCCCAAGGAATCCATTAGGCCTGGTCCTGCCCTCACCTCCCTTTACTTCCCTGGGTGGCACAGCCACCAACTTCCTGAGACCAGCATCTATCCTGGGCCCTTCTCCCAGGCCAGCCCAGCCCTCAAATTCTTGAGGGGAGCATCATTCCTGGAGGGACCCATACCTCAGGAGAAACCCTGATATCATCTGATTCTCATCTCACTCGGCCTCTGTGGGAACTCTTGAAGACAAAAGCAATTAGGCCATTCCAATAAAAAATCAGAAGAGAGAACCTGAAGCCTAGACCAACCAGCTTTTCATGCCCAACAAGTAAACCACAAAGGCACATAAAGTTTACAAAAAGAAGCAGCTCTAATGCAACAAAGGAAGGATTGAGCCTCAAACAAGAATCAGAAACTATGAAGGAAATTCACATGTCAAACTCACAAAGAAAAAATGATAACATGAAAAACCAAAATAATATATCCCCACCAAGTACCAATAGTCCTCTAGAGGAGCACAATGAGAACCCCCTAGAGAAATCAAACATTTCAAAGAAATCAAAAGGATAAAAATAAATTACTGACAGAAACTCAAGAAAATAAAAATATATAGCTGAAGGAAATGACATACACAATTCAGGATTTGAAAAGCAAATTCACAAAAAAAGAATATTGAAGAACACTCAAGCCGAAATGAAGCTGGAGTTGAAGAACTCAATAAACCAATTTGAAATGACAGGAGAAAGCCTCAACAACAGGATGAATGAAATGGAAAATAGAATATCAAGATTGGAAGATAAAGTGGACGAATTAGACCACTCAAGCAAAGGTTATGACAAATTAAACAAAAACCACAAGAATGGAATATGCAAGAATTGTGTGACATCATAATAAAATCAAACTTATGAATCATAGGCATACAGGAAGGAGAAGAATCTCAAGATAATGGTATGGAACACATCTTCAATAGGACTGTAGAAGAAAATTTCCCAAAATTAAAAAAAGACATTCCCATACAAATACAAGAGGCATATAGAACACCAAATAGACAGGACCATAAAAGAAACTCTCCATGCCACATCATAGTAAAAACAATAAATGTTCAGAACAAAGAGACAATACTGAAAGCTGCAAAAGAAAAACAACAAATCACATACAAAGGAAAACCCATCAGGATTACAGCTGACTTTTCAGTGCAAACTATGAAAACCAGAAGAGCCTGGACCAAAGTATTCCCAGCTCTAAATGACCACAGATGCCAACCCAGATTTGTTTATCCAGCCAAAATATCATAGTTGAAGGGGAAGAAAAATCTTCCGTGACATAAATAGGCTGAAAGAATTCATGTTCACAAAACGAGTACTTCAGAGAGTTTTTGAAGCAATAGAAAGAGCTGAAGAAAGGAACGACTATACACAAGGGGTGATAGAAAGAAATTCAATGAAGGTATAACTGTGGAAGTGCACAACTATATCAAGAATGTGAACAGAAATAAAAATGACAGGATTCATAACACATCTTTCATTAATAACTTTAAAATATCAATGGTCTGAACACCCCAGTCAAAAGATACAGACTAGTTGAATAGATTAAGAAACAAAACCCATCTTTTTGTTGTCTGCAAGAAACTCATCTCACTTTCAAGGACAGGCACTACCTTAAGGTGAAAGGATGGAAAAAAATATACCAAGCAAATGGCACTAAGAAAACAGCAGGCATTGCAATTCTAATATCTGACAAAATAGACTTTAAACTAAAACTAATCAGAAGAGACAAGGAAGGCCACTTCATTCTGATCAAAGGAACAATAAACCAAGAAGATACTACAACCAAAATATTATATTCACCAAACTCTGGTGCATCCAACTTCATAAAAAATGTACTACAGGACTTTAAGACCAAGATTAATCCAAACTCATTAATAGTAGGGGACTTTAATACCCCATTTTTACCATTAGATATGTCAACAGAACAGAGAATTAACAGAGAGACTTCTGAAATAAATAATACCATATATCAAATGGACCTAAAAGACATCTACTGAATATTCCACCCAAGCACCAAAGAATATACTTTCTATTCAGCACCCTATGGAACCTTCTCCAAAATCAAACATGTACTGGGTCACAAAACAAACCTCAACAAATACAAAAACATTGACAAAATTCCATGCACTCTATCAGATCACAATGTAATAAAGCTTAAAATCAACACCAGAAGAATCTCCAGTAACCACCTGAAAACACTTAGATTAAACAACACATTCCCGAATGATGAATGAGTCAAAGGAGAGATTAAGAAAGAAGTAAAAGCATTCCTGGAACCAAATGAAAAGGACAATACAACACAACAAAACCTCTAGGACACACTTAGAGGGAAGTCTATAGCTCTAAGTCCCTACATTAAAAAATTAGAAAAACAGAAATAAATGACTTAACATTGCAACTCAAGACACTTGAAAAACAACAACAAATGAAACCCAAAACCAGCAGACAAGAAGAAATAACAAAAATCAGAGCAGAAATTAGTGAAATAGAAACAAAGAAAACAATACAAAGAATCAACGAATCCAAGAGCTGGTTCTTTGAGAAGGTAAACAAGATTGATAGACCACCAGGCCAGTTAACCAAAAGAAAGAAAGAACACCTCCAAATCAACAAAATCAGAGATGAAAGGGGAAACAGATCGATAATTTAAACAGACCCATAACGTATATGGAAATTGAAGCAGTAATACAAAACTTCCGGACTAAAAAGACCCCAAGCACATATGGCTTTACAGAAGACCTCTATGAGACGTTAAAAATAAGACTTCCAACCAATACTACTTAAATTACTCAAAATGATAGAAATGGAGGGAGAACTTCCAAATTCCTTCTATGAAGCCATCATCACTCTAATGCCAAAGACAGGTAAAGATACAACCACAAAAGAAAACTATAGACCCATATCCTTAATGAACATAGATGCAAAAGTTCTCAACAAAATACT
Organism: Nannospalax galili; assembly: GCF_000622305.1. Taxonomy (NCBI): domain Eukaryota; kingdom Metazoa; phylum Chordata; class Mammalia; order Rodentia; family Spalacidae; genus Nannospalax; species Nannospalax galili. Next base: position 68,973 of record NW_008333887.1, on the reverse strand, counting down.
TCCAAACCGCATACAGACACACATCAAAAACACCATCCACCATGATCAAGTTTGCTTTATTCCAGAGATGCAGGGATGGTTCAACATATGTAAGTCAATAAACATCATAAATCATGTAAATGGGCTCAAAGACAAGAACTACATGGTCATCGCAATAGATGCAGAGAAGGCTTTTGACAAAATTCACTATGCATTTATGTTCAAAGTCCTAGAGGGAATTGAACTCGAGGGAACATATCTCAAGATCATTAAAGCCATAAATAACAAACCCACAGCCAACATCATTCTAAATGGGGAGAAACTGGAAGCATTCCCATTGAAATCAGGAACCAGACAAGGCTGTCCACTATCTCCACTTCTCTTTAACGTAGTGCTTGAAACTCTTGTAAGAGCAATAAGACAAGAGCAGGAAATTAAAGGAGTGATAATTGGAAAAGAAGAGATCAAATTATCCCTTTTTGCAGAAAATATATCTAAGACACACCAAAAATTCCACCAGAAAACTCCTAGAAATTAACACGTTCAGTAAAGTGTCAGTTTACAATATTAAACTACAAAAGTCTGTATCCTTTCTATATGCCAATAACAAGTAATCAGAGAAAGAGTACATGGAAACACTCCCCTCCACAATAGCTGCAAACAAGATAAAATATCTAGCAATAAACATGACCAAATATATTAAAGACCTCTACAGTGAAAAATGTCAATCCTTAAAGAAAGCGATTGAGGAAGACTGATCAGAGGATGGACCTCCCATGCTCATGGATTGGAAGAATTAATATTGTGAAAATGACTATCCTACCAAAAGCCATCTAAAAATTCAATGCAATGCCAATCAAAATCCCCATGACATTTTTCACAGAATTGGAAAAAAACAAAGTAAGATTCATATGGAAACACAAAGAACATCAGATAGCCAAAGCAATGCTGAGCACCAAGAGCAATGCTGGGGGAATTACTATACCAGATATTAAACTGCATTACAGAGCTATAGTCATAATAACAACATGGTACTGGTACAAAAATAGACTCATAGATTAATGGAACAAAATTGAAACCCAAATATGAATATATCCAATTTCAGCCAGCTGATATTTGTCAAAGGAACCAAGAACATTCACTGGAGGAACGACAGCATGTTCAGCAAATGGCGCCAGCAAAACTGGATCTCCACCTTTAGAAGAATGAAACTAAACTCCTATCTTTCACCTTGCATCAAAAGTCAACTCCAAATGGATCAAGGGTTTTAAACACCCAAAAGGAAAGTATAACCATTAAAAGGGATCAATGTGAAAGCCTGAAACTCTGAAAGTATTAGAAGAATACATTGGCAATAACCTACAAGATATAGGTGCAGGAAAGAATTTTCTAAACTGGACATCAATAGCTCAGGAAACATGGTCAAGAATCAACAAATCGGACCTCATTAAACTAAAAAGCTTCTGTATGTCAAAAGAAGCAATCAAGGAAGTGAAGAGAAAACCCACAGAATGGGAGAAAATCGTCACCAGTGACAAGTCTGACAAGGTTTATCATCCAGAATATATAACAAACTCAAAAATCAAAGTATCAAGAAAGGAAGTAACCCAATTAAAAGATGGGCTAAGGAGCTGAACAGAGCATTCTCAAAAGAAGAAATAAAGATGGCTAAGAAGTATCTTAAAAGGTGTTCAACATCAATAGTAATTAGGTAAATGCAAATTAAAACCACTTTAAATTTTCATTTTATCCCAGTCAGACTGGCTAAGATCAAGAGAAGAAATGATACCAAACGTTGGAGAGGATGTGGGGAAAGGGAATGCTCATCCACTGCTGGTGGAACTGCAAGCTTGTTCAACCCCTATGGAAAGCAATGTGGAGAACTCTTTCAAAACTACAAATGAATGTACCATTTGACCCAGATATAACACTCCTTGGCATATACCAAAAGAACTCATCCTATTGCAGAGACACTTGCACAACCACGTTTGTTGCTGTTCTTTTCACAACACCTAAGAGACTGAAGCAACCCAAGTTTCCCTCAACTGATGAGTGGATAATGAAAATGTGGTTCATTTATACGATGGAATTTTACTCAGCAGTAAAGAAAGATGAAATCATGAAATTTTCAGATAAGTGGATAGAACTAGAAACTGTTTTACTAAGTGAAGTAATAAAAACTCAGAAAAAAAAATGGCATATGTTCTCCCTCATATGTGGAGCCTACCACCAAATCCTTATAAGTGAATATGTATCCAGATATAACTACAGGAACCAGGGTAAAGAAGAGGAACCAGGGAAGTAAAGTAAAAGAAAGAATCTGAAGAAGAACAGTAGAAAACAGGTGTTAACAAGGGAGATATGGACAATAATGGGGTTATTTCAAGATGGGGGGGAAGGGTATACAAGGAACCTATGGGACAAAGGGAAAGAAGGAGCTCGAGAGGTGGGACCATATGAGAAGGGTATTATTAAGGGAGAAATGGGAAATCAGGGGCACCATAAACAGGGAAACCATGGTGGAAGGGTTAGACAATGTGAGAGATAAACAATGCCTAGCTAGTTTTAGAAAATCAGAGGGAACCATATTAGGCCAACAACTTACTGACAAATTATATATACAATCAGATCAAAGAATGTAATACTTGCCTAGGCAAGATTTATCTGAGAGCATTTGGTCTTTTCCCAAGCTTTATCTACATGGCATATGATAAATAAAAGTACCAGACTGGTGGAACTAAATTTCTTGGATGTTTAACAGCCATACTTTGAGGCTTATACTAATTTGGTCAGGAGGACATAAAGGACAGTTTTTGCTCCTTGCCCTCCTAGGTTGACTAAGTTCCAGGGGACTATGAGCAACTCTCAAAATGTCCTGTAACTGTGATGAGTCGCCTGTCCTCTTGAGCAGGGAGGCTGTGGAGACCCCACCAGGTGGACCTGAACCAGCGTCCAGTCTCCAAAGAGGAGGGTCAACACAGAGGAAACATTTTCTCCATGTTTCCAAGTGAAGCCAGCCATAGTCGAATAGGACCTTTGACGTATCTTTACATAGACAGAACTGGTAAAAGAAAGGATCCAGGGGCTCCTCCCAAGCCCATGTTACCCCTGAGGAACAGATCCTCAAATGGCCTTAAGAGTAAAAATAAATCGTTTTATATCGGCCAACTGTAGGGTCTTAAACACCCAAAAGGAAAGTATAACCAAAGACTAAAGGGATCAATATAATTTTTAAGAGTCCATATGTATAGCTAAAGGCTACATATCAAGATAGAATGCCAGACAGGCAATACCTTCCTTCGAGTTATTGGCCAAGGTGGCTCTCAAGAGACTCCCACACAGTAACGCAGCACAGAACTGGGAAAATGAACAACAGACCCCAATCTTATCTAAAGGAATATTGACAACTTATTCCTGCTAGATGGGGAACAGCTGATTTTCCTAAAACAAGGATCTCTAGATAGGCTGACTAGATTCAGCAGACGTACAAGCACTGGAGAATGCCTAGGGGTGTCAACAACACAGAGGACAGTAACAGGGATGACAGAGTATATGGGCTCCAGTATGTGGGAGGGGGGAGGCTATGGGAAGGTGCCATGTGGGAAGTGGGTACATGGATGAATAAGATTGTGTGGGATGTTCTGTATGACATACACACAGAAAAATCAACAAAAAAGACATATTTGAGGAGGAAGCATAAAAATTTACTTCATGTCAAACAGTAGAGGTGATGAACATTACCAGTGAAATCTACTGGGTGACTTTATAGCCATACTCAGATACTAAGGATCCAAGTGTAACCCACTGTGACTACTAATCATCAGATACATGGAGATTAAACACACATGTGCAAACATCTAAATGTTAGTAGGATTAAAAATGTAGGAAACAG
>NW_008333887.1:63765-64897 GCF_000622305.1 Nannospalax galili | reverse complement strand
ATATCCATGCTCAGATGCCAAGGAGCTCAGAAAGTAACTGACTGTTACTAGCAATAATCAGATATATAGAGATTAGAAACGCGTGTGCAAACATCTTAGCATTAATTGCATTAAAAATGAATTTTTCTGTATGAAACTATGTATTTTAATAATGAAATGAAGATCTTTTTTAAAGTTTAAAACCTCATTTAATTTTATGTCTTACAGGGTTTATACTGAGTTCAATATTGTATAACTGTATTAAATCAACTATTATCCTAAAAATTTTCAAGCCCTTTTTGAAGGAGAGTTTCCTTTCCCTGGAGTTTGTTACTGAATATGTTAAAGCTGTAATGAAATGCTTCTTCTAAGTATGTAGTTATTAAATAAATAATTTTAAAAATATAGAAATATTTAGAAATAGCTAAGTAAAACATATACAACACAACAGAAATGCAAAATAACATGAAAAAATGTTTGTCTAAAGGTGAAAAAAACTTTCCCTGGGTGTGATGGTGCACACCTTTAACTCCAGTACTCTGGGCAGGCAGATCTCTCTGAGATTGATGTCAGCTTGGTCTGAATATCCAGGTGGGTTGGGGCTCAGGAGACCCTGCCTCCCCCTAAAAAATCAGAAGGTAAAATTAAGTAGTAACTCAATAGAAATATTTTTTATGTGGCTGGAGAGACGGCTTAGTGACTAAGAGCACTGTCTGCTCTTCTAGAGGACCAAATTAAATTCTCAGCATCCATATGATGGCCTAAACCATTTGTAGCTCCAGTTCTTGGGGAGGGGATCTGACACCCTCTTCTGGCCTCTGAGGGATTTGCACAACACAGTGTACTTACATACATGCATGCAAAACACTCATACACAAAATAAAAATAAATAAAAATTTAAAATTTATTTTTTAAGTCTACAAACACCAATTTAGATAAGAATGAAACAAAGGCGATTGGCATGAAATTTTATAATTTTGTGTTCAGTTATACACGTGTGAATTTGAAAAGCAACTTGATATTATCTAACAGCATGCAAATAAATTGAAAATAATTGAATATAAAATTAAAAATAATTGAAAACACACAGGATATATCTTGTTTAAGTGTTCTCTTCCTATATTTATGACTGAGTTCTATAGTGTTCAAAGGA
>NW_008333887.1:57423-63645 GCF_000622305.1 Nannospalax galili | reverse complement strand
CAAGAACAAATGTCACTAATGAAAATGATATTAATAAAAAATAAAATTGTATGATTTGATTAAAAGGTCAACTATAATCATTTGAATTTTCCAACCATAAGAAATGAACTATATGTCAATTACTTGAGTCATACTTAATTAAGTTATTAACAAGATTGACTGGATTATTTTTAAAGACCGTATATAAGATAAAAAACAGAAAACTGAATTCTTAATGATATACTTTGAATAGAGCAAACATAATTCTCATTGTACCTTAGAAGTATGTCCCTTTAAGTTCAATCCTTATTTTAAAAGTATATTGTTTTATCAAAAGCTGTATTTGATTAAAATTCACCAACCTATTGAAGTAGATGATAATTCAAAAACAAAAGTTTTGCGAGTTCTTAAATTTCTTCTCAAATCTAGGTGGGTTTTTTAATATTAAACAGTAAAAAACAATTATTTGATGGAAGAAGCCATGTTTATACATCTGCAGTGTTGTCTATAAATTCTTTCTAAATTATATAGAGTCTTTCCAAATAAAATGTTTCTGTACAATTAGCATACTACTTAAAATTTATTTTGCTATCAGAAAGATTGGGTTTCTGCCAAATCTCTAACAGTTTACAGCGTGAAAAATATTCTGGCAGAAAAATGTGTCTAAACATACATACAAGTAGGTTCTCAAAAAACAAGTTACATAATACATTCCAGAAAGACCTTAAACTATGTTTTGCCTTTTACTTTAAATTTCTTTTCATCTACAAAATTTCAAAAACATTTTTCCAAAATGACATTTTTATCTGCAGGTAATTTGTTCCAATTACATACTGCACATGTACAAAGGTATTGAACCACCTGACATTTATCTCCCCTATATTTATTGTTTTTAATGTGTAAATAGTCACTCTAAGTTTCTTCCCTTAGTGCTATATTCAGGGCAAGATCATTGTTCCACTGATCTGAAATTATAGCTCTGGAATTTAATCAGCAACACCGTGATTAAATATTTCAGACTTGTTTGCCTTTGCATGTGAGACCAGGTAATTATGGTCATATATAATGATCAGCCAAAGATTTTCAAGATAGACTCATAGGTAACTGCTCAACTCCAAGGACTAAATCCAACTGTGTTGTGGTGTAAAGAGAAGGCAAGAAAAGCAATTAGTGCTCCTTACAGAAGTGTGCCATAGTAGCTGTTTTCTTGTCATCTTCAAAGAATTTTACAGATTACAACTTATTCCTTCTAGAAATTTCTTCTCCTAGCATGTTGACATCATCTCCCTCAAGGTTCTCCTCTTAGCACCCTAATTTTGGTGTGGCCTGCTCCTTATTTACCAGAGTTCTAAATCATCTTCACTTCTGTCTAGAACAACTTCCCAACCACTGAAGAGTGAAATTTAAAAACATTAAGACCTAGTAAAAGAATGCTTTATGATCTCATTGAGTTTTCCTCTTTATAGGCTAATGACCTTAATTTCATACTAATCCTCATTTTTTCTTTGCATTCCACACTTGCTGAGTCCTTGTCTACATAATATCACCATTTTAATATCTAATAGATTTCCAACTCACATTTCAAAATCAAATAAAACAAAAATACATACTTTTAAGAACCAAAAACTCAAGCTGGAGTGATAGCTCAGTCAGGACCGTGCTTGCCTTACAAGCAGTATGACCTGTGTTAGACTCTACAGAACTCACATTAAAAAAAAAAAAAAAAAAAGCCAGGCATGATTGTTTTGTTTTATGTGGGTTTTTCATTTGTTTCTTTACCAGAACTGGGTAAGTGAAGAGAAGTGGAACTCCAAGGCTTGCTGTCCAACAGGCATGGATTTATGGTCAATTTTCAGGCCAATGAGAGAGAGAGAGAGAGAGAGAGAGAAAGAGAGAGACAGAGAGAGACCTTGGCTCATAAAACAAGGTGGCCACCACTTACATACTGTATAGTGCTTTTCTCCAAGTTACTGCATTCTATCCTGGACAGGGTATTATAAAGGGAGGTGAAGTCTGCCATCCTGCTGGTAAGCTCATTAAAAATCCAGAAGAAAACCACTCAAAAGCTTCAGAAATTTCCTGAAATGGACCAGATGCACTAGGTCCTCCCCTCCCTAAGGTTCTACAAGCAGTAAGGGCTTTCTGATAGTCTCAGATGTGCCCAGTTGTCTAGAGGTCTACTGAGCAGACCAACTAACCTGTCTGGAAGAGGCACTTTCTCCTGCAAGTTTAGCAGTGAGCTCCAGAGTACCAGCTTTCCACACTGGGGCATGTTTTTGGTCATGCAGTTGTCTTTCAATTGTTTCTGATGCCATAAGCAACCCCTTTCTACTATTCATGTAAGTAAAGTTAATGAAACTCATTGGTTCACCAATCTGGGCTTCTTGGCATTTTTGCTTTGGTCTAGTGTTGATTCCTGATCTAGGGTAATTAGATGTTTATTCACATCTTCCAGGAAATGGTGCCATACAACACTGAGCAATGACAGTTGAGGCTGTCCACTGCCTTCTACACATATCCCCTAACTCTGCAAACATGCACACATAGACAAATACACAAAAAAATGGACTATGGCAACTCTTCTACTGATGACATCAAATCTAAAATTTTAATTTCTGTGATAACCTGTCAGGCATTCCTGTATTCTTTTAGATGTCCATTTATTGTCATTAACCAAGCAATTAAAATCATATAATTAAAGATCATATATCTATTTCAAACCACACGGAAAATGTGTAGGATATGCCTGTGTTCTGAAATGCAAAAAGAACTTAAATACTAAAGAATGAATAACTGTTCAGATCTTACTATTTAACCAAATCACTAAGTCTAGACTTCTCTAACCAAAGAAAAGAAAAATATGCTACAAAAGCTTTGCAAAAATGTTATGAATTATCATGGGTCTAAAAATAAACCATACAGAATCAGAAAATTTTATTTTGTTATCAAACAATAACAAAAGCACTGCATATGAAAGATGATCAAAGAACAAAGTTGTCACTTATAGGAAAATGAGCAACATTAATTACACTGAAAATTGGAGAAGGAAAATCTATTAACTAGGCATCCAACTTACATATAAACACAGTTAAAATGATTGCAAACACTCTGGGAGTATAAGTTGAAGGCAAAGCATAAAAAATAAAAGCAAAGCTTAATGCAACCTGAGAGCATTTTAACAAACATCACGAAAAATGTCTTTTGAATAAATTTCTTTGAAAAACAGTATTGCTAAAATAAGGAAGAAGGAAATCAAGAAATGAATGGAAAGTAAAAAAAGAAAAATGTGGAAGATTAGCAATGAAAACGTGTATATATGCTAGGTTTCGAGGGATAGAGAAAGAATAAAACTTAAGCAAAAGACCAGAGCCAGACCTTTCAGCAGACTGGACTTCCCTTATTCAGTGAGGTGGCAAAAATATTCCCATGGGAATTAGAAGTTGTGTTAAGGTGGGAGGGGGTGGTGGCAGGTTTTAAAGAGAACCCGGACAGCTGTGGAGTCTGAGTTAGGGTGTCCTTGGGTCCTTTTCCTGGAGCTGCTTGCTTGAGCAGAACAAAGACACTTTTCAGCTGGTATGTGGCTAGTTGATAACAATTGAGCAAGGACAGCAGAGAGACATCCTGGCAGGAGGAGTGGGTAGTCTGGCTTTTCTGCAGCTCTGGCACTCCATTAGGCCTGAGATAGGGATGTGGCTGTTTACAGTTGGCCTGGGGCAAGACATCTATCTCAGAGAACTTCTGGTTTCTATCAATACACATATAGACATAGTAGAAATTGGAAATATATAAAACAGTACAAAATGTTAGTGACTGCTTATTTAAAATCTTACATGTGGAATTTGAGGAAGCATGCCAATACTAAAATTTGTTTAATAACAACATAAAATGCATTAAAGAGCCGGGCGTGGTGGTGCACACCTGTAGTTCCAGCACTTGGGAGGCAGAGGCAGGCAGATCTCTGTGAGTTCAAGGCCAGCCTGGTCTACATAGTGAGTTCCAGGACAGCTGGGGCTACAGGGAGACCCTACTTCAAAAAGACAAAAAAAGAATGCATTAAAGAAGTTGTATCAATAATCAAAACTCTATTTGAAAAGCTACTGAAATTAAACATGTTGGTACATTCCTGTAATCCTAGCATTCAAGAGGCTAAATTAGGGAGAGAGTATGAGGTCAATCTGGGCTACGTAGTGAGACTCCACATCATAAAAACAAAACAAAAACAAAACAACAGAAACCCTACTAGATTTCTGATCACTTATTTTGATTTAATACATTGTTGATATTCTTAGTCCATTATCAATAAAGCCATGCAAGGTGTGTACCTTAAAAGAAAAGTTGACAGACTCCATAAAGGAAAATTAGTAAACAATTAGACTTTGAAGTCCTCATTTTCTCCATTGAAATTATTTAACATTGCCAATGATGTAAGAGAAACTAAAGAAAATATAAGTCAAAGGGTATGGCTACATTCTAATAAAGTTCATTTGCACACTCCAGAGGTGAATTGCATTTAAATAGTGGGTCATACTTTGCCACATGTGCTAGAGTATATGGTTGATCCAACCAAATGATTATTTAGACATTTCAACAAAAGCAAAAACCATGCTGAAATATAAACATGTACATTTAAACCTAAAATAACAGTATGGATAAGAAAGAACAATCCTGACCTGTTGTGAAAGGAAATAATAGAACTGGAAAAAATAAAAGCTTAAGAAGAAATAATAGATAATGTTAAAGGATATAGAGGAAAACAGAATTTAAAATGTCAAATAAAGAGACCAATGGACGTGTTCTAAAGATGCAAAAATCCACTTATATAGGTAACTATCAGAACAAAATTGTAACCTCCCTAATATACAAAAATTATATTAAATTAAATAATGATGAGCAGACATCTGGCATTTTCCACCACAGACAAAGCTGACTGAGAGCAGATGTACCCATTCACTACTGCAGGAAAAGTCTGTTTCACCTTTCTTGAGAACTATTTGGGTGGTGTATAACAAACCATGCAGTTCTTTTTAATTTTGATCCATGAATTCCATTTCTAGAAATGGAAGTCTAGAACCATGTCCAACTCTATGGAAGTGCATGCCCATAAGATCAGTTGTTGCAATACTATTTATAATTACAAAACACTGGAAACAATGCAATAATACCCATCATCCTAATTTCACTTCCTGTTGTGACAAAATAACCCAGAAAAAGCAACTTTGGGGAGAATGGGTTCCTTTTCACTCACAATTCCAGGTTTCCATTCACTACAGGGGAGAAGCCAAGAGAAGCAGCTAATCACATCCAGTCAAGAGCAGATGATGCATGCATACATGCTTATTCTCAGCTGTTTTCTCAACTTCTGGATCATTCAGAATCCCTTACTTAAGGAATGGCACCACCCACAGTAGGCAGATCGTATAACCTCAATTATTTCCATAACTGATTTAACACCCATAGACAGTCCCACAGGCCAACTTGATCTAAACAGTGTTTCATTTAGATTCTCTTCCCTGGTGAATCTGGATTGTGTGCAGTTGATAATTAAAACTAATCATAACACTTATACATAGGAGGTGGCTGGACATCAGTGGTAAAGTTATACAAGGGAGCACCATGATGCTGTCAGGAAAAAAAAAAATCTCGAACTCTCCTGGCCTGCTCCCCTATCCTCAGGCCTCTTGGGGTGGGTCCATCGCTGAGCCCTCTGCGCCTTGACTCCCCTGGCCTCATTCCCCCTTCCATCTCCCCTGCTGTTCTCTGCTCCTGGTTTGGGCCCTGCGCCATTCTTGGTCTTGGGTCCCCAGACACCTGGGTAACCGGTGCTGTTTCCGGATCCTTTTCACCCAGGCCAGCTTGGTGCCTTCCTTGGGCTCCAGGAGCACTGCTTCCTCGTGACATGGCCCCGCCCTCACCTCTCCCTGCCTGCTTCCAGGACCTACACCACTGGCTAATTCTCCTGGCCCGCTCGCTCTCCTGCCCTCAGGCCTCTCTTGGGGTAAGTCTACTGTGCAGCCCTCCGTGCCTTGACTCCCCCAGCTGCTCACCCTTCCATCTCCCCTGCTGTTCTCTACTCCAAGCTTGGGCCCAGTGCCATTCCTAGTCTTGGGGGCCCAGACACCTGGGGAGCCAGTGCTGCTTCCTGACCCTTTTCACCCAGACAGCTTGGTGCCTTCCTTGGGCCCCAGGAGTACTGCCTCTGGACCCGACCCACCCTCACCTCTCTCTGCTTCCCTGGTCCTGCAA
>NW_008333887.1:52355-53911 GCF_000622305.1 Nannospalax galili | reverse complement strand
TAATAATTAGGGAATGGCAAATTCAAACCAATTTAAGATTTCATCTTACCCCAGTCAGATTGGCTAAGATAAAGAGAACAAACTATACCAAATGTTGGAGGGAATGTGGGGAAAAGGGAACACTTATCCACTGCTGGTGGGGCTGCAAACTTGTTCAACTCCTATGGAAAGCAATATGGAGAACTCTTCAAAAGCTACAAATGAACATGCCATTTGACCCAGTTATACCACTCCTTGGCATATATGTAAAGAATTCATCCTACTGCAGAGACACTTGTACATCCATACTTTTTGCTGCTTTTCACTATATCTAAGAGATGGAAGCAACCTAAGTGTCCCTCAATTGATGAGTGGATAATGAAAATGTGGTTCATATATACGATGGAGCTTTACTCAGCGCTAAAGAAAGATGAAATCATGAATTTTGCAGGTAAATGGATGGAACTAGAAACTGTTATACTAAGTGAAGTAACACAATCTCAGAAAAAAAAAATCGACATATCTTCTCCCTCACATGTGAATCCTAGGATCAGACTCAGGTAAATAAGTATGCAAACAGACATTACTCCAGGAACCAGGACAAGGGTAAGGAAACAGTGAGGTAAAGGAAAAGAAATAACCTGAAGGAGAAGAATAGTAGGTAACAGGCCTTAATAAGGGAGATATCGATAAAAAATGGGTTAGTCTAAGGGAGGGGGGGAAGTATATATGAGGAACCTAGGGGAAAAGGAGAAAGAAGAAGCTCAACAGAGATAGGATCGTAGGAGCACGCCTAGGGGAAAAGGAGAAAGAAGAAGCTCAACAGAGATAGGATCATAGGAGCACGCGTATTAGTAAGGAAGAAGGGGGGGGAAGTGGGGGCACCTTAAGTGGGAAAACCGTGATAGAGGTGTGAGACCGTACAAGAGAGAAACAATGCCTAGCTAGTCACGAAAACCAGAGGGAAACCTCATTTTTCCTACAATCTCCTGACTAATTATACATAACAGATCAAGAAAAATATCTCTAGATATGGTTTATTCGAGACCACCTGGTCATTACCCAAGACTTATCTGCATGACACACAGTAATTAAAAATGCCAGGATGGTGGAACTAACCTTCTTGGATGTTTAACAGACATACCTTGAGATCTATACTAATTGGGTCAGAGGGACACAGGACACTTTTTGCTCCTTGCCCTCCTAGGTCGATTAGTTCCCAGGGACTATGAGCATCTCACAAAACGTCCTGTAAAGGTGGTCGGTCATCTGACCTCTTGATCAAGGAAGCCAAGGAGACCCCACCAGATGGACTTGAGCCAGTGTCCAGTCTATAAAGAGGAGGGTCAACACGGAGGAATCATTTCCTCCATGCTTCCAAGAGAAGCCAACAATGGTCGAGCAGGACCTTTGACTTATCTTCACATAGATGGAACTGGTAAAAGAAAGGAGCCAGGGGCTCCTCCCAAGCCCATGGGACCCCTGAGGAACAGATCCTCAAACAACCTCAAGAGTAAAAACAAATCAGTTCATCTGGTCCAATTGTATGTCCTTAAACACCCAAAAGGGAAGTATAA
>NW_008333887.1:0-51956 GCF_000622305.1 Nannospalax galili | reverse complement strand
ATGTCAATAGGCTTGGAATGAATTTTTCTGTATGAAACTGTGTGTTTTGACAATGAAGAGGAGATCTTTTTTAAACATTGGAACCTAATTTAATTTTATCTCTTAGAGAGTTTATAATGAGTATAAGATTTTATAAGTGTAATAATTCATCTGTAAACCTAGAAATGTACAGCCAATTTTGAAAGAGATGTACCCTAGCCAGAAAAAATGTTATTGAATAGGTTAATGCTGTTGTAATGAAATGCTTCTTCTAATAAACAAAAAAAATCTCTATCAAATGATATGTAGGTTTTCAGAGCATACTGTTAAGTGAAAACAACAGTGATAATGTACATCTATCATTGTTACCATTAATGTAAGGAAGGATGGAGAAAACATGCATATATCTAGGTAAAGAAATAAGGAAGTGGAAGCATCATAAAGTCTAAAGAGATAGACTACTTCAGGTGGCATGGAAAGAAGAGATTAGGGTACAGACATGAATGGACAGGGGCCTGCCAACTCTGACCTTCAGGACTCCTGTCCTCTCCACAGTCTTTTCCTCCTGTGTTTATATTTCCATAAACTTTCACTTTCATAAAATAGAAACAAACAGAACCAACCAGGAAGTGGTAGGAACCTAAATTTGAAAATCTGAGAATTGATTGCTCCTACTGGGTTCAAATATGATGAGTTTGGAATTTGAGCCCATGTGTATTGGTACCAAGCTTAGTGGCTTTTCAATACACTTTATAGTTTACAAAATTCCTTGTAATTTTCTCTTTTTAGGATATAGTTAATATCATTAAGCTGGCTAGCTAGTAATCTTTTTTTAATCTTGAATTATTTTGCTTTCTGTAGTGAAAAAAATGAAGTAAAAATAATATATGTTTCTTATTTAAAGCAAGGCAATCATAATTCTTAAAATAATGTAAATTATAGGTATTTGGGGAAAAATAAGTGGTTACACTAATCAAAAATAATTCATTAGGGAGACCACTTCAGGCTTGCATTTGATGAAAGATAATAAAACTTTAGTTTTGATGGCAATCTACCCTTGAATTTACATTTATTACACTTGTATGTGTTTATTCATTTTGACAGATATTTCATTCATGGTGAAAATATATATCACTTGTACAAATATAATAATAAAGAATAAGTAGAAGAAATAAATATCCTTGTGTTGCAAGTTACCTTTGTTTCTAAGAAAACAGAGGTGCATGCAACCTTTCCCTAGCTTTGATTCAGTTTTATTAAAGTGGTAACTACATATCTCAATGTCTGATTGAACATAATATATTATTTCAGATTATCAGATTATCAAAGTCTGCAGTGTCTTAAATTTTTCAGTAAGAAAATGTGCCATTGATTTTGACCTTCTAATGCCCTAAACTATCAGAAATTTTACAAATGATCCTCAAGCTCTACTTCATTTGCCATTTTGTGGCAACTGCATATTTTCATAGTGTGTGAGGGTCATATGCCTGATATAAATTTCTATGATAATAAGTGATCAGTTTATACACAAATACAGACCCAAGTACATCCAGGAAGGTCACAAGGACTTTGATAGCTCTCATATTTTCCCAGGCATTGGAGTTATGTGTGAATAATGTGGAAAAGTTTTAAATGCTTATAAAACTGAGCATTTCAAGTCTTCAATAAATACCATATAAATGAATATATGGGTTATTCATTGAAATAAATAAAGTTATTTTAACATAAGCAAAATAATGCTTGCATTTCATTGGACAATACTGTTGAGCACGATTTATTCAGGGAAATCAAATGAAGTAGTACAAATGAGGCTGGATACATGACTGTATTGTGCTAAACATAACTGGTTTTGGGAAACACTATGCACATTAACTATCATTCTGTCCATAATCAGTCCAAAGAACAGTATATGATTTAAAAACTCAAGCATTTCATTCATCTAACAAAACCATCTAACTGAAAGGCACCAGTATAATTTTTATCAGATGAAATAATGTTAAAAATAATGACCAGGAGCCTAGCATGGTGGTGAATACCTTAAAATCCTTGTTTGATGCGATGATATTATTTTCAACCTCTCTTCTCCAGAGGCAAAAGCGTGTGGATCTCTGTGAGATTAAGTCCAACTTGTTTTACATATTGAGTTCCAGGCTAGCTGTCTCAATAAATTAAATAATAAAATAAAAAATGAGTATCTGAGTCATAAATTTTACATTTCAGTAACAAACTGATTCAAGCTGGGCTCTGGGCAATTCTGATGGAAAACATCCTTGTTTAATCTTCCCTAAATAAAGAAATATAAGCACTTAGCAAGTCCCCCTTGAAATAACCTCAGAAACATGAGCATATTTAGAAAAAAATCATAAAAATGGGAGACGAGTGTTAGATATGTCAATCATAAGATTTTTTTCTCTTCCCAAGTTGAAATCTTATTTAAAATTTAGAAGAGAGGTTGAAAATATATCATAGCATCAAAAGAGTGATCTGATGCTTGGCATCATTTATATAATCTTGTTTTTTGCTTACTTTTGCAATTCTCTTGTGTTCTGAAGGTAGGTATTATGAGACAAAGAAAAGACAGATTGAAAACAAGACAGAAAGAAAACTGGAAGGAGCTGTACTGGATACCTTCAATGTTAACTTGATACATCTGGAAGAGGGAACCTCAACTGAGGAATTACCTCCCTTGAACCAGCCTGTGACCGTGTCTGTGAGGCATTTTCTGGATTGTTGAGTGATGTGGAAGAGCCTAGCCCACTGTGAGCAGTGCCATCCTTGGGCAGGTGGTCCTGGACTGTGTAAGAAAACAGGCTGAGCACAAGCCAGAGGAGCAAGCCAGTAAGCAGCATTTCTCCATGGTCTGTGCTTCAGCTCCTGCCTCCAGGTTCCTGCCCCCGAGTTCCTGCCCTGACTTTCCTCAGTGATGAACTGTGACTTGGGATATGCAAGATAAAATAAACCCCTTCCTCCACAAGTTGTTTATGGTCAGTGCTTTTATCACATTAATAGAAAGTAACTAAGACAGGAAGGAAGCAAGGGAGGTAGAAGGAAGACAGAGATGAGGAAAAGAAAAGGAAGAGGAGAGGGAAAAGGAAGGAAATCTTTATAATTTTTTTCTGGAAAATATCATTTTACTGCTGGTTAAGTCTATCATCTAGGATTTTTGTATATATTTAGTAAGATTAAAAAACAGGGATTCCGTTAAGAGTTCTACATCATTTTATGGCTGACCGATAAATCTCAGCAGTAGAACAGAATTTGTCTTCAACCAGAAAAGAACTGAAATGGCGTCCCTCTGACCTCGCATTCTGAGTGCCTTACTTATTAGGCATTCAGGAAATTATGATGTATCTGGTACATATGGAGGGTTTAGTTAGACAACGTGCATTGGAAGCCAGCTCAGCTGATGGTCACACATTGCTCACAGATGCAAAAGTAACCTTGACCTGCAAATAGCTGCTCACTAGACTCAAGAACCAGTTGCTCAGTTTACAACCGCCTTGTCCCATTTCAATTCCACCTTCTCCCTCACATCTTTATCTCTTCTTTCCCAAAGTTTTCATCCACATTAACTGTGAATGCAGAACTACATGGGACTTCTTGGCCTCCAGTATTTTCCAGGGCCATAACTTAGTATCTCTGTTGTTGCACAGTCATACATTAGGAGAAATATAAAGTGTCAGTTGGCCTACCTGTGCAAGCTCAGCTGCACTTGGCAGTTTTTGTGCTCTCTTATCTCATCCTGTTCTACAGTACAATGTCATCCACCCTATCATTGTTCTCTGAAAATAGAACCTTCCATAAGTTCGCAGGCCAAGTTCAAGCAGCATGCACAGGATAGACTAGATGAGGTGTGAGGTCCTGGTTTGTCACCTCCTTCTACTAATCCCCACCTTACTCATTTGGTTATAGTTTCAGAGTGCATAATTTTCTAAGCATATTCTTTCTTCTTTCTTTATCCTTTTTTTCAGTTGGCTCATCAACATTTTGGAAGGTAACTGATAAATGACTTAATTCTTGAAGTGCCTTACTTTTCCTAATTAAAATATTCTCTACTATTATCAATAATGCAGATTTGCTGTTTCATAGGAGATGATGATCCTATGACTTACAGTTTTAATTCTTTAATGGTCTGGTTCAGCCATTAATTCAGGGTGGTGATTATTTAGATCAGTTCTTTCTTAGTGGCTCACATATTGTGTGATGGAAACAACTTTCTTCTCTGCACTCTGAGAGTCAGGTGTTCTGATTTTGCTTTAACAGATTTTTATCTTTTCAGATTTACTCATCATGGAATGAGGTATATGTATGTATAGACTTTTCTGTACATCAAACATGCACTTCTAATTGGTTAGAAGTCAGGACTGTACTCAGAGGCAAACTCCTAAAGCTACATCTTGGGGCTGGAGAGATGGCTTAGTGGATAAGAACACTTTTTCTTCTTACAGAAGACCCGTTTGGTTCCCAACACCTATAAGGCAGGTAACAACCATCTGTAACTTCAGTTCCAGAGGATTAACACCCTCTCTTGCCTCCATGTACACTTCATACATGTGGTGCACATACATACATGCTGGCAAGACATAAAATAGAAATAATTCTAAAAATCTAGAGTTGCTTTTTATTTTGTATCTTTTAAATTTAAAGGGGAAATATTCATACGTTACTCGCCTCACAGTTCCATATTCAGTGAAAAGACAAATCACTTGGTAGCATGTAGGATGGTGAAATACAGACTGTCTATAAGCTTTCTTGGTCATCACCAAATGGCTCAGTGATATGACCCCAAGCATAGAGCATGGTTGTGCTAATGGTAGATACAAAATAGGTACTTGTTAACTGTCAAATATTATATAAAATGACAAAAAGCGACTGAAACTCACATTTTTGTTGGGCTGGTGAGACGGTTCAGTAGGTAAAGCTTTTGCATCCAAGCTTGTACACTTCAATTCAATCTCCATGACCCACATGGTGGAAGGAGAAAACAGATTTCCATAAGTTGTCTTCTGACATCCACTCATGTGTGGTAGCAAATACACACACACACACACACACACATACACACACACTAAATTAAAATGTAATAATTTTCAAGGTGCATTATTGGCTTAGAATGAGTAGATCTAACAAAAGATTCCAGGACATACAGTTTACTCCTATCAAAGCATAGAAAAGGTAGAGAGTAGAGGAGAAATTATTCATTAATAATCAATATACTGGCTACTATATAATAGTATGGATTTAGTGCAAGTTCAGACAATTTAAATCATGATTATTTAAGCACAAAAATGATGTGCACGTTTATAAACCGGATATACAGTACAAGTGGTATTACAGAATAAAGAGAAAGACTGGCTTCTTGAAAGAAGTATGTGGGCAGCTTCTAACTGGTATTCCTGTTCCTGTCTCTAAACTCAAATTACATGCTTCAATTATTTTCTTAATCAGTGAAAACCCGCTCTTTACAGTGACCTACAAAGCCTTATACACATTCCTACACACACACACACACACACACACACACACACACCTTTTGTTTTAATCCTTTTCAACTTCTTTCCCCTCCAATCATTCTGCCCAAGCTATACCATAACCTTACAATTCACCAAATATGTTAGAAAATATACAACTAGCAAGTTTCTGCAGAGCAAAGGAAATAATAATAGACTTGAACCAACCTGCAGAAAGGGAGAAAGCACTTGCAAACTTTATCTGACCAGGGACTGATATCCAGAGTATGTAAAGTGCTCAAGACAGGCTAAAAATAAAAACAGAAAATTCTCAAAGACATACCAATAGCCAACAATCATATGGCTATAATCTCACTAATTTTCAACGAAATGCAAGTCAAAACCACAACAAGGGACCATCTATTCCAAATACAATAGATACTCTCAAATGACAAAATCTATCAAATGCTTGAGGAGGTGGAGAAAGGAGAATCTTCCACTGTTGGTGGGGATGTAACTGTGTGAAACAGTTATGGAAAACAGGATGGAAATTCTCCACAAAACTGAAAGCAGAACTGTGATATACTGCAGCTATTCCACTCCCAGGTATATAGCCAACGGAGGAGGGTTACTGCAACTTAGGCCTGTCTGGTCTACATAGTAAGTTGCAGGCCAGTCATGACTGCATAGTGAGATTCTGTCTAAAATAATTTTAAAAGAAGAAAAATTGTTTAAATCATAACAAAGCATACTTGTACCTCCAGTGTTTACTATACCAGTCTTCACAACTGTGAAAATATGGAATCAATCCTAACACTCTTCAGGAAATGTGGTGAGCACACACAATGCACCACTATCTAGTCATACTAAAATAAAAATGTCATTTAAAGCAGCAGCATGGATAGATCTGAATGTTATTAGATTAAAACAAACCAGACAGACAAAAATAAATCCTCATGTTCTCAGGCTTCCGTGGAAACTAGTAAGTCAATCAGTCTCATAGAGGAATTGAAAAGTAGAGACTGGATTTGGAAATGGGTAGGGGCACAGACGGAAGATGGAAAGTTCACCAAAAAGCACCAAAACATAATTAGAATGGAGCCATTACTTTAGTTCTTCCTTGGCAAAGTAGGGTAGCAACAAAGTAAAGCAATTTATGATATATTTCCAAATGACAAAATGAAATTTTCTCAGTATATAAAAATGACTAATATTGTAAGAAATGGAAATGCTCACTACCTTGATTGATTCCTAATAATGGTATGCATGTCTTGAATCACTATAGTGCATCCCATAAAGATGTACAGATACTGTCCCAATAAAATATACCAGGAGACTTTTGCCCTAAGAAATTGGTACTGGTTCCCAGTGCATGAATCATCTTCCAAGAGCCCCTCAGCTTCTCTCAATTCCTTGTTTCTGAAACTTCAAGGTCATATTCTTAGTTGGGAATTCCTCATCCATATTGTCTAATAAATCCAAATCATACAACTTCTTATTCTTCATCTCTATTCTGTGTTTCTTTTCAGTGCTTTTTCTCTCGCAATGAAAATGGATTTTCTCATTTTTTTTCATTGTCTGTCCTCACACTAGAATGAGATCAAGGATTTCTTATTTTATTCTGATCACTCTGTCATCTCTCAGCTATAACCACTGCCAGTATGTAGGAACTGTTTTGTGACTATTTCTTAAATGAACTAATGATAATAATTTTAATTTTTTATTGCTGTTGATACCTAACTAGTTTTGAGTACAGAATATTCTGTATTTCTGTTCTTGAAAATGTGTTCAGTTTTTTTTATGATCTATTATTTGGTAAATAGTTTGATGATCACTTAAGTTTTAGAGAGTAAATGACAGAGCTTATTTTTAATGGCAACTTCTTCAAATCTTCACTCTTCTTTGTTTTTCTTTAATCTATCAAAAGTGAAAACATCACCTGGGAGTAGTGGCACACATCTGTAATTTTAGCACTCCAGTCTGTAGCAAATGAAATGGGAAATTCATTAATTATTATCTACAGTTTGCATATTTTTATGCTACAAATTTATGGCACTTTATAAGTACCTATAAATATTAAGTTATGTCATTGTATCAAGATTCATTTTATTTATTTATGTTTCTGGAGTTCTATGGAAGGAACCCAGGACTTTCCCCATGCTAGAGAAATGCTCTACTACTGAGTTATAGTCTCAGCCCTTGGAATTTTGAAACTGTATCACTATGTAGCCAAGGCTGGCCTCAAACTAGTAACCCTTCCTCATCAGTTTCCTAGTGGTGGTATCATACCTGTGTGCTAACAAAACTAGAAACTCTCTTCATAACAGACATTATTTCTAGGTTTAAAAAGATCTATTCTGGTCGACTATAAATGGTAGATGTACTTTTACTGATAACACTCTGCCCTGCCATTTTGTTTGTGATTATTTTCCCCCTTTCTTGATTGCAGCTAAAAAATGTTTACTTTTGTGTTTAGTTATTTTTCCAAGCCCATTTTTCTTACTAGTTGGAAGCTGCACACACTAGTTATATTCTTCTAACCATTGTCTTTAACTGTAGGGATAATTATTAATTTAATTAAATTTAATGTTATAATATACCATATCCCTTTCTGGAAAATCAGTATGTTAATTTTTTGCTACATCTATGATCATTGGACTTATATGATATTGCTATGCAACTTTATATTTCATTCCTTAATACTTTATAATTTGGACCTTATATAAGTACTACTTCATACTTGTTTTGGGTTTATTTCTGTTTCTATGTAAAATATCCTGATACAAAGCAACTGAGAAGAAAAAGGGTTTGTGTGGTTTACAATTCCAGGTTACAGTCTTTCCTAGCAGTGGATTTCCAGCATCTGAAACTTGAAGCAGAGAAGAAATGATGCATAGTCACTTGGTTGCTTCTTGTGCTCAACTTAGTTTTGTCATTCTTAAACAGTTCAGGACACTTTGCATAGGGAATAGTGCCTGTAAGTCAAATTCACTCCTGGGAGGTGCAGGTGCCACCCAATTACCTCCTCCCATGGTCCTTGTAACAACCTGAGGAAAAAATTCTCCAAACCCCAGTTTGAAGAATTTTTGGCGTCTATTGGACTTGCTAACTAAGCTTGGGGTATGGGTTTACTTACAGACAGGCGGGCATCCCCCCATTCATGGCTGAGTTCGAAAGTCCACACACAGACATAAATCCGGTGGTTCCAGACAGCCTTACAAAGTGGTGAGAGACCAGCTTCCTGCTTTTCCCAGCTTTTATACCTTTAGCCCCTCCTCTGCAAGTGGCTATAGTCATCCGATTGGCTGGAAGAGGGAAGGGAAGTGGTTTCTTTGTAGAGCTTGGGTAGAAGGCAGGTCCATGGCTTGTCATCACAGGGTCAGAAGAACATCTTCCAGGTCACACACTCCACCCCTTCCTCTAGCTCTCACAAAGTTTTCCACCTGCCTTTTCAGTGAATATCCCAGAGCCTCAGAAGGGGTGGAGCAACCTTTCTCCCACTGTAATAGGACACTGGACTCTTCAAGTCTGTGCATCCTGTTTGTCATGGGCTAATGGCTCAATTTCATGGCATTCTGCCTACTATAAAAACGCAAACTACAAGAAGCAAGAACATGTAAACAGTAACTGCAATAATAGATCATGGGCATAAACACAAATGCTTGGATGGTCCTTAGTAGGCGCATTACATCCATCTAACAATACAATTGCAGTGGCTTCTCCACTGGTGTCTATAGCCTCTCCTGCTACAGGGGGTTGGCCTGTTCTACAGTACCAGATGTGTGTTCCATCCCTAGGAGTGGGCATTAAGTCCAATCGATAATTAGCTGGTTGTACATACACTAGATGAGCCACTATTGCACCAGCTGGAACATCTTGCTTTGCATGTTGATAGTGCAGCATATGGGATCCTTCGTTAATGGGGGACAATTCTCTCCCAGTCATCTGCATAGCACCTTCTGGCACTATGAAAGCCACCCATCCAGTGGCAGAGAGTTTCCAGCCTAGTCCAAGCTTGATTTCTCCCTCTCCCATGCTCACATCATGTGGCATCTTCAGCAAAAGGGTCTTACCATCCACTTCAAGTGTGCAACCAACATTATTAGCAATCACTTTTATAGTTTTGAGGATCTCTGGGGTTCCTTTGGCCAACTGCTCATAGAGAGGCAACCCACCCCCGGTACTGGGATTTTCATTTAACAACCTTATGGCTTCTGGAAGGGCCTTTTTCCAATCCCCCCACCGGGTATGATTCCCTCTGCACTTAAGGCTTTCAACTGTTCCTTTAACAACCCGTTTTTTCTTTCAATTAACCCTGTTCCTGTAGGATTGTATGGAAGGTAGAAATACCATTGAACCTGATTATCTTCAGCCCAAGCTTGTACATCTATACCTGTGAAATGAGTGCCTCTGTTGCTATCAATTTGCCTTGGGCACCCATACATGACACTGAGTTCAGCAAGCCCCTTAATAGTAGCCTTGCTCATCACTCTCTTGCAAGGAAAGGCCTGTGTAAGGCCTGTGGCAGTATCCACACAAGTGAGAGCATATTTACACCCCTCACTGACTGGCAGGGGCCCTATATAATCAACTTGTCAGTCTCTCACAGGGGAAGCTGCCTTGTACATGTGTCCCATCATGGCATCCATCCTTGCGGTGGTAACTGGGAACATGCCTTAGAGGCCTGGACAGTCTATTGGATGTCAGAATATTTTACTGGAATGTCAGCTGCTTTGGCTGTTCTCTATCCCGTGTCGGCTCCTCTGTGGCCTGACTTGATATGAATCCAGTGAGCTGCTTCCAGGGGAACCTGAGGGCAGAGAGCCCTCACCTTGGTGAGGGCATCAGCTTCCTGACTCCTGAGGGACTCATGAGGAGGTGGGTAGGCACATGGTAAAATACCAGGGGCACTAGCTCCTCCCGTATTTTATTATATATGTCCTTCCACATTTGTTGTCCCCATAGTGGCCATCCCATCACCTGCCAGTTTTCTTTCTCCCACTGAGCCATCCATAAGGTTAAGCCCTTGAACACAAGCCAACTGTCAGTACAAATTGTAACTGGCTAAGGCTCCCTCATTATTACTATCCACACAGCTCTCAATTCAGCCCATTGACTGCTTCTTCCTTCTCCCTTCTCTAACCATATAGTGTCAGTGTTCATCTGTATTGCCACTGCTACCCATTCTTGTCTGGTGCCCCTGCTAGTGCCATCAGTATACCAGGCATTAGCCAGAATTGGGGGATCCCCTTCTAGTACTCAGTCAGGTCTTGCTGGAGGGTCAACTTTGGGAGGTGGAGGGAAAGGCTCTGTGCCTTGAAATGACACAGGTCCTAGTACAGCTTGAATGGCATTGGTGATCGGGCTGACACCACCCCTTGCTGTTACAAATATGCATATCATCTTTTCAGCATTCAGTTTCCAGTCACCCCTGACAGGGGCTTGGCTAACAGGCCCTCCACCCATCCTTTTGTGGGATATGAGCTTTTTATATTAATGAGGGTGGGGCCTGTAATGGATTCTACCTGTTGCAATGCTTTGTACACAGCCAGCAGTTGCTGTTCTAGCACTGTGTACCGGAACTCCACCCCTTTCCATGAATGGACCAGAACCCAATTGGCACCGTCTGTCAGTATTGTTGTTCCCACAAGGCCCACCCGTAACCTTCAGGGCTCCTGGTGACTTCCAAGAGGAAGGGACACTGAGGTATTGGGGCACACAGCTGCTTATCTTGCCCAACCAGTACCTTGGCCTGCTCAAAAGCCTCTTGGGCCTTTACATCCCAATCCCATGTGGCACCTCTTTTTATTAGATTATACATGGGGCAGGTAACCTGATCAAGGCGAGGTATAAAAATTCACCAATACCTGAGAAGTCCCAAAAATACCTGTAACTGCTTAGCATTTATTGGTACGGGTTGTTGTAAGATTTTCTCAACTGCTGCAGTAGGTATCATGTGAGTGCTGCCTGACCATAAAACTCCTAAGAATTTTACCACTGTACCGGGCCCTTGTACCTTCTGTGGGTTGATTTCCCTTCCTCGCTCCTTCAGGTGCACTTGCATGTTCCCCAAATGAGCTTCCAAATCTGTAAGGCACTAGAAGTTACGATTATGTCATCTATGCAGTAGAACCTTCTTACAGAAGGAGGGCAAGGTAACAGGGCCAGGTTCTGGGCCACCATCCTGTGACAAACCATGAGGCTGTGGAAGTAACCTTGGGGATGTATTCTGAAAGTCCATTGTCATCCATTCCACATGAATGCAAATTGATCTTGGGATTCAGCAGCTAGGGGAATACTAAAGGATGCATTATCAAGGTCCACCACAGCAAGGAAGGACCCCATTTCCTGCACCAGCTGATCAGTTAGCAGCACAATGTTGGGCACTGCTGCATGAATGGGAGGCACCACCTTATTTAACTCCCGGTAATCTAGTCATTAAATTAAGCTTCCTGATAGGTCAAATGGGACTATTGAAAGGGCTCTGGGCTAGGCAGATAACTTCTACTCGCTCAAGCTCCTGGATGGTTTCAGTAATTTCATCTCGACCCCCAGGCAGCCAGTACTGTTTGATAATCACCACCCTCCATGGGGTGGGCAATTTGACTGGCTCCCATCTTGCCCACCCCCCAAGTAATTGCCTTTACTGTTTGTACCCTCAGCAGAAACTCCCCCACAGTAGTATGTAGGGTATGACCCAGCAGGGCATCCACCCCTAAAATGTTCTCTTGAAGGGGAGAGATGCACACCTTGTACTCCTGGCAGGGAAAATTTCCCACTCCCAGAATGAGTCTAGCCTGCTTTACTTATGTTTTTTTTTTCCCCCATACCCTTCCACTGCTATCCACTGGCCCTGATGTTTTTGGGGATTGCCATGGATTAATGTACACTCTGCCCCAGTATCCACTAGGGCCCATGTGTTTTGTATATTAGTGGGGGACCAATAAACCCTCAATTCGACATGTGGCCTCCAATCACCCAGTATGGCCCTCACCTGTGGGCAAGCTTGGCCACCCCTTCAAGGCAGTGGTTTGGGGGGTCCCATCCAATGAGGCTGCCTTCCTCTGGAGTAGGGGGCACAGTTGGGGTTACCCATGCCTCATGGTCCTCAGTTTCTCTTCTATGGTGAATTGCTGGTCAGGTTTTAAAGCCCTGACCAGACTCACCAGCACAGTGTTTGGCTGCCCATCTATCTTGTCCCTAACAGCTCCTGCTCTGCACAGATCCATCCACATCTGTGCTGGGGAGACATGGTGGGGGGGCCTTTGCTGAGTTCTGGCTCTTTTCCCTTGTGTCTACTCACTTCAGCACCTTTTGAACCCTGTTTACATGTTGGTCTAAATCATTTAAATCCGCCAGAGCATGAGCAGCCTCATACAGTCACTCCCGACCATGGGGCTTAGCACTGCCACCAAAGCTCCATACCAGTCTTGTGGGCCTTGATGAATCAGTTTCTTTCTTAAGTCTCCTGTAAACACAGTCCTGTCTGGGCCCATGAACTGGGCATAAAATACAGCTTCCCTCATGCCCAGTTCCTTCAACAGAGCCTGTCCTTCCTCAATGGTTTTCCAATCTCTAATATTCATGGAAATCTCAGTTGGAGATACCCAAGTATCCTGAATGGCTAATATGAGCCCAACCATCATGGGCTGGTTTCCCTCATGTTGTCTTAAATTGTGAAGTCTTTGTCTCAAAGAGGGATGAGTGGTTATGTTGCTTAACTTCTCTACTTCTGTAGAACTTAAGATGATTCCATTTGCCCCCGTATCCCATAACCTCACAATCCAGGTGGCCTCAGGCTCCTTCATAGCTTGTTTAAATGTCTTTCACAGTTCTAATAGTTCTGGTGCTGAGTATTCTCTGATTACCATGGTCTCCTGCACAGGACTATTGTTAAGACTTCCATCTGCATGTTAAACCATGGATTTTCCCTTTCTTTGAATTAAAGGTTGGACCCAAGGAGTATCTCCCACTATCTCTAGGTCACTTCCTTCTTCCTCACTGCCTGACTCTTCCCAGGGATTCCAGGTTTTAGGATCCCAGGATGGGCCTTTTATTATCATTCTGATCTGGGCTTTTTTTTCCCCTTTTGACCTCCTAGACATAAAAAATGGCATACCAACACCTCCATCTCCTTTTCTCTCTTATCTAATTTACTGGCAAAGTCAGAGACCATTACTGAAGAGGCCAGCCTCATATCCCTCTCCCATTCTAATTCTTCTCTAACACCTTCAGTTGCCCTTCTGGCTAAGGCCTCTGCCTGGGACAGATTTCTTATTATCAATAGCAGTGGCCAAGCAACCTCTGCTGTTGCTTTTTGGCATTTCTGTTCCTGGTGTGCTACTCCCAGAGATTGTAGAATCTGTTCCAGACCTTCTGCTGTTTTCAGGGCCTCTCCATACTCACCTGGCAGCCCCCACTGGTCAAGCAGATGTGCCACCCCATACCATCTACAAGATGGCTGCCACCCTACGATCTTTCCCATCACCCACGACTGTTTAGAAGGCCTCACCCTAGCTACATATCTCCCTGTCCACTGCATTAACCATGCCACTGCAGCCACCCCCACCAAGCCTATGGGAATGGCCCACCAGGTTAACATTTCCTCAGCCCACACTCTCCCCTCACCCCACTTTACTTCAGTTGTTGGTCTCTTTCCCCATATCAGGGACATCATCAACGCTCTTCCAAAACTCATTCTCAGCTTCCTCATATCCTGCTGGGCTATACCAATTGTAAGTCAAATTCACTGCTGGGAAGTGCACATGCCATCCAATCCCCTCCTCCCAAGGTCCTTGTGACAACCTGAGGAAAAAATTCTCCCAAACCCAGTTTGAAGAATTCTTACAAGTTTATTGGACTTGCTAACTGAGCTTGGGGTGCGGGTTAACTTACAGACAAGCAGCCCCCCCCCACTTCACAGCTGTGTTTGAAAGTCCACACCCAGATATAAATCCTGTGGTTCCAGACAGCCTTACAAAATGGCCAGAGACCAGCCTTATGGTTTTCCCAGCTTTTTCCCTTCCCTGCAAGTGGCAATGGTCAACTGATTGGCTGGAAGAGGGAAGGGGGGTGGCTTCTTTACACAGCATGGGAAGGAGGAGGGTCCATGGCTTGTCATCACAGGGGCAGAGGAACATCTTCCGGGTCACAGCACCACACAGCAATCTGTGTCTTCCCATATCAACTAACTTAAGAAAATCCCCATAGACCTGCCCACAGATCAATCCAGTGCAAACAATCCCTCATTAAGGCTCTTTTCACAGGTGACCCAGGGTTGTGTCAGGTGGACAATGAAAGCTGACCATCACAATACCTAAGGTACTTCTTAATCTTTATGTTGATAATATCTTTGATAACCATCACAGGCTGTATCTTAGAATTTCTCTAAAGGCTCACTTTATTCTTTCATGAGATTAGAAATTTACTCAGTTTGCTTCCCTGATAAAGATTTTTAGACCCTCATTTTTGAAAGGTAATTTTCTATGTACTCAAGTATGATTTTTTTTTTCAGTTATTCTCACTTAGTAATAGAAATGATGTTTCTGAGACCACACATGGTGGTTCACACTTTTAATCCAGCACCAGGATGCAGAGGCAGGTAGATCTCAGTCAGATAGAAACCAGTCTAGTCTACATAGGAATTTCTAGGCCAGATGAAACTACAGGGAGACCCTGTGTCCTAGTTTGTTCTTCATTGCTGTGACAAAACACTTTGACCAGTACCAACTTGGGGAGGAAAGGGTTTATTTGTCTTACATCTCCCAGGTCGCAGTTCATCAGGGAGCCCAAGGTAGGAACAC
This sequence comes from Nannospalax galili, assembly GCF_000622305.1. Taxonomy (NCBI): domain Eukaryota; kingdom Metazoa; phylum Chordata; class Mammalia; order Rodentia; family Spalacidae; genus Nannospalax; species Nannospalax galili. The sequence continues at coordinate 36,724 of NW_008333887.1, read as the reverse complement.
AGGGCAGGAACCTGGAGGCAGGAGCTGGAGCACAGGCCATGGAGGAACGCTGCTTACAGGCTTGCTCCCTTGGCCCCTGCTCAGCCTGCTTTCTTATGCAACACAGGCCCACCTGCCCAGGGCTGACACCACTCACAGTGGGCTGGGCCCTCCCACATCATTCATCAAGAAGATGCCCTTCAGACATGGCCACAGGCCAGTCCACTAGAGGCAATTCCCCTATTGAGGCTCCCTCAACCCAGGTGTGTCAAGTTGACACTAAAGCTATCCAGCACACCCTGTATCAGCAAATCAAAAATTAAAGTAAAATAAAATACATGATATCTCAGTGTTGGAACTTCAAATTGCTGATGATTAATCTTCATTAGTACAATTTTCTTTATTTTTAAGTTTATTCTTTCTTGAATTAATTTCTTGTAAGATCTCTATGTCTTGACATTCTCAAGTTTGTTGAGTTCTCTCCTTCTTTATCCTGTCTATCCTCCCCCAACCCTTACGTGTGTGTTTGTGTGTGTGTGTGTGTGTGTGTGTGTGTGTGTATGAAGGCAAGTGTCCTAGAATACTATTAAATTTCATTGCCTCTTTATCTGAGAGTTTATCAGCAGTTTAGGTAATTTGCAGAAATCTCTCTTTATGTATCTCATCAATATATTTCATCCTTCAGTCTCAGATTATGCATATCCAATCAAATGAATGTCCCATTCTTAACTTTCTCTCTCTCTCTCTCTCTGTATATAAATTCCTTCTTATTTTCTCCTTTACTTCTTTAATTGAACTATTCTGTAATACTCTAGAACCCTACAGATTAAGATGAGATGAGATGCTGTAAACCACGGAGAATTAATGTTTGCTTCTTCTATGATCCAAGAGGTCCTGATAGTTCCTCAAAGGTGCTTGCTTATAGAGACATCTAGATTGGCTCCTAGAGTCTATGAAAATTCCTCTAACAGCATCTGATCCCAGGTTTGAAACAGTATTTGTACTGCAGCTAAACTCGATTTTCAGATTAGTATATTGTTCTCTGCTTATGTTCGGGTTTCAACACAGAGCTTTGTTATTTGCATGCTTGGACTCTGGGAGATTTATTTTTCTTACATCTGGAAATCCAGTAATGTATTTTTTCCAAAATTTAGTTGAATTTTTTTAAAAATATGAAACTTAAAATGTTGATTTCTACTATCAAAAAGATTACAGTCATCTTCCTTAAAATTTCTTCAGACAAGGTAAGAATATATTGCCTTTAGCATTTTAAAGTTTCAAAATGACTAAATTAGTTCAAATAGCTGTGATTGACAACATATTGTATAAAATATGTCACACCAGAGATTTGTTATCTCTAATCACAAAGAAAGAAAGACTAAAAAATTGTGAAATAGTCCTTATCCACCTTGGCATGTCAACTGGTTTTGTCATTATGAAGACCTTAGTAGATTACCATACTGTTAAGAGTTCATCATTTTACCTTCCCTTTCATGTCTAGAATCCATTAACCAGTAGCAGGTGTCTTGTCCCCCTGGTTCTTACATCCCCCGCTCCGCATTTCTGCAACGATGTTCCCTGAGCATTAGGTCTCACCTCAAGATGAAGAGCTACAGGATACTAAGGAGGCGAAATCAGTTTCCTCCAGGGACTAGCTCCCTGTGAGGTTATCTAATCCCAAATGGGGTGCCCTAAACATAGATACATATGCGCAACACTGATACAGGGGGAAACAGATGTCCCTTAGAGGGTCCTTAGTCTCATTCATGAAAGAATTTAAGATGGACTCAAATGGAAGCTTTGGGACAATTTTACTAGATTTTAAAGAAAAATCTTCAAGGCAGGCAAGCCATAATCTCAGCAGCTGTCTTGAGATGGACATGGTGGAAGAAAGAAAGCCATGTTGGTTTAGGGCCTGCAAGGAAGTCAGACAGACACCTCCTGATACAGACTAGTGGTCACATGGCAAGGGAGGGAAAGGGAGCTTTAGAGGAAAATGTAAAAAACCAAAAATGTTGAGGCAGCATGAAGCATTAGGGAAAACATGGTTAGAAAAGAGATATAAAGAAGAAACAGAGAGGTTATACTTTTCTGAAGAATTAGTGGACAGACTGACAGAGAGCCCTTGTCCATGACCAGGCACACCACAAGAACTACAGTAAGAGGCAGGGATTCTGAACAGAAAAAGTTCATGATTTCATCAAAGAAGTAGGTATTCCATCCATCTCTTTATCATAGCTAAAGGTGAACTCACCTTTCTAGGGTTGGTCCCATGACCAAGAGATCTGGCAAAACTAGCAAGATGGGTCTTCATACAGGCCAGAGATTCTTATATTCTTGACCAGTCTTCTTCCCAGGGTCTTCTTGCTACTCTAACAATAAATGGACTCAGTTCAATATACATAAATATACAAAGAAAAGGCATCAGGAGACATGAAAAGAGTTTTTTGGGGGGGATAGAAATAATGCTGATAGAATGTTTTAGCATCAAATTCTCAAAACATAAATAAAGAATAAATTGTAAAATTATATAAGCTGCTTCATAGTGGCTATCAATATGTATCCAGTCTACAGGAGAATGAGGAATCCAAAGCCAGTCTGAGCTGTATAGTGAGACTACCTCAAAAAACAGGAGCAGAGGATGTAGCTAAGTGACAGAGAACTTGTGTAGTATGCTCGAGCTCTGTTTTTGACTCTCAGGACTAAAAAAACACAAAAACAAAAGTCACAAAAGTGGTTATCTTGAGACTATGACTATGTGCCTTTGGTAAGGAAGCATTCTGTTTATGCTTCATATTTTCCCTATGGGGTCTCTGACATCAGGAGCAAGCATTCTCTTCTACAATAATTATAGCATTATATTAAAAACCAAGACTTCTTATAACTTAATTGATTTAATAGTTGCTCAGCTATTTCTACTAGATTTTATTACACACTTCCTGGATATTAACAAAATTTGCAAACACTAGAGTCTGAGTATCATTATCATATCATATCATTTGAAGTAACATAAAACTCTTCTAACTGTCCATAATTTTTCATGCCTCATAAATCCAACTTTGTCTCTATACATTAATTTATCCATAACTCAATTCTTGTCACCAAAAATCTTGGCATGTATCTTTATAGCACATTTAGTTATTTAAATGGGCCCATAACTTTAAGGATTGTTATCCCACCCATTTCTAAATTAGTAGCAGGTATTTTCTTCTGAGCTGGAGAAAATTCACCTTGTCCTGTGTGTTCCACAAATACTTATGGTACAAGGTATCAATTTCATCCTAAAATTATGAAATGACTCTGGAAAGCTGCATTCTCCTTCTCTTTGCCCTTAGCAAGTTTTCAAATGTCATTTAGAGAAAATTAATTTGTCTCCACAGGACGTTCTAATCATTGACATTGGGGATATATTTTCAAGCCTTCCTTAGAATTTAACATTAGAAGGAAATAAATCCACTGGAGTTATGATACCACTTCCCTCCCTTACATAAGACCAAAGGAAATGAGAAAATATCCACTTCCATCACAGCACTTGGAGTTCGTTTTCCCTCAGGCAAAACATACTCAGATATAGGACAGACACTGGGTGAAACAGTATGTTTGAGTGCTAAGGATATTGTTCCTTAGAGGCCTGAAAGGTAATGTGTCTCATTAAATTACTACCATGGAACAGGACTGGGTTACATAGAAAGTTAGAACTAGAGGAGGCTGAAGAAATTATCTAACACTAAAAAAAAACATTTTGTATCCAAAACCCAAGGACTTGCAGAGGTACTTAATTTGATGGAAGTCACAAAAAAGAGTCAGGGTGAGAACTTGTGTTCCTGATCATCTGATGGGGGGTATCATTGTACTCACTTGTAATGGTATTAGTCCTAGTTGATCTTGATTAAACTTGGTAAAATATTTTCTATTTTAAAATATAAAATTCATTTATATAATTAGTTTATTTTGAACATATTTTGAATGTGATATAATTTTCTAGGTATTGGGACAGAAAATATTTCATAAGCCCCATCATTAAAGGATTCCTGATTCAAAGGAAGACATAAACATGTGACTAATTTCAAGGAGTCACATGGTAGAATGGTGGAAACAGGTGGATGGGAGCCACATCTGGGAGAGCTTTTACTGCCTGGTAAATAATTCTGTTTTAATCTTAAAGGCAAAGAGAAGACATGAAAGGATTCCAAGATGAATGCACTAGAATAAACACCTTTTTTTCCTTTGAGAAGAAAAATCAAGATATGTTGATAATCAGAATGTGTCTAGAGCACAGGAAAAAAAGAGATGAATCAGCAAGCTATTATGTTATTAGCACAAGTACATACAGACTTGTAGGACTAACATAAACTATTTATAATGAGTATAGAGAAAATAGTTTGAGAATTTATCAAATTATATTGAAATATAATTGATGAACAACAATGTTTATGTTCAGTATGGATTACGTGACTATATACGTGTCTACATTGTGTTACGATCACTAAAATCAAATTAATTAGGACATCTACATTACTCAGAGAAATATGAAAAGAAGGAAGTTTTTATCTTTACCATATGCAAGAAGAAAAATAATACATAGACAAATTTTATTCAATTTAGAGATTTGGCCAACTAAATAAATTTTGGCACATGCAAAGATGAAGAACAAAAAAGAATGCATTTAGAATTAAAGGGATAAAGTTACCTTTTCAGATTTATTAAATTTGAGCTACCTGTTGGATATGCAAGTAAACATTGCATATGTGGTAAAACAGAACCTAAGAAAGATTTTCTCTAGTGATAAAGATTTAGAAACACAAAAGCAAGTAGAAATTGAATTTATGAAAATTAAATTATTCATATGTAAATACAAAACTCTTCAAGATAAGATGGAGCTAAAGATTGTGGAACTGTGTAATCCTTTCTGCTGTGTTTGTGACTGTGGGACCTGAACCCAGGGCCTCATGCTTGTTAAGCAAGTGATATACAGCTAAACTGTCTCTACAGCCCTGGAGAATCTATAGAAAAGAAAAACATTGGTAAGAGAAAAATAGAGCCCTTGAGGAAGCAGAAAGTATAAAAAGAAGATGCCATCATAAAAGACTGTACCTGAGAGAACTTGATGAGATAGGAAGTGCCACACAGGGGCTGTCCTGCAGGGTTGAGTGAGATGTGAATACATAAACTAACCAAAGTGCAGTGACTTGATGGTCTTGGGTGACCTGAAAATAATCCTTTGAGGTAAGTAATGAGAGAAGACTAATCAGTCATGAAGACCTTAGTTCCTAGAGGCGAGATGTTGGAAAGTGCATGAAGTCAGTTCTCAAGAAGCTTCTCCATGGAAGAAGGAAAAATTACAAAGCAAGAAATGAGTAAAGAGATGAGAACAACAGAGGCATAAGATGAGAAGTTTTACTGAGCTATGAAAGTAAAACAATTCACCAAATGTTTAAACTGGAGGGTTTTATTTAACCTAGTTTTGGGTTTATTGTGTGTGTGAAATTCTTCACTTGATCTTAGCCAAAAGGCCCAGAAGCGATGTGTGTGTGTGTGAAATTATTAAGGCTCACTCTAATTTGCTTGAATAGATATTTAAGGTTCGCTTTTAACTGATGACTGATTAAGAACAAGACTTGAAGTAAAAAGACATAGAATTTCTTTATACACAACCATGTTCTCTACTCAGCGAAATACATGAAGTTTTCTTTAGTTTTTAAACAGAAGCTTCTATAAACCTGCAGAAACTAATATTCCCTGTCAAATATAGAAAAATTTAAATTCATAGTTTTGTTATCATTGGTAAACACACAAGTAGAAATTTATCCTTCCTGAGGATTTGGAGTGCCAATAAGAAGCAGTGCAGAATAATATTCAAAAAGATTTTGAAGATGAGGAGATAGTCTACAACTTTTTAAACTTATACTAAAAAGATGAAAGTGAAATCATATTATTCTTTTCTATCTTTCCCTTAAATTCTTTTTACTGTTACATGTTTTTCTTCACATCAGTCACTTATGACAAATGATGTGTCGTTTAAGAATAGTCCTACAAAGCAACAACTTTATCCATCTATTTATTTTTTACTTTCCTGAAGACCAGCTGTAGTAGGAAGTAGTCTAAAAAGCATGAGGCTTTTGGGAGCATCAATTTTGCTTTCAATTCTATTATTCTCTTATCAGTTTTCCTGACACATTTCTACCTAAACAAGGTGACTTGATTATGAGTTTCTGTGATTTACTCTAGATCTTCTGAAACATCATAAATTGTTAGTATCTCCAAGTAACAGGAAAGCAGGAAACTGCCTGTTCCAAGAACAGGTATGAGGTCTGCCTCCCTCAGTGCTGTCCACCAGTACCTAGGATCTGTCCTGAGTTCAGTAGAAATATCTGACTAAAGGAATGAGTATTCCAAAGACAAACTAAAACTTTACGCTTTGGAGTGAGGGACATTTTATCTGGCAAACTGTGTAATGAATTGTTAGGCTCCGTAGAGAGTATGAAATCTGGTCTCTCTTGTTCAGGGTTGCCCCAATTTTTTCATATCAGGCATCCTTTCATCTGGCTCAGGAGACACCACCTTTAATTTATTTTTGAAAAAGATGTGATAAAATTAATTTCTATAGCACTCTATTAGGTATATTCTCTAATTTATTCAATTAAATTATTTCTCTACTTCCTTACATCTTCATAATAATATAGAAATTTGAAAATAACTACTAAGAAATAAAATGGGTCAAATTCAATTCAATAGGTGTGTGAAATAGTCTAAAATTCTCAGAATAGATAGGACAAAATGAATGAAAATGGGAATAATTATTTCTATAAGTCTGAAAATATATTTTCTTAGTCCAACTATCTGAAGAGCTTAGTAAAATGTTTAGATGAGTTTTAATATTACATAAATACATTTTTGTTGTTGTTTCCTAAATTATATTTTTAAAATATTTGAACATATAAACTAAGGGAAGATAAAATTAAAATACAGTTAGATGAAAGGGATAATTTCTGATGTTTTGTAGAAAATAGGGGAAAAACAGATTAAAACAATTTATATCTCAAAATAACTGAGAGTCCAACATTCCCCAAAATAAAGAGATAATAAGTGCTTGAGGAGATGGAAATGTTAATTATCCTGATTTGATCATAATGTATCACATATATATGTATATTACCATACATCACCACAAGCCCTTAATGTGTAAAAAAATGAACAGAGCATTACACTACTGTCCTGTCCATCCATAGGAGACAGGAGAATATCCTTATGCTAGCATTTAAAAAATAATTAGCATTTCTTTCTCTCCTTTCACCCCCATGATGGAATCCATCCTAGGTTCAACCTCAGATTGGCAAGTTTGGAAGCAAGGGCCTTTAGCAGCTCAGCATCTTCAAAGATCAAGAATTTAACATTTCCAATATCCTTAAACTCTTCTGAACCACATAATGACTCCTTTATAGTCTTCAACTCTGAGCTCTAGAGAACTAAATTTATCTAAAAGTTTAATGTGATGTTGAGTGAATTACAAGAGAAATATGGTTTTCTTTTTTTAATTTTTAATTGAATTTTTGTATATTTCATACATAAAATCATCTTTATACCCCTTCCTCCTTCCCCTTTGGCACCCTCATAACCCCCATACTGGAGCTTATACATTGTCATTGGTATTAAGGCTATTATGTAAAGTTAGTGTCCCAAGATGTCCCTCAGTGCAAATTCATCCACTTGGGTTTAGTCAGCTTATCTAGAGCCTCTCTCTTCAAGATCTGCTCTTCCTTACTCAGCAGTTATCAGCTGCCAATAAATTCTTTGACTAAGACTGGGGATTGCTGTTTATTTCCACAGTTTTGTGCTGAGTTTTTGTCTGCCTAAGTTTGCATGGATCTTGTGACATGCTGACACTATTGTTGTAGGTTTGTATGAGAAGGGTCCCAGGGACCTACAGGACTATTTCCCTATGGTCATACACCTCCTCCCTGGCTCTTACAATCTTTCTGTCCCTGAGCCCTGTGTGGGTAGATCTCAATACAGGAGATCTGTCCAAGGACCTACACTCTGCTGGCTCTTATTCTCTGTGTTTTGGCCATTTGTGGCCTTTGGTGTTCCTGGTCTTCTGTTTTATGAGGGTGTTTCATTGATGGAAATTGAAAGATGCATTATTGTCCTATTTACCCCTTGTTCTATGTTCTGTGAGCCTTAGGTGTAGAGGTTGCATAGTAGATGTGTCACTTAGGCTTAGGCAATTCACAAAGAATCTGTGTGTGTGACTAGTGGTGTAACTCTGTAACTGTTGAAAAAGAAGCTACTTTGATGGGCAGAGATTGAGATACTTGTCTATAAATTTAAGGATCCATATTTTGCACATACTAAGAAATTACATTTGTCTAGGGATATGAGAGCCTTGGGTTTTTTCTAAGATCTATGACCTCTCCAGCCATGTGTATTTGGATGGGTTTACAGTACCAGAAGTGAGTTTCCACCCATTGAGGAGGCTGAGTGGGCTTTAAGTCCAATTAGGTAGCTGTTGATTACCCCCGAGATAAAAGTGCCACTACTGCACCAATGTCATTTGCTGGTCACTGATGTGGTTTTTAAGCCTTGAAGCTAGAGTTGGACCATTGATTGATATTCTCCCTTACCAGTTTTCATCATGCTCTCCAAAGCTATGAGAGCTAGCCTTCAAGACAGGTGACTTCCAGGTCAGTTCCAGCTCCATTGTTCCAAATCCTGTCCAAAGTATGTCCTGTTTTCAGCATTAGGGTCTTACCATCAAGTTCTGGGAGACAAATCAAGGACTGTGGCAATAGCCTGTGTAATTTTGGGAGTCCCTTGGACTACCCTGGCAAACAACTCAAAGGAAGGTTTCTCCTGTCTGACACTGTTTCTTGTTATGCAGTCTTCAGCTATACACATGGACTCATGTGGGGGTAGTATATATGTAATTTTTCTGTAGATTTTGGATTAATATGATTTCCTCTAGCTAGGCGCCATTTATATCTCTTCTTTCTCTCCCTGTCATATCTTCCCTCCCTGCCTTTTCCATTTGAAGTGTCCCCATTTTTCACATTTCTCCCTTGATAATTTTTGTATGCTATGGTCCCACCTCTTTTGAGCTCCTTCTTTTGAGCTCTCCAAAGAAATATGGTTTTTATATGCCAAGTAAAATAAAGATATCATGCAAATATATGAGCATTTGAGAAAACATATGCAAGTGACGCAGAGGAGCAACCTTTCCTTACATTGTAGTAATTGGGGATTCATGTTCAAAATGAATAGAATTCTCTGGATTTACATTTTTAAAATAATTGAATTATAAAATATTCAAACTAATTCATAACAAGCACCGAGGTTGTACTAGGAAGGTTCAATTTGGGACAAAGCTCTAGAATGTGCCAACAGGCACATGCTACCAGAAAGCTGTAGGTGGATGAAGAAAGATGACAGATACTCTAGTCAGACACTGTTGGGTTGGGATAGTTCAGTGGCAAGGTGATTTTGTACAATGTACTATTAGGCAAGGGCAGCGGAAGCAGGAGGATCAGAAGCTCAAGGTCATCTTCTAGACAGTAAGTTTGAGGCTAGCCTCAACTACATAGACCTTGTCTCAAAAATTTCCCATTTTATAAATGTTTTATTAACATCATTGACAGTTTTTAATTGGGTAATTCTTTCTTGTTTGTCCTTTGTAGGAATTTATATATATCTAACTATTATTATTCATGATATATAATATGTAGATTCTAACACTAAGCACTAGTGTACCTATTACATATTTATTTGATTATTAATCATGTAGGGTGAATGTTTTGTTTTTGTTGATTTTTAAATTTTTTATTGGGCATTTGTACATTTCATATAACAGTTCTTAATCAAGCTTGGGTTCCCTCCCTTAGTTTTCATTGAGTTTTTATTTAGTACTTTTAAGACCATAATTTGCACATTACAAAAGACACTCATAGGTAAAATCATCTTTTACATTAAAGGAATTGAGCAACTGCAGTTTATTAAGGACACTTTTTTTCTTAGTACTTCCATCTCTGTGTTCTGACAACCGCCAAGATAACTGCTTTCCATTTCCAGAATGCCGCAGCATTCAGAATGTTGTGTTTATGTTTTACTTGAACTACTTTGCAATAATGATATAATAAAAATAAAAGTTCAGCCATTTTTTCAAAAAGGTATAAATGAGCTATTTTCTTTTCCTTCATAGACTATTTCAATTTCCTTCTATTTTAACAATCAAACATTTTCTACTGCTGGACTTACTAATGAAAGTCCTTGAATTTCTTTAGCTTATTGACAGACCTGTTTAACCATTAGTATATTGAATCAGACTCACTACTGTGAATTCAATAGTATCATCGTTTTATTATCATTAGTCCATATCCATTGTTTTCTACTTGTTTATTATTTTTCTCTCACCATCATAAAAGTATATTGTTGGCAAGTCACACGAAGGCAATAATTAATATCCATTTAACATTTTCTTCTTGCATTATAATATTTTGTCATTTTGGAAAATGGAGTTTAAGCATGTTTAAAATAGCTGACTGTTATATCTACAATATGTTAAACAATTATTTTTAGCTGTTCTTTACAAGGATTACCCTCTACTTATTAATTTAGCTATCTTTTCCCAATAAATGGTATTTCAATGTAAATGGCATGTGCTCAAATTGAAATTGTGCTTCATGATCAAAATCACAGGATTTCTATTATTGTTTCTTTTAGTGGAACAATTGCTTTTTAGTTCATTTTCCCACTTATCAAGTAAATAGAAACTAAGCTTTGCTGCTGATTTATACTTAGCATAATTCTAGAAGCCTATGAGTTGAAAATCATGAACAATTTTTCTGAACCCAGGGACACACATTTTTAAGAAAAATGCAAATAAATAAATTCAAAATAACTCTAAACTCTAAAAAGAATTGTGAAACAAACTGTTAAAGGTTCTTGTTACTCTGGAACTAGTAGCCTAGTCAGTTGCATGTTAGCAATGTCGGTTACTTTGAAAAACATTTTGTATTTTATATGAATATAGGCACATATAGAGAGAATCACATTTAAATTACCCCCTTCTTGTAGCAATTCACAAAGCCATATAATAGAAACTACAACACAATAATTCACGTGGAAAATGAGCCCCCTTTTACTTCAATCTTTCTTATATTCAGAACCTGTGTGTTAAATATGTATTCATCTGTAGCCATAAAAAACATTTTGTATTTTATATGAATATAGGCACATATAGAGAGAATCACATTTAAATTACCCCCTTCTTGTAGCAATTCACAAAGCCATATAATAGAAACTACAACACAATAATACACGTGGAAAATGAGCCCCCTTGTACTTCAATCTTTCTTATATTCAGAACCTGTGTGTTAAATATGTATTCATCTGTAGCCATAGACCATCCTCCTTTAATAAAGAAACAATATAAAAATAAATAAGGCAGCTATATAAAAAATGTTATAATCATATCACCATTGCTAATGATTTATAACAGACCACATATTAAATTACACCAAGAAATAATCTTTGAAAATGTTTGTTCCATCATATGCTGCTCATTATGGAGAGTCAAATACATTCAAGTGTGACTTTTGGCTGAGTTGTTAACAAAGAGGCAGTTTAGTATGAGCTCATTAAAGCTATGATGCCTTTTATAAATAATAATAACTTTAGTGTTCCATCATTAAGATATAAACAGTTTTATAGTATTTGAATAATAATTACATCGTGATGATTAACCCCATTTTCTATCAGCTCACAAATGCCTCTGTAAGGTTAAAGAAGCTCAACCCTCTCAGAGCCTGGCCTGACTCACACTCAGCCAAATGGAAGATGACCTAGGTACAGTCAAGGTCAAGCCATCCCACCATATACACAGCAGAAGAACATGAAGGAATGACAGAGGCAAGTACAATGTTTTTCTTATGAATTGTCATAAAGAGCAAAGGAAAAGGGAATATTTTAACACTTCACATTGTCCCTGTCCCTATATTGACCCAGGCTTCTAACATCCAAATCACAACAGTATGCAGAGTCAATTTACTCCACAGGATGGGTTTCCCATGCCACTTCACTGCTCAGGCTCAGAGCCACAAAGGATTGCTTACCAAAAAAATGCATAGCTGAACCAGTACAGAGCTGATTATGAAGCACAGGGAGTCAGTCACACATGGCTTTAAGCAAGGCCTCTTGTGTCAAAACAGAGAGATTATCTCAAGAAATTAGCTGATGTTCATGATGTTAACGTGAACTAGTAAAATATCTTAAGAATGTTTCATCTAGTTCATTTTTACATTTCTTTCAGAAACTTCTTTTTGACCTCTTTCAAAACCTTCTTCCCAGCTTGGTGTGGTAGCACAGGCATATAATCCCAACATTCAAGAGGCAGGGACAAAGGGATTGCAAGTTCATGACCAGTCTGCATAACAAGTTTAAGATCAATATGGGAAACATACTGAGATTCTATTATAACACCCCCTACACACACACACACACACACACACACACACACACACACACTTGCTTTCTTCTTTATCAGTCTGTCTCAAATTTGCTCGTTATGACCTTGTTTCTTTTTCCTATCATTTGTTTTAAGTAATTCAAATACTTATAACTAAAGGCAATTTTAATAGATACTACTTTAAAAACTCATGCACCATATGATAAAAGTTGACTTTTAGCCAGGCATGGTGGTGCACACCTTTAATCCCAAGCACTTGGGAGACAGAGGCAAGAGGATCTCTGAGTTGAAGGCCAGCCTGGTCTACATAGTGAGTTCCAGGACAGTTGGGACTACAGGGAGACCCTGTCTCAAAAAGACAAAAAAAAAAAAAAATTGACTTTTACATTACTCCTCTCTTAAATTTAAGATGGATAAAACCTGAAAACAGCGTTAATTTTTTTTTTTTTTTTTTTGTCTTGAGACAGGGTCTTCCTGTAGCTCTCCAGAAACTCAATATGTAGACCAGGCTGACCTTGAATTCAAACAGATCTGCCTGCCTCTGCCTCTAGAGTGCTGGAATTAAAGGTGTACGCTACCACACCCGGCTGTTAATTTTTTAGTGAATGTTTTAACCCCTTGTTTTTGAAACTTAAGGCATTTGTATTATAAGACCAGAAGTAAGTATCTCTCACCTGAGAACCACAAAAAAATGTCACACACTAAATTCAGAAAGACGCTCTCAGGGATCATAGGTTCAGAAGTGTGATCTCCAGATCTCTGCCACATACAACCTGGCCAGTTCTGTAACTGACAGCGCTGATCTGGTTCTACTCAAAATCTACTTGGAATCAGGCATACTTCATAAACAAGTTTGAAAGAACCACATACGAAGGTAAGAAGTAGCCTCTAGAGGACACAAGAAGAAGTAAGTTAAGAAGGAAGTTTAGATACTAATGTTTTTCTATCTTTGTAGTATCTTGAACTTGAATACAAACTTCATTTTATTTGAGCAAGATCAAGAAGTATTTTCCCTGCTTTGAGGTGTGAGGAGCAGCCTCCTTGTGAATACTATGCAGGCATTTTCAGCACAGTCAGTCTGAGGTCTTTGCTCTGCAGATTGTATAGCCCTGCTATTCGGAGTGTCACTGAAAACTTTATAACTAAAAAAACTTCTTAATTAAGGTGATTGTTTCAGTGAGCAATTAAACAAAATTTTTCTATTTTTAAAGAGGCAAAGCTTTATCTGTCTCTCTGTGGGTGTCGACTCCTTTCCATCCATTATTCTGTTTTTTTTTTTTATTAGCTCTATTTTCTTTCCTCTTATTTAAAATGAAAATGGCCAGTGAGCATCTTCTACATAACAGATGATCATCGGCATAGTAAGTGGTTGGACAAGTCTCTATACAGAGTTTAATTCTAAAAGAAGATCTATAAAGAACAACTGGATAAATTTCAGTCTTTCACAGGGTGGCATGATGAAATCTGAACCTTAGTAAAGGGGGCAAAAAGTGATATTGGGTGAAAGAAAACATGGGCATTTATAGACAGTGGTTAGAGAAAGCCTTCATGACAAAGGCATATTTGAGCAACAACCTGGCATGGCTCTGTGGAGGGAGAATAAACAGGAGAAGCATGACAAAGGCTTCAGGGAGGAGACTTATAGAAATGATTTGGGAGCATGAAGTTGGAAGAGGAGAATTCAAAGAAGTGGTAATGTAGGTCATTGAAAACGTATAGGATTTTGAGGGGATTATTCAGAATGGTGAAAAGCACTGAAGAGTTTTAACAACTGAGTGATAGGATCTTACTGTTACTGGGAACTACCTTCTCCCTGCTGAGAGGCCAGGAATTTGTGCTGTCAGCTCATCAGAGAACAGCAAAGAGAGGTGTCATCTTCCAGAATCCTAGAAGAGAATTTATGCTATGTAGAGTGGAGAAACAATCCTAAACTCATATTCCTTAATGTGTTACATGCTTCTTTCTCTGTGAAAAATATACTTTATGTAAAAGTTTGGGAGCTAGGTATGGTGATGCATGCCTTTAATCCCAGCTCACTGGAGGCTGAAGTAGGGGGATCCCTGTGAGAGATAAAGGCCAGCCTCATTTACAAAGCAAGTTCCAGGCCAGCTGAAACTACAGGAAGACACTGTCTCAAAGAAAAAAGTAGACACATAGGGATCTTGGATTTTTACTGACATTGTCTTGTAAAAATAGACACCCATGTGTGCATCTGGGTTTGTGACTCTGATGGAATATTCACCAGGGCTAACCCTGGCTGTGGGTTTTGGTGGCTCACAGCTGTGCCACCATGATCATGTCTTCCTCTCCTGTCTGCTCCAGGGCTTCTGCTGCTCCTGCCCCTCTCTTCCCTTTCATGGAATCTCTTCAGCCTGGATTCAACTTCTGAGGCTTCAACAGTCACGAGGAAAGGACAATCAATTCCAAAGCCTTTAACACTGATATCTAAGCCTTTCAACTGATGTCACCAGGTGCTTAGCTACATAATTTTATATGTAAGAAATATAAACACCTGTTAAATCTCAGAATAATTTTCTTTAAATAAGTACTCTTAGATGAATGAAAAAGAAATCAACTTTATTTCTGACTTTGAAAGTCGTATTTCCATATTTTCACTGTGCTGATTTTGTACAACATCTTCTGTGCTTGAGTGTTGAAAGAAGTTACAGACTCAAAAGTTCACAGTGATGTTTATCTATTCTTTTGTTTATATGTTATTTTTATTATGTACGTTTTAATTTTAGTGACTGAATATACATACCAGAAATGATATAAGGGGCCTTGAGGACGTCCTTCAATGATAGATACTTTAGAGTCTAAAGCCTTTCATAAATTCTCCACATAAAATTTAAAAGACTGTATAATTTACTATCTTTTTTCATTAGCATTATTACATAAAAAGTCCCTTAATATTAATGGAAAACATCAAATTTTTGGTATGTAAAAATCTGCAAGTAGAGAATAAAGTAATAATGAGGGATGCTATAATTGTTTGGTCAACCAGAGTACCTTTTTAAAAATGTACATTAAATAAATCAAATTCTCATGTATAAGTAGAGTAAAGCAGTAAAATAAACCCCAATCAGAATTGAAACTTCTTAAGGATATTTCCTCACTATCAGCTTAATTTTCATGTGAAATTTCATGGAATCTTAAAACTTATATAATAAGGGTCAGTGCCACGCAGCCACATTGAAAAAGTACTTGGCAGCTTGGTAAAACAACTTTTTACTCTGAAACCTAAGATATGTCTGATTATGTCAATAAATACATAAAGCATTTATATATAAGCTGTTTGAAATTGAGGCATTATTCAAAACATTTACAAAAGTACTAACCCCAAATTGTGACACCATCCCAGCAGTGAAAATTCAATATTTTGCTCCTTGTTGGAAATGTAATAGTTATAACTATGTTTTCAAAATCAAACACTAAAGGAAATTGGTGACTAAATCAACGAAGCTCAGCCCATGTCCTCAGAGTATTTAATTAAATGCTATTATTTCCTCCACCAGACTCCTCAGAAAATGGAACCTATTTTCATCAGAAATATTTCAGATCCATCTAGCTAATGCATTTCAGAGGGAAGACTAGATTATTACTCAACCATGGGCATTGGATGAATATAAATTTGGGAATCACTAAACAAATGAAAACATTCACAAGTAAGAAGTAGTGACTTGCTGTCGAGTAGCAATCAGAGAAATGGCTGATAAGCAATGTACTAAGTGGTTGTAGAAACACTCCACTATTACCATCCATAGTGGCATGAAAAAATGATAGTGAGCTAGAATCATGCTTTTATCTGGCAAAAGAAAGCCTCATTTGTCCAACACTTATCTAGATAAATTAAAAATTCTGAAAGACATAGTTTTCTATACCACAAAATGTCTGACATTTATTAGGGATTGACCCTGGACAAGGTATTTAATACATCTCTCTTGGTTTCCTAAATTGTAATTTTTAAATATTAATAGCATAGGCCTTTATAAAGAAGAAATAAGTAAATATATATGAGGCTGACCATAGCGCCTGATAAGAGCACAGAGTTATATAATTTAGTGTCTCATGTACATCTATATTGTTTGGGGCCAGCATAGCTACCTGTGCAGATATTTTATGGAAAATATGATGTGGAAGAATGAGGCTGGTTATAAGTCAAGTATCATTACCTCTGCATTACATAGGAAGAAATGCTTGTGATGTTCACAGACCACACAAAGGCTTACTAACAAAGAGGCTTATTAAGCTTACAAGATGTCTCTCCCCTCCAATACCTTATTTCTCTACCAACAAGTTCCAACATAAAACAGTGGATTTTAGCTGAAGAGCTGCAGCATACATGTGCTCTCTGAAGAGCGGATCTCAAAAAGTTCCAAGAAGAGAAACAAGGATTCTAGGGATATTTGAAAAATCTAGTACACACAGTAACAAACTTAACACAACCAAACACATTGTCACATTAATATAAATTCTCCTGCTACAGGCCTGCTTACCTTAATTCAGCTAACCACAAAGAATACATGCATCCTTCAACAACAACAAAAAAAATTTAAGTCACACCAAGACAACACAATATATTGAAGTTCAAAAGCAAAGCAAAGATTGAGACCCAGTTTTGAGATATATGTCACAATTATCAGAAAGAGAACATAAGATTACAATAACAAACACATTAAAGGTACTATTGAAAGAAAAGGAAAATGTGTACTAAAAATTGAATGCTATATGGAAAGGTGTGAAATCTGAAGTGGGAATCAAAGGGAAATACTGTAATAAAATAAAACCCTAGCTCTCATCTCCAAATGAACTACTACTATGATGAATTCATCGGTAGACTTAAAGTGGCTAAGGAAGCAGTGGGTGGTCAGACATATAGCAATAAAGGTCAGGATCCAGCACAAGGACAGAGTACTTCTCTAGCTAGCATCTGTGAGGTCAATCCCAGTACCACAAAAAAGTAGGGACTTTGAGAGATGGCTCAGTAGCTAAGAGCACTTGACTGCTCTTGCAGAGAACTAGGGTTCAATTCCCAGCACCCATACATGGTGGCTAACAACTGTCCATAACTCCAGTTCCAGGACACTGACCCCTTCTTCTGACCTCTGCAAGCATTGCACAACATGGATGCACTTATACATATGCATGCAATACACTTATACACATAAAATAATGAATAAAATATTTTTGAGAAGTACGAAAAAATAAATGTAAAAATAGAAATTTCCAATAAAACTGTCAGGAGAGTAAGGAAAAAAAGTGAAAATAGTAAGAATTTTAAGAAAAATTTAGAAGATGGAATATACAAGTGTCTGAAAAGCTGGACTGAAAAAAAGTAAAGAGAACTGAAGAAAATCTCATAAGCAGCATAGGGGTGAACTTTCTAAAATTAATGATGACCTCAGGCCACAGAGTAGGAAATAGAGACCACCATGTAGATAAATACCCAAGATGACAGAGTTGTGTCACACACAAACAGTAGAACACCAAAACCTAGAACCCGTTGTAAGAAGTCTATGGGGTGTAAGGAAGCAGATGGACAAGCTAAAGAGTAACAGCAAACTTCTCTGAAACAAACAAACATGAAGAAATGGAGGAAAACAAGAAAATGTTCAGAGAAAAGGATAATTCAACCTACAGTTCCATATCCATTAGTTATTCTAAGCTTATGAAAGAGAAATTGTGAATCCAAGAGTCGAAGGCAGTAACAGGCAGAGTCACAGTAACCAAAAGGTTGAAAAGCTTGCCAAGATTCATAGATAAGATTAATACACACCTTATCAGCATACAGGCCACTAGCAGTCACATGCCAGCACACACATGCCCAACATAGGCAGGCACAGGTACACCTATAGGCTGGCAAACAGGTTGCCTAGAGATAGGCATAGAGGCTTACAGGCACATACAGGCAGGCTAGCAAAAGTGAAGGCCCCTGACCTCAGTGTCATATTTATATAGAATTACACAAATGTGGCATTTTGCTAGGAATAGTTCTACTACAAATTGCAACACTATTCAGCTTTTGGCTCCCCAGACATCCAGAGTCAGCCATTTGGTGCTGACTTATGGCTTCCCCTACCCTCCAGATGTCCAATATCAGCCATCTTGACCCATGCCAGATATTTATATCAGAATCAGGTTGTCTGACCATAGACAGACCCTCGAGGTGCTCAGTAATCCTTTCCCAGGCAAACAAAATATGAAAGTTTATTACTCATAGACCTGCCTTACTTGTCTCTCTCAATGCTTTTTAATAAGAATGTAATTAGGTCAGAAAGTGGAATCTAAAGGAAGAAACTGGGGTAAGAGGAAAGAAAGGAAGGAAAAGAAAGAATGAATGAGCATCAGAGAAGGAACAAATAAATGAAGGGAAGATATTTAATGATATTTAAGATTTGTTTTATTTTCTTTGTTTTGGTTTCTGTTTTTGTTTTTTGGTCTTTTTGAGAACAGGGTCTTTCTGTAGCTCCAGGTGGCCTGGAATTTTCTATGTAGCTCCTTCTGCCTCTACGTCCAGAGTGGTGGTACTAAGGATGTATGCTACCATGCCCAGCATTCATTTTTTTCTCATTTTTAATTGATCCAAAAAAAGGTTTATTTAAAACAAATGTTAAATTTTTTTTGAGTGACTGTCACATATGTATGGACAAAATGACTAAAGTTTAGAGCAAAGAACTAGTTTTCAATTATTTGCATCACAGCTGAAAGCAAACCAATGCTACTTCAAAGCAGATGTGTATTACTCAAAACTATATCCTAAAAAGTCTAAGGCAAATAACACAATATATATAACAGGTAATATGAATAAATAAAATGTAAATACATAAAATTCTCAAAATGAGAGAACCTAGAAAGAGGAACTGAAAAGAAGCAATAGACTTGAAAATACAGTGGATTACATTTCATGCCTATTCCTAATAACTTTAAATGGGAACATTCTAAATATATCAATTAAAAGATACAATTTTTCATAATTGAAAAAGCCAACCATTTGCATTATGAAATAAACCCATTTCAAACATAAAGATTCTCTTAAGATCAACGTAAAGGAAGGCAGAAGTAGAATAGATGATATAAATAAAATCAAAAGAAAAATGAAAAGGAAATTTTAATTTCAGACAAAACAGACTTGAAAATGAATAAAATTATGAGCACTAAAAGGGACGGAGCATAACACTGAAGAAATCAGGTCTTCAGGAAGGCACAGCAATTATGGGGTTTTGCACCAAACAAGAGGACACCAAATGCATGAAACAAAAACTGGTAAGGCTAAAAGAAAAAATAAGCAAGTTCATGATGATAGCTGCAGATTAAAACACCCTCCTTGTCTATAACTGATAGGTGAAGTGGACAGAAAATCAATAAGGATGGAGCGGACTTGAACAGCACCATCAATGATCTCCATCTAATTGACAGCTGTGGAATCCTTTCTTCAAAATCAGCTGAATTTTCATTCTTCTCAAGTTCACATGGAAGCATCGCCAGGATAAACTATGTTGGAGGACATAAAATACACCGTAAGTTTAAAAGAGTAGAAACAATGTGATGTGTATTTGTAGATTATAGAATTAAACTAGGAACTAGTAGGAGAAATTTAGCTGGAAAATCAAATATTTTGAATTAAATGACACACATTTGAATAACATGAGTCAAATCAGATGACTCGAGAATAAAAAGTATTTGAAAGCTACGCAAGTAGCTTACGCAAGTGACTTAGCTTACTCACTAAGCCACAGCTACAGCTCCTAAAACATATTTTGAACTAAATGAAAATATAATTATAGAAATAACTATTATGTTATAAAATAGTGTAGCACCTAAAAGAAACATGGAACATTTTATACATAAGAAAGAAAACAAAAGCTGATAACCCACCATCTTTCTCCAAAACCATGATATGGAACGTGAAGGAAAAGTAAAGAGATTTCATCAATAGCTCAAGCCAGGAATTAAGGCTAGCAATTGATGTTTTTTAACTTCTGTAGATCAGATGCTTTTGACATTATGATAATGATGTTTTACTTCTTTGATCATCCCCTGCCACCTCCCTTCCCCTACCCAAAGGGATTACTCTAATTCTAAGAAGATATTAACTAAATTCTAGTTGTAGGACTCATGTACAATATATTATCAGGAAACAAGGTAATCTAGGAAACTATCAATTACTGTGAAAAGAGAATGGAGTATGAAAATGTTGCCTGTTTCTTCTTCCAGTTCTGTTACTTCTTGCTCTATTATAAAGTTCCATTGCCGTCTGTCTACACACTTAAGATTGTATGTCTTCTTGATGTATCGATCCCCTTCACATTACAGAATGTTCATCTCTATGATGATATCTCTTATTCTGATTAGTTTTTATTTCAGTTTTGAGATAGGGTTTTACTATGCAGCTCATACTGTCCTCAAACTCATGATGCTCCTGCCTCAGTCATAGAAAGTAACTGGATTACATGTGTCCACCAACACATTCAGCCCTATCCTAAAATTCATTTTGTCATATTGTAAAAATTACTTCAGATTTCTTATGCCAGGAGTTCCTATCACATATTTTTCCATCCTTGAACTTTAATTTATGTCTTTTTAATGGCTTTATTGTAGCTATGTATTTTTTTCCACTTTGAAATTCTCTTGTTTTGAAAATGCAGTACATTTGCATTTAATTCAACTAGTGCTATGATTTTGTTACTTTCTACTTTATTAGTATTTATTTTGTTTATATTACTCCTTCTTTTATGATTTTATAGCTCTTATAATTTCTATTAATCTTTACCATTGGATCATTACATATTTTTGTTGTTTTCGTTAGGCATTTTTCTAAGTTTTAAAATATAAGCTTCTAAAGCTTATCAGTCTTCCTTCAAGTGATACTACTCCTCTTCAAATAGAGACAGAATATACAATTTGCCCTTATTTCTGTATCCACACCTTACTCCATTACATATTTTATTACTACTTATCTTGTAAGCTCCACAATGCATTAATTCTTTTTAATAAACTGTCAATAACTTTTAAAGTGTTTTAACTGAAAAAATAATCTATGTTTACACATTTAGATTTTCCTGATTTTTATACATTCATTTATGTAGACCCAATTTCTGTTACAACTTTCCTTCATCTTGAAAACTTTATTTAAGAACTCTCATGGAAAAATTTGCTGGCAATGAGTTATCTCTGCTTTTAGTTTGTGTGGGAAAATCTTCTATTTCTGTTTCCAAGTCATGAAGACTTCCAACTCTTCTCAGGATGCTCTCCTCTGCAGCAGTGTCAAAACTGTGAATTCAGCAGAGTAGGTCTGGATCCTGGAGCGGGGTGCCGAGGAATATTCTGTTTCCTTGTCTTCTATTAGACCTGAGTTTTGGACTGCTGATAGGAAGATGTCTAAAAAGGGGTTTTATTTACAAATTTCTGTCCAGGTTTTTTAGGTGTTTCAGATGCGTGCAATAAATTTGGTGATGTTGTTCCTTCATAACTAGAAGTCATATTCACTTACTTATATTAGAATGTAGTATTATTAATAATGAAATGTGAAATACAAATGTTTAAGAATATAATATATTAATTTTATTGAATCATAGTAAAATGATCATTTCGATGGAAGCATTTGATTTAGAAATTTAATTCTAATCAGGAATGTAACATACAGTTTTCCCAAGACAAAGTCCTGCATGAGTTACATAAACTAGGGGGATTCCATTCATTTGAAGTTTAGTTCTGTTCCTTCCATAGTCAATAGGCCAAAAACCAGCTTTGAAGAAAAATGAATGAGAAACAACAAATAAACAATAAATTGAAAGAACAATATAAGAGATAAAGTTTTTCACCTGTCTTTTTTCTGTATTTTCACCTTCCTATCCTTTCTGAAGTCCTAGAGGCACCTATCTAGTCACCAGGCTTACCTCTAGTTTTCTCCCTTTCTCTCTTCTTACTCTTCATCTGTGGGTTTGGCAGGAACGATGCAACGGTGTTATGGGAAACTGAAGCACAGTACCAGCTACAAAGAAGGCACCAAGAAATTCATGGGAAGAAATTGGGAAAGTTTATTCATAGTGGTGCACTGAAGTGGAATGTCTTCCCTAAGAACTTAAACCCCCAGTCTAGTTCTTTCACACTTTTTGTAAGTTTCCCTATGTTATTCTTTAACTGTCACAGTATGGGGGGGGGCGGGTAAGTTACAGCCTATGTGACTATCAGCACGGGTGCATATATGCCCTAAGACCACCAAAGGAAGTGATTCCTTCTGAGGATTTATTTGCAGAGGCAGATATTTAGGGCAGGAGTTAGGATATTCTTTAACAGAGTTTACTGCGGGTGCCTTAGTAAACAAGGCAGTTGCAAACAAATGTTGCACTGGAAAATCGTGACATTCATATTCCAAGATAGCTTTGATTCCTTTTTTCAACATGAATTTTAGTAAGCATTTCTAAAACCACTATAAGGTGAGTACTATGTCCTAATGTATAAAAATCAGTCATAAAAATATTTAGACACCCACAAAAAATGACATTAAATGAATGGATGTAATGGTAGCGAAACACATGGACTTTATAGTCAAAGAGAAATTGGCTTAACCCCTTGTTTTCCTCTTACTAAACATCAAATGCCAGCTGGAAGTTTATGCTATGTGGCCCGGTTAAAATTCTCTTTCTTCCATTTAGCTCATAAATATAGAAGCATTTTTATACAATATTCTCATCTTATCTGTTCCTGAAACTACCACTAAGAAAAGTTTTCACCAGAAAAGTAAGCTGCCTATGTATATTTCCTTTCTACCTCTCCCTTCTCCCATTGCTGTGGTAGCATTTACTTCTGCTGGTCCCTCATCTTATCATAAAACTCTATTAGACACTTTCCATTTCCAAATACAAGGCCCACTTTTCAGTTTGGGGTATAATTATTCTGAGATGTTTACAATCATTGCATTGATCTGTTACATAATTCTATTCCTTCTTTCCTCTGTGAAATAATGCTTACAATTATTATAGAACAGAAAAGTATTAAACCATATTTAATCAATTCATTTGACTCCCAGTCACTTATCTAACATAACTTGAAGTTACCTTGACACAAACTATGATTTCTTAAAAAAGAGAAGCATCTTGATTTAAGTGAATGTCAGGGTGAATTTTTCTAGCAGCACAGTTATTGAATGGAAGTAGCTGTTAACTCAGTAAAAAACTTTCAAAGGCATAAGGTTTCTTCTCTTTTCACTGACTCAGCATGTCACTGTTTGATTTCTGTACATACATTCATTAGCACAAAGTATTCTGAAATTGCTCTAGTTGAGAATCAGGTTGACACTAAAATTAGCTAGCTGTCTTCTTTGAAGCAAAGGTAAACACCAACGAAAATTGTTCTGAAATAATCTCAATGATCATGTCACATTTGTAAGACTTGCTCTAAGAAGTCACTACTAAAAGAGGCAGGGCAAGTGAAAGCCGGTAGACAGAAGCAATTTTAATTATAGAAAGTAAGAATATTAAGCAGTATCCACTCGTTATGTAACAGATATCATGTTTATAGAATATTCAGCATATATAATTATGATGAGACAAGAGAAAATAAGTCTTTAAAGAGGTCACTCTTTTGGCTACACTTGCTGGATAGTAAGTTCCTGAAATCTGACTGTCTCTGTCTCCCAGTGCTTAGTTTACAGGTGGTGTATGCGTGGCTTTTATGTGAGTGATGGGTGGGTACCCAAACTCAAGGCCTCACACTTGAACTGAGCCATCTCCTCAACCTGGAAAATTCCTCACAACCCCATCATATGTACCTTTTCAGGGTGACCCTTTATGCACAGGAAACAGAAACAAAATCATACCAAAAATATAAACACAATGAAGGGATACAGGTAGTTTCCTTATGTATAAATCATACTTATTCAGGAACAAGTACAGATTACCATTTTTATAGAAATAGCGCCTCAGGGCTAGAGAGATGGCTTAGCAGTTAAGAGCACTGATTGCTCTTGCAGAGGACCAGGGAATTACCAGGGTTCAATTCCCAGCACCCACCTGGCAGTTAACCATCTATAAGTCCAGCTCCAGGGGAATCCTATGCCTTCTTCTGGCTTCTGTGGGCATTGCATGACGTGGGTGCACTTACACACATGCAGGCAATACACTTACACACATAGAATAAAAATAATAAATAAAATAGTGTTTTTAAATGAAAAATATATCCAATATCATATTTGGATGACAAGCGATTTGTCAAAACTCCATTCTAATTTTTAATGTTATTTAGATATTAACCTTTTTAACTTATTTATATTATGACCATCACACAAGG
Source organism: Nannospalax galili (assembly GCF_000622305.1). Classification (NCBI taxonomy): domain Eukaryota; kingdom Metazoa; phylum Chordata; class Mammalia; order Rodentia; family Spalacidae; genus Nannospalax; species Nannospalax galili. The sequence continues at coordinate 12,000 of NW_008333887.1, read as the reverse complement.
GAAGGTCAACTGCAAATGCCTGGTCTCTGAACAAATTTTTGAACTTAGCTCATACACCAAACAAATGTCCATGTATTAAACTTAATCACAACAATTTTCATTTTAACCAAGCAGGACCCTACTCAAAGGCAGCAAGCTCTTGTTTCAAACTTACCGTGTATCATTTACACCAAAGCTTTTTCAATATTATCCATGTAACTATTTCATCATCCCCCTGTGGTCACTATAAATAACTCCAGAGAAGAGAAAATTGCCTGACTTGCTCAGAGTCAAACATCCAGCACCAGCAGCTTAGAATTCAAATGAAGCTTGTGCAGTGTTAAAGTCAATAGGCACACAATATATTCATTTGTTCAAGAAATGAGAAATCCAGGGGTTAGCCCGGTGACAGGAATATAAAGACCACACGCTTCTCTTTCTATATTAAGGAGAATCCTGACTCCTCAATCTGTCTCTTCATTGCTTAGAAGCAAGGTGATTGAATGGGAAAATTAAGAGACACAAAAGTGACTTTATCTTGTAGATATTAGATGAAATGCCACAAGCAAAGCTTGCATTTGAAAGGGAACTAGAAGAAAAGAGAAGAAAAAGTTTGGCTAAGGGTTGATGAAGGAAGAACTTCAGCTCCTGTTGACCCGCCCTGGAGCCACTCAATCATCAAGCACCATCATGACTCTTAGTTTCCATCCCTGCTTTCCTGGTACTGAAATAGCCTCCTAGTTTCTGGAATTCACCCTTCTCCACACCCTAGCATGACCTCCAAAAAATAGAGCGATTCTTAAAGTCAGATTTGTTAGTGACATGCCCTTCAATAGATGTTCATTTGACTACAATAAAACTGAAATTTTTAATATGGACTTTGTGCTGGATAGTTTTAGTTGTCAAATTGACACACCTGGGTAGAGGGAGTCTCAATTGGGGAATTGCCTCCATTGGACTGGCCTGTGGGGCATTTTCTTGATTGTTGAGCAATGTGGGAGAGCCCAGCCCACTGTGGGCAGTGCCACCCCTGGGCAGGTTGCTCTGTATTGTATAAGAAATCAGGCTGAGCATGGGCCAAGGGAGCAAGCCAGTAAGCAGTGTTCCTCCATGTCCTGTGCTTCAGTTCCTGCCTCCCGGTTCCTGCCCTGAGTTCCTACCTTGGACTCCCTGATGAACCCAGGAGATGTAAGCCAAATAAACCCTTTCCTATGGAAACTGGTACTGGTCAGAGTGTTTTGTCACAGCTATTAAAAGCAAACTAGAACAGATTGGAAGAACTTACGGTAAATGAGCCCTCTCTGCTAGTTTCCACGTTTTATTCACCAGACTCTACAATTTAATTCATTTATTCCCAGTTACCTTGCTCTATATTGCCATGTATTTCCACAAAGATTGCTCCCTCTGGGGCGCAGTAGTTAAGAGCACTAGCTGCTCTTCCAAAGGACCAGGGTTCAGTTCCCAGAACTCACACAATAGCTAACAACTGTCCCTAACTCCAGTACCCAGAGATCTAATGCCCTCTTCTGGTCTCTGCAAGAATTGCATGACAGGGCACACAACATACATACTGGCAAAACACTAATCCACAAAAAACAATGATAAATACATTTTAAAAAATTTAAAAAGTTTGCTCCGTCTGAGTGTAGTATTTCCCTTTTCCTACATATTTTCCAGGAATGTCTATATACTCTATAAAATTTCCTTTGAAGTACTTTTTAAAATGCTTAACTAAGCTAGATGTCTCTTTTTCTGTGCTCTTGTGACATTTCAAAACTGCTTTTCAATATATTCTTAAACAATATAATAAACTATGTAATTATGTTCTCAAATCTTGTCACTCTACTTAATATATGAACTTCAAAAGGTCAAAAGCCATGTCATGCTGTGTCATGCTAATTTTATCTTCACTGCCTTACAAAGAGCAAACAGCCACACCTATTGTTAAGTGAATAAAAAGTTAGTGTTATCTCTAATACCACACAGTTCTACATTCCATATTCCACAGCAACATCTACTTATATTGTTTTGAGGCTCTCCTGCACCAGGAACATCTGCTAGTCAGGATTAGGATATGAATTATCCCTCTAAAGGTCCACATGTTGAAGATTGGTCAGTAGCTGATGAATCAAACCATTGGGAGGTGAATAGATCATGAAGGCCTCGATCTAATCAGTGCATTGATTCCTCAATAAACTCTCAATGCAATGGCATTACCAGGAAATAAGGGAAAAGAGGAAGGAGGGTCTAGTTGGAGGAAGGAGCTCATGGGCCAGTGGCCTGGAAGTGTTTATCATGTTCATGATGCCTTCCTGTGTTACTCTGTCTGCTTCCTGATCACCATAATGTAAGCAGCTCTTCTTCACCATGTCCTTCTGCCCTAGTGCTCTGCCTCACCATAGACCTAGAAACAATAGAGCCACACAATCATGGACTGAAATCTCCAAAACTATGGCCCAAAATAAATCTTTCCTCCTACCTTGCTTATCTGAAATATTTGAAACAGTGACCAAAAAGTAGAATAGACTTTTATTGATTTCACAGATATCCTCTTACTCCTTGAATTCTTTAGAGACCACAGTTCCTGTACAGTTTTCTGAGTTTCTCCAGAAAAAAAGAAGCACTTCATAAACTTTTGCCCTGTACAACCCTACCTGACACTGCTGTATGCTTGTAGCACGAACTAACAGTAGCCTCTACTCGCACATCAAATGTTAAACTGATAATCTGGCATTGGATGGTAAGCCTTGTAAATTGTCTGTCAGCTTCCTTAAGAAAATCTCCATATCTGTTTAAACTTACACCACCATCTAATATTTCCCTTTGCATCTGGTGAAATCATTTATTACCATAAACTCTGGAAGAAGTGGTGAACAATGTGAGTTGAGAGATAGGTTCTCATTAGTGCCTTGACCATGCACTCTAACCAGAAAGTCTGTGTCTATACACATCCTCTATTATGGGGTATATAAACATATTGATCTCACCCACTAGGAAAGCCTGTCTCAGTTTTATTTCTCTGTGACATAATACCCTGACAAAAGCAAATAAGGAAGGAAGGAAGGAAGGAAGGAAGGAAGGAAGGAAGGAAGGAAGGAAATGGGAGGGAAGGAGGGAGGGAGGAGGGTTTATTTTGGCTTACAGTTCCTGAACAGTCCATCATGGCCAGGAAGCCATGATGGCAGGAGCTAGATACAACTGATCATATTGTATCTAAGGTCAGGAACAAGAAAGTGATGAATGTTTGTGCTGGGCTATCTTTCTCATTATACAGTCTAGGACCCCAGCCCTGGGAATGGGATTATCCAATTTTAGTGTGGGTATTCCCATGTCAGTTAACCTAATCAAGATAATCCCTCACAGGCATGTTCAGAGGCTGAATAACTCTTCACAAGTGTGCCTAGAGGCTGATCTCCTAGGTGATTCTAGATCCTGTCAAGTTGACAATGAACTCTAACCGTCACACACACATTCATGTGAGAGCAGAGCACTTGATCTTATAAAATGATCAAGAAGAGCTTGAAAATAATGACTATTTTATCAAGTTTGTAAAATATATCCTTTCAGAATGTGGAAAGATTAAAAAAGATAAATTCTGGTGATAATTATTAGGATTTTTTTTTAACTAAAAAAAAATTCTATTAATGTTATTATATGGTGCTCTGTTCCTTAGCAGTATACCCAGACCACAGAAAGAAAATCTGTTAGAGGAAAGAAATGTAGGGGGTTTTGCTAGGAAATGTATGGTACTCTTGCTATTAATTCAGTTTTTATTTTGCTATTTTTATATCCTCCAGGTGCAACTGTCAGTATTATTTCAGATTACACATGCCTTACAGGCAAGAGGCATGCCAGCACAAATAAAATAAGAATGTTTGGACTAAACTTTAAAGAGGCTAGAGTCAATAACTTATTTATCACAATATATCCTAAAATGGTTTCTTAAAATCAAATAAAACAATAAATTATACTGGATGACAAGTTTATTGCTTTCAGCGGCTGCTCATCACCACCCATCCATTATTTCTTTGCCACATATTGTTTTGCTTATAATTAGATTGGTTAGTGAAAAAACTGACTAAAAATCATTACAAACTCACCTATCTACTGCTCAGGACTTGAGCTCAGCTATACAACCAGGTTATATTGGGATTTATTTTATTTTGAAGCCTCATTTGAAGAATTAAATCTGAGAGAATTGATAGTAAAATAAAGATTTCATACTTTCAGGGGACCATTTGGGGTGTGTGTGTGTGTGTGTGTGTGTGTGTGTGTGTGTTCCTGTGAATGCAACCACATAAGTATGCATGTGAATGTAGGTGGGTAGGGGAACAGCTGAAAGGTCAGGTTTAACTATTCCTAATTGTATTTGTAAATTGAATTGGTAAATATACAACAGAGTATGCTTTAGAAGATTTTGACTGCCTGATGCACTAGAACAAAGCACTGGCCCAGTCTACAGTCAGCCACACTTAACAATTCAGATTATGAGACGGTTTCCTGGTTTCTTAAGTGAACCATTAAATTTAGGAAACGTGGCTCCAAGAGCAGAGACTCTTTTAAAATTTGTTGTAACTACTTTGTGTAAATCATTCTCCCACCAAAACTTGTTTAACCTGTGGCCACAGATTGCTTTTAAGTGGGGGAATGGTAATCTCTTCTGGAGCATAGCTGGCATGATTAATCTTAATTGTAACGTAGCAGGGTTTAGATTCATCTTGGAGACATATCTTCGGCAATGTCTGTGACAGTGTTTCTAGAAAGATTAACCAAGGTCAGGACCCACCCTGAATGCGAGCAGCACCACTCCAAAGGCTGAGGTTCCAGACTGAATAGAAAGGGGAATTCAGGAGGGAACACCAGTGGTCATCTGTCTGTGCTTCCCTACTGCAGGCTAATGAGACCACAGGCCTCTCATTCCTGCCACCATGACTTCCCCTCAGTCCCTTAAGTTGCTTTCTGTCAGTTTTTTATCACAGCAACAAGAAAAGTAATACCAAAATTTTGTTCCAAGAAATGGGGTTGCTGCTTGAGAAACCTGACCAAACAGGCTTTAAACCTAATAAATTTGGTAGTTCTTTCTTGCTGATTAGATTGAAATCTCCCAGAGATCCCTGTGAATGTGTCCATGATCCCCTATAACTTTTTTTTTTTTAAAATCTTTTTTTTTCCTGCTGATCTTAGCCAGATTATTCAGTCTTTAAGATCTAGAGCTAATATGTCTATGAGAGAAACTGAGATGGAATTCATTTTTATACATATTACTAAGTGACTACCTGCCTTTTTATTAGACAAAACTCCATAAAATGCTCAAGATCATATTGATCACTGAAATATGTGCAAAGCAAATCACAGTTGGTAATGTTAACTTGGAGGAGGAGTCTATGCACTCTACATCAGGACTGAGAAGATAACTTTTCTTCAGCACACATTATTGCAGTTTTATTATCTCGAATTTTACTCATTGAATAATCAAAGGCAAAATCTGGAAATACCTAAACTTACATAAAATATAAGCAGACTTTACCTGGCAAACATCCGGGGAAAAAAACTACAAGGAGTATCCAGGTCAACTAGTCATACACAGGGAGGTGCCTTTATTGATATTTATGTAAATAAAGAGATTAACATTAAGCACTCCCTTGTGACCTTTAACAACTTAGCACTACAATGAGATGTCTGATTCAAAGAGTTCACAGGATTCCAGATCCAGTTCAAATAACTTAAACCAGTATAGCTTCACCAAGGGGATGTTAAAAATCTTTAAAATCTGGGAAATGGTCCAGGGTCCAAATTCAGGTCTGACTTTGAAACATTACTACTTAACACACAGTAATTTAAACTAACATATAAAGGAAAAGGGTCCTACACAGAAAGAAGACTTGGGCAAAATGTTTGACTAGTATATTCTTAAAATACACTCCCTGGAAACCTTTGCTCTTAGATTTGTTGTTGTTGTCGTTGTTGTTGTCATTGTTGTTGTTACAGAAAAAAACAACAAAAATAATTGAGAGGGGATAACAAGAGCTGCTAAAATGACCCAGGCAGGCCAGCACATGTGTATAATTCCAGTAATAGGGACCACAAGGTTGGAAGTAGGATCAAGAGTTCAAAGCCGGGGCTGGAGAGATGGCTCAGTGGTTAAGACAACTGACTGCTCTTGCAGAGGACCCATGTTTGATTCCCAGCATCCACATGGTGGTTAACCACCATGTGTAACTCCAGTTCTAAGAGATCTGGCATGCTCTTCTGGCCTCTGTTGGGCATCACATATATGTGGTGCACTTACGTACATGCAGGCAAAACACTCATACACATAAAATAAAAATAATAAATAAAATGTTTAAAAAAGTGTTCAAGGCCAGCCTAGACTACATAGGCTGTTTTGATCAGGTCTCAAAACAGCAGAAGCAAGATTTGGGGTGATTAGGTCAGAGGGGGAGAAAACAGAAATGAGTATATGATGAAAGTTCAATATTAGTACTGCTTATATTATTAGGACTATGCATGAGTATACATAATTATAGTATTTGATTATAATGCAATATCTATTCAAGAGAGAGACTGCCTTTGCACGCATATGTACATACACTAAGGTAGGCAATAATATTTTAAATTATATTAATTTTAATCTGCTGTTTGGTCCTTTAAAATGACCTTTTAATATATGACTTCTAATGTGCATAATACATCATTAATTCAATATTACATGTGTATTATTTTCTTTTCGTTGCTGTGATAAAATAGTATGACAAACATAAGAGAGAAAGGATTGTCAGTGGGAAACTTCCTTGTAGCTGGGAGGACGTGGCAACAAGCAAGCCAAGTCTGGCAGCAGGAGCAGAAGCTGGCTTATCACACTGCATCTGCCCTCAGGGAACAGGGAGAGAACAGTGAGTGGGCCAGAACATAAAGCCTCAAAGGCTGTTCCCAGTCAACTGTGCTCTCCAGCAAGGCTTCACCTCCTAAAGGTTACAAAACCTCAAACAGCACCACCAGCTGGGGACCAAATGTTTAAATACAACCACATTCAAATAATGGGAAAGCAAATCATACAGCGGAGAGTTTAGGCTAAATGATTTCTTACCATAATTCTTAACAACATCATCGACCACAAAAGTGGTATAAGAATACTTTGAAAATATCATAGTCATTTTCGTTTACAAAAAATTGGGGCTGAAGCAATGGCTCAGCAGTTAAGAGCACCAACTGCTCTTGCAGAGGACCTAGGTCAGGTTCCCAGCACCCACATAGCAGCTGACAGTCATCTATAACTTCAGTTCCAAGGGACCTGACACCTTCTTCTGGCCTCCATAGGCATTTTGGGACACAGATACTCTTACAATCATGCAAACAACACTCATACACATAAAATAAAAATAATAAATACATTTTTAAAAAATATATAGACATCAGGTCACCCACCAAATCAATAGGAAAAACCATTTTCCTTTCGTCTCCTGTGTTAACAAGCACTGTCTCCTGCAGGGTGTGAACCTGCAGCTCTTCATTGTCTAGTATGATGGTCACAAGTCACTTGCAGATACGGCTGCCATGCTGAGCAATGAATGAACATGGAAGAAGATGAATATCCATAACCATACCCACTTGATCTCTGATTCCCTCTCCTTTGGGGTAAGCTTGGAAAAACTCCTACTTCCCCATACCAAACTAATTATTAATTGCGATCTGTTTTATAAAAATCAACATAATCTCCAACTGCTTGATGTTTTACAAACTGCAGCTAAGGACATAAGTTTTGGGGGTCCTCGTTACCTGATACAGGTCAGTAACTTACTAGGAAGATTCACAGTGTTCAGCAGTGGTTGCACCTACTAGTAAGTGTTTATAACAGAAAGCAACAGAATGGCCTTGCTATCCCCAGTTGAAACTAAGAATGCAGGTGGGTCTTTTTGTTGCTTGTTTTTGCGGGCTGGTCATCCAGGTATAATCTTCCTAGGCTATCAGATATTCCTCAAACACACACTCTCAGAAGGAAAGTGTTCACAGACACACATACTTACCACCTTGGAGCATTACAAAAGCCATTCTTGCCAAGACTGCAGGTTGGCCCTTTAGATATTCAAGCTGTCCCTGCCCATACACTAAGGTTCTAATTGTTACAAAAAACCCTCTCTAATATTCCACTATTACAGATCTATAGTTTACCTTGTATGAAAGGTTGAGAATGAGAAATTAGGGATTAAAAGAAGGTAAGTTGTATTTTAGAAAGTAACAGAATATGACAAAGTTATCTAAAATCATGATTTCTGTGTATCTAAAATCATGATTTCAAGGTATCTAAAATCATGATTTCAACCTGTGTGAGTGTGTGTGTGTGTGTGTGTGTGTGCAGGTGCCCACGGAGATCAGACGATTCCCTGGTGCTAGAGTTACAGGGTCATGAAATGTGTGTGTGTGTGTGTGTGTGTGTGTGTGTGTGTGCAGGTGCCCACGGAGATCAGAAGATTCCCTGGTGCTAGAGTTACAGGGTCATGAGCTTCCCAACATGGGTACTGAGAGACAAGCTCCAGTCCTCTGTAAGAGCAGAAAACTCTTTTAACAGCTGAGCCATTCATTACTCCAGCCCTAGAAAACAATTCGTAATTTACTGTCTGCTCTTTCCCAATATTTTCACATTGTCTTAAAATCTAGAAATGTGAACTACTCTACATGACACATTATGAAGTTAGGAAAAATGCTTTTGACATCAGCTATTTTTGTTTCAAAAGAATGATGAGTATTCACAATTTTAAAACCTCAGGCTAACTATATTAAACATTAAAAAGCAGTTCAAGACTATGAATCTGAAAGAGTATGTTTGCACTGCCCTCTTCCAATAGCTGTTTCTTCAGATTATTTCTAATTTTAAAAATTATAATCAACATTTTTTTAGTTTTGCAAATGAATGATCTAAAACCATGAATTTAGATACCTTGTCATATTCTGCTACTTTATAAAATACAACTTACTTTCTTTTAATCCCTAATTTCTCATTCTCAACATCATTTTTGGAAATTCGGGCTGTATCAATTTGGCTGGGTTGAAAAATTATAACATCAAAAATAAATCTGAATTTGTTAAACAGTGAATTAAAGTACTTTCAGGAGGAGAAAACAAGAAGCTTCAAAGACAAGTTGTGTCTGTAGGGAGTAAAGTGTCCTTGAAACAAAGAGAGGAAGCATAAAGAGGAATTTGTAATGGATCTCTTGGGTTCAACAATATTAATTTGTCTTAACCATCTTTGAAGTCCTGGCCACAGTGATACTTTCCTACGTGCATTTTAATTAGGGTGATTCTGTCTCAATAAACTACCCAGCATTCAGCAGAGAACAAGTCATTATCCTAAACTATTTGTCATGGAATCTATTACAACCGGAAATTAATAAATTAGTGCCCATGTGAGAATAGAAAAGTACAGCATTTGAAAAAACTTAGACAATTATTTCAATCGTGGCTCACAATTCCTCAATGATTTGTGATATTTGCCACACTTGGGAGAAGAAATAAGGAAATATTTTCCATTAGTGTTTCCACTGTTAAGATTTTGTATCAGTATAAGATTTTTAAGAAGCTGGATGCTGTGACTGTCGCTCACCCCCAAAGCCCCATCTTTTTCATCATTTTAGGTATTGAATCATTCTCACTTGTGGATAAGCCATCTGCTAGAAGCAATAATTTTAGGAACAGCGTCCCCAAACAGCTTCCCATAGATTGCTGCTGGCAGCTCTGGCATTTGGGAGCATAATCCTTTTAAATTGAAATCTGCCCTCACAGGTACACACTTCTGGATCCTCAGAGCACTGAGAGTTCTTTATATTTGTGATGAAGGTCAAATTAGGGTGGAGGACATTTAAGCTAAAATTTAGCTCAACTGCATCACTAAATTTCTAAGTTGAAATAATCAAGAATATGCCAAGAATATTAATAAAAATGTAACATCCATCTTTTGGAAACTGCTAATGTTCGTGATTCATGAGAAAACGAATGAACAGACTATCTCTAGCCCATAAGTGTCTGATCCATTTTTTCCACATTTACACTTCGCTGCTCAGCTTGATCTCCACACCTTCACCCCTGGCAAAGCACATTTAAAGTGCCTGGTACATCCTTATACATAGTGCCTCTGTCAAAGGAACTACTCAAGGGTAGGAATGGGGGAATCTCAGACAAAGCTGATTTTGAACACTTATTCTTAGAGTAAAATTCACAAGGTCTTCAAAGTGAAAAGGGTATTGTAAATTATTTCTAAAATTCTAAATATGAAAAAGGTTATGGTTTACTTTCTTGTTGTCCTATTGAATGAGAGCATGGAAACATCTAAATCCAAATATTTGGTAAATATTCCCAGTGTTGATATTTAAACATTAAATTCGATTTAGAATTTTGATTCAGTATATTTTAAGAAATAATCCAAATAGAAAAGATACTAACTTTAAATTACTTATGCAGAAATTTATTAAGAGAAAAGAATACTGTAATTTCTGACAGAGAAGTAATCAAAGTTCATTTGGCAAACATTTACAGCAACTCTTCTAAAGGGACAGGAAATACACTAAGTAAAATGTGCCCAGGATCAAAAGTTCTTAGTTTACTCCAAATATTACAGTTTATTGTTGAAAAAAGTATTTTAAAGCTCCATCTGGGCCTGGAGAGATGTCTCAGCGGTTAAGAATACTGGTTGTTCTTGCAGAAGACCCGAGTTTGAATCCCAGTACCCACATGGCAGCTAACAACTGTCCGTAATTCCAGTTCCAAGGGATCTCACAGCCTCTTTTGTCCTCTGTGGGCATTGCACAACACGGGTGCACTTACATACATGCAGGCAATACACACATACACATAAAATAAAAATAATAAACAATTTTTTAAAAAGTCAAGTGTGGCTTCCTTCTCTGGACTCCTTTATAGGACAAAGGTTGTAGCCCTTGGCAATCTCTTGTTCAATGTCCCAATGGTCATAGTGCCTGGCACATAGTAGATGCCGGAGAAATGCTAACTATTAACATTGACAGCCATTGGAGTTGTATTTGTCAGCTCTTGTGACAGGAATGCTGTGTAACAAACAACTCCCCAAACCCAGAGTTATATGGTAACCAAGAATTTTTCATTCGTGTGACTGGGTTTTGACTACACTAGGCTCAGGTGGGCTGTGCTTGGCTCCATTCGTGGGTCCTGTTTGGGTCTAGCGCCCTTCTTGCATTTTCTCTTCCCATGGCGTAAGCTTGAAGGGCTCATTAGTGGAAACTCAGGATGTCTAGGGACTTGCAACTTCACTTCTGCTATAAAAGCAAGTCAGGTCACCAAGTCCAGCATCAGTGGAGCTGGCCAAAGTGGGGAGTGTGTCAACTTTGCTGAACAGTTAATCTACAACAATAGTTAGCATATTTTACAAGTTCACCACAGGGCAGGATCATTTAAATACTTTACATGGATTAACTGATCCAGTTCCTCCAGTGTAGAAGTCAGACGATTATCCTTGTTCTAGAGATGAAGACGTTGAAGCTTGGGCATGCTAAGTAATGGGAGCAAACAGCTAGTAAGCAACAGGGTTGGGAATTATTCCAGGCAATAAGTTCTAGAACCTTCAGCAATGTCTCCATTAAAGGTGCTCTACATCCTACACAGAGTTTATCTTTAATATTTAACATGGATTGCATAAAAATATATTGGAATGTATTGGAATGTTGCCAGGTGTGGTGGCATACACCTTTAAACCCAGTACTTAGGGGCAGAGGCAGGCAGATCCCTGTGAGATGTGTGTGTGTGTGTGTGTGTGTGTGTGTGTGTGTTTCAATCTCTGAGTTGTGACATATTCACAAATTGTGCAATAAAATTTTATAGTGGGGCTGGGCATGGTGGTGCTCACCACTAATCCCAGCACTTGGGAGCCAGAGGCAGGTGGATCTCTATGAATTCAAGGTCAGCCTAGTCTACATAGTGAATTCCAGGCCAGCCAGGGCTACACGATGAAACCTTGTCTCAAAATTTTAAAGGGAAATAGAAATTTAAATAATAAAT
>NW_008333886.1:6157389-6199632 GCF_000622305.1 Nannospalax galili | reverse complement strand
GTAGTAATTAATCTCCAATAGTTCCCATTTTAGGGCCGGCCCACCACCCATTTCCCTCCCTCCACTCTGGGCCATGCTTGATTGAGTTGGCACGGGTCCTGGGCTCAATGCCACCATTGCCACAATTCACATGTGCAGTCTTCCAGTGACCTGAAAGCCTCTGCTTCCCTGTGCTCATGAACCAGCCCTGGCTCTTACAATCTTTCCAGCCCCTCTTCCACAATGGTCCCTGAGCCCTGAGTTGGTGAGGTTCAATACAGGAGTCCTATCCAGGGACTCACACTCTTCAGTCTCTGATTCTTTAAAAGTTGGCCACTTGTGGCCTTTAGTGTGCATTGCACTCTGTTGTATAAGGAAGCTTCACTAGTGAGAGTGAGGGATGCACTGGTTTTCTCTCTAGCCCTCACTCCACTACAATTTTTTTTGCTTGTTTTTATTGAATTTTTGTGTTTCATACAGAACATCTCAATCAATCTTAACCATCTCTATACCCCTGTCACCACCGGCACCCTCCCCTAGCCCCCCACTGGAGTCCATATACTCTTTCATCCCTGTTATGACCCACTGTGTTAAATCAGTGTCCCCAGACATTCCCCAGTGCAAGTCCATCCGCTGAGTCTACTCAGCCTATCTAGAGTCCCTTGTTTTAGGAAGATCAGCTCTTCTTAACCTCGCAGCAATCAGTTGCCAATGTTTCTTCAGAAAAGATTGGGGTCTGCTGCTCATTTCCCCAGTTCTATGCCGGATTTTTGTCTGCCTGAGTTTGCATGGGGACTTGTGTATGCTGACACCATTGCCATAGGATCATATGAACAGGTTCCCAGGAGCTTGTATCACTCTGTTTCCACATGGGCCTTCACCTCCTCCCTGGCTCTTACAATCTTTCCACCCCCTCTCCTGCAATGGTCCCTGAGCTTTGGGTGCGTGAAGTTTAATAAAGGGTCCTGTCCAAGGACCAGCATTCAGCAGACTCTTGATCTCTATACTTTGGCCATTTGTGAACTTTTGTGCTCCTGGCCCTCTGCTGATGAGGGAGCTTCATTAATGAGAACTGAGAGATTCATTAGTGTCTTCTTTACCCCTGTTCTATGTTCCATGAGCCTTAGGTGCAGAGGTTGCATTATAAATGTGTCACTTAGGCCTGGGCAATTCATAGACAATGTCTGTGTGTGACCAGTTATGGTATTTGATACTAGTCTCCAACTTTTTCAAAATGACCTTCTTTGATGAGTGGTGACTAGGATATTTGTCTGTAAATATAAGGATACATATTTCACACATAGTAAGAAATCACATTAGTCTAGAGATGAAATGGTCTTGGGGTTTTCCGTAAGATCTATGATCACTCCAATCATGTGTATTTGTGGAAGTGATGCTAATGAGATATTCCTGGTAACTCCCTTGTGTCCAGTATTTGAAATAATTAGCAATTACAAGCAAAATAAGTTATTGAAATTTTGATAGAAAACTAGATGGATTATCTGGCAAATATTTTCATTTTGTGTTTTATATTCAAGATAGTTTTTGTTATTGGATGAAATATTATATTGGAATGATCTTGTCAGCTCATTTTGTCTCTGTATACGTAAGACCATGTGTCTGAACCATTGTGTCATCAGCCTGGACTGAATTTCCTTTGCACCACTGGTGACCAAGCTTTTGGTTGTTGACACCTGCATTAGAAATACAAGACTGCACTGAACTACAGCATAGACTCACTTTTCATTGCTTTGCAGCGAGTGGAAGCACAATGCAGAAGACTGGCATTTGTGAACATTTTTCCATTGCAACAGAAGCTCTACATCTCCACTGGGCTTTTCGTCCCTCTAAGCCAAAGGGCTAAGACTGCGTAGGACCTGGTTCTCTTTCAAAGTTCAACTGATAGCAATCATAAAAGTTATTAACACTTTTTTTTTTTTTAGAATACGGAGTCATGAAATTTTCCTCCAAAAATACAGGGATGTATAAAGACAAAAAGTCTTTTTCCCCATTTTTAATCGAATTTTTGAAAATTACATACAATAAATTTTGATCACAATTAGATCCCCTTCCCTGTATGCACCCTCTTTATGCTCTCACTCAGTTTCCTACTCTATAATCGTGTGCATGCATGAATGTGTTATGTGCGTGTTATTTTATTCTAGAATGACATAATATCTAGGTTTAGTTTTACTGTAGTGTGTTTATACGAGTTTTTTAACTGGTATATTTTGATGGCATTCAGATCCTCTCCTTATCTGTACCCCCCTTGCTGCTCCCCAACCAATGGCTGCTGGGCACGGGAGTCAGTCTCATTATAGGGTGAGACTTTTGGTTAACCAGTCTCTAGTGTATGGACCCACACTGAAGGGCAATTGGGGATACCTTTGACTCTATTATACCTATATATATTATATATATTAACTCTTTAAAACTAATACTAAGATTATAATACATTGGGCTGGAGAGATGGTTCAGTGAAGAAACATTGCTGTAAATCAGTTTGGTTCCCCCAAACTCACGCAGATGCTAAACAAGCATAACACGTCCTGTGTTGTCTCCGGGTACAGGAAACAGCGATGGTGGATTGCTTGGGGCATGCTATATTCTCTGAGTCAGTGACTTCTGGGGTAAATACAATACACTACTCTACCTCAATTAGTAAGGTGTAGAGCAATCAGAGAAGGCAGCAAAGGTCACTTTAAGCCTCCACAAGCATGCAACATATATACGTGAACACACAAACTAGTACACGTGTGCACCCACACACATGTTGACTTTATATATTCATACCACAAATGCATACATAAAGGATATTGTAAATACAATGGGTTATTGTCTATTTTCCTGAAAGTCCAATGTTGGGAAGCTAGAATTTTATTTAGACTTCTGCTTGGCCTAAAAGATACCATTCATTATAAAAATGAGGAAACAGTTCAGTTTCTGAGGCATGGAGAGTCACTATATCATAATATAGTTCATTCTACTACTAAATAACAACAATTGTAATAGCAAAAGTTAATTTTATCTGAAAAAAAGGGAAATATTTTCCTGGTTTGATTTTTGTCGTTGTATTGACATTTTCCTATTGCAGATGGTTCAGCATACTCTGTTGGTTGTAATGAAAATGTAGATAGTGGCAGGGAATAATTTACATAGATCAAAATCTTATATTTTTACTGTATTTTAGGTCTTTAAACAAGCTCAATCTTCATCTACAGCAGATCTTCAGATGTTTGTGTGTGTATGATATGTGTACATGTATGTTTGTGCATGTATGTGTGTATGTATGGGCGGTGCATGCACATAGAGATCAGAGGACAACCTTGGGTCCTGGTCATTGCTTCTGCCTTGTTTGAGAGAGTCTCTCTGTTGTTCACCACTGAGTAGACCAGGCTAGCCAGCCTGTGAGCATCAGGAATTCTCCTTATTCCACCCACCACTTCACTTTTGGGTGGCAGGAATTACTGACACATTCTACTGTGGCTGGCTTTCTGTGTATTCTGGTTTTCTGTATATACACTCATACCCAGGTCCTCACACTCCCACAGCAAGACCTGTGTCCACTATGACTTCTCTCCAGCCACACATTGGTTGTTCTTTGTTTATGTGTTTGTGTTTTTTGTTGTTTAAAAAACTGACAGTAAGATATTTGTAGCTCAGGAAGGATCAGGGAAGACTTTCTCTTTGCCTATCATCTACTTCTGCACATCTCTTTCTTGCCTTAGCTATGTTATAAGTCAATGGACAAAAGGACCTGGGAAATGAATGTGCAAAGGAAAGAACGGGAATGGGTGAGTTTAAAAGAGCAGCTAAGGGCCAGTGTGTGGATCAACGTGAAGAACCTTTCGCAGTACTGATTTTAGGGTTTGTTTGATGTGTGATCGAACAAGAGCTGATGGCTCAGTTTCCTCAGAACCCTGGGGAAAGGGCTCCAGTGTGCAAACTCCGTAGTCCCGTCTCACCATAGCAGCGGGAAGACGCTCTCGGGGCCTACGAGAAAACCCAGTGTACACTGATCACTCCCTTCAGGCTGCTCTGAAAGCTGGGCTCCTTCACAGGTCCACCATGAACCCAGGATGTCTTTCACTGCACACACTCCCAAAGTGTTCTCCACCTGCTTGATAATAGCAGAAAATACTGAGAGGAAAAAAACCTTTCATTCCACAATTAGAGATAAAAGGTTTAAATTACAGGTGCCTAGTGGAAGCAACACTTTTCTATGACAGAATTTCAGTCAAAGGATAATCAGGTGATCTACCTGTCAGTCTATGCTTCTGACAAATGGCTCACAGGGAGTCTGTGCATGGATAGCTGCCAGATCAGTTACCAGGAACAGAAGGAGAAAAGGAAGGACTCAGAAGACTATGAAGAGTGGGTGATTCTTTTCAGGGTGACACTCTCCACCGTCAGTACATGGGGTCCGAGACAGCACAGCTCTGCTCCACAGGGGCAACAAGGTCACACAATTGACCTCCTTTCCAGTGGTAAGGATGATGGTTTTTCTGGAACAACCTCTTTGCCTCTTCACATTTACATCAGCACTTACATAAAAATCATAGCCTTTCATGAGTCTCAAAAAGTAAGTCTGCCTCAGCAAGTACACTGTCCTTTTTAGTTTTGATAAAGAGAAAAAATAATTTAAGATCTTTTATTTCTGAGAATTTCCCAGAGGTAGGTCAATGGGGATTAAAGTGTTCTCAGGTTCTGTATTTCTGAATCTGGGTTTTAGGGCTGTCAGTTCTATTTAATTTGATTACTATCCACAATCACTCCCTATGACTGTATACTCAACCAACCGACTACTGGATATAAACTATATTAATTTCTCTTATGTAGCACTGAAACTTTTATATAAGAAATACGTCTAGGGCTTGGGAGATAGCTCCGTTTGTCAGAGTTCTTGCTCTGTAAGCATGAGGGCCTGATTTAGAATCTGCAGTATCCACATAAAACTCAAGGCACAGCTATGTGTACCTGAAACCCCAGCATTGGGGCTTGGAGGCAAGTGGATCTCTAGAGAGTACTGGCCAGTCAGCCTAGCTGAAACAGTGAAATTCCAGTTCACTGACAGATCTTGTCTCCAAACAACAACATAGAGGGCAGTTCAGGAAGACTCCCGACACCCTGCTGTGGCCTACACATTTGGGAGACCCTGCCTCAGTGAATAAGATGAAAGAGAATTAAGGATGATGGCTGATAGGAACCTTAGACCTCCATACATACACACACACACACACATACACACACACACACACACACGTCCCCACATACATAATGCATGAACACACTCATGTACATCATACACACATACACATACATACACACATGTACAAACACTTGTCCCCACATGCATGTTTTGAAAGTCACAGAGGGCAAAATGCTGTATGGTGAGAAAAGGAACCGAGTAAACTTCCTGAGAAATATTAGCATTGGGGTTAAAATTGTGAATATCTGCCATGTTTACCATCATTTAGGACAATTTAAGACAAAAGAAATAAGTAAATCATCTAATTCAAGACCACTTAACCTAGGGTCCATGGATAGATCAATGCCATGAGTTGGGAAGCGGGGGAGAGAGAAAGAGAGAAAGAGAGAGAGAGAGAGAGAAAGAGAGAGAGAGAATGAATAATGAACATGCATGAATGTCTATGAATTTATGTGCATTTCATTTTCTACTAAGTGAAATTTAACATTTAACTTCTGTTAGAACTGTAGGTAAAAATTTCACACATTCTCAAATCACATCGTAAAAAATTAAAATGTTTATATATATATATATCGGTTTCTTAAGGTATTCAACAGGCCAACAGTGAAAAGTGTTTTACAGTTTGTTTACACACTTAATAAGGCACTGAAAATTTAAAACATACGTCCTCCTGTTGAACCGTGTAGAAACCCTCAGGCACCTGCTCTCTTTCAGCCCTCTGCCTCCACTTACAGCTTCTTACCACTCTTCCAAAGTGGATTAACTCACACCAGTAGAAATATTTTGCCTTCAAGACTTGGTATCATTTTTTTTCTACATGTTCAAGATTATGTTGTCAAATAGGAAATAATCCAAAGAACATGGCGCAACTAAAATAAAAGTTAGAAATCATCTATTTCTGTTTTGTTTGATTTCATTATTGTTTTTTAAAATATTTTTCTTGATTCAAATATGGCATGCAACAAATCTGCGTCATGTTCAGATGGGTTCTACGGTCTCTGCCCCACCTTGTCAGCCCTATTCCTGTCCTCTGTTATGATTTTTCCTATTTATTTAAGGCTTATGTAGTCTGGTCTGTGTTTCTCAAGTGTTTGTGGGTGTGGGGCTACCTCTTGGAGTCTGGTCAACCTACAGGGCTTCATGCCGGTAGGAAACAGTCTCTCCTTCTCTTGCATGTGTCCATTGTCAACAGATCCTCAGTTTCAGCTGGGGCCTCCAGCCCGTCTCCCCCATCCACACTGTATACCTCTCTGGTTTGGGTTTTTATTGGTCTTGTGTATGTTGTCATAAGTGCTCTGAGTTCATGTGTTCAACTACCATTGTATCCAGACAACAATTTCCTTCTGTTCGTCTGCCACCTGTCTATTACAATCTTTCTGCCCCTATTTCACAATGCCTGACTTTTGGAGGGAGAAAGTATGATATAGGTGCCCCACTTAGGGCTGAGCCCTCTGCAGTCTCTTATTTCTCTGCATTTAGGCCATTTGTAGGTCTCTGTGTTAATCACCAACATTGCCTCAAAGCCATGATCCTCCTCCTGCTTTAGCCTACCCGGTGCTGGCACTGTAGCAGTTTAGATTTTTTATCATTATATAATTTTTTGTTTTTTTTTTTTATAGCACTGATAATTTAGAAGGCAGGGAGTTTGTAGCCAGAGGTTTAAGTTTTCATACGTAATATAACAAAAGAGCAGGTCTGCAAACATAACATACTGTAGAGGGTAAGAGAGTATAGCTCATGAAGGAATGAACAGGTCATCCCAAGGTTTTACAAAGAAACGACGAGTCAGCAGAGTGTGGGTCCCCAGACAGGACTCCTATATTAAACTCCACCCACCTAAGCTCGGGGACCATTGCAGAAGAGGCAGAAAAACGATTGTTAAGAGCCACGGGAGGAAGTGAATAACCATAAGGAAACAGACCCTCACAGGGTCCTGGGACTTTACTCATATGAACTTACAGCAATGGTGTCAGCATGCACAAGACCCATGAAAACTCAAGCAGCCCAAAGCCCAGCACAGAACTGGGGAGATGGGCAGCAGACCCCAACCTAAACCAAAGAGCTATTGGCAGCTGATCACTGCTGGGTGAGGGAGAGTTGATATTCTTTAAGGAAGTCACTAGATATGCTGGCTAGACCCCAGTGGATGAATTTGTACTGAGAGACAGGTGGGTACGCTAATTTGACTCGATAGGCTTTAAGATATACGACTGAATGTATATATAAGGGGGTGCGGGTGGAGGAGAGGGTATAAAGATGATTAAGATGTTTTGTATGAAATGTGCAAAAATTTAATAAAAATATCCATTAAAAAAGAAGAGAAAATGAGGAAGAAACTTCCGGGTGGCAAATGAAGAGGAATGAAAATGCTGTGAACAGTACAACTACTGGCTCTAGAGTAGAGAATATCAGTTGTTTAATTTGTAAACACAGCTCTGATAATTTGCCACTTTATGAAAAAATAGTATGAAAAGGTTGTAAACATAGTAATGCCTATTGAAAATAATTTCATCTCATGTACACATTGTATGTTTATGTTGAAGGCAATAAAGCCGTGTTTGTTGTTTAAATGCTCTGAGGCAAAGATACAGGGAGTGGAATTGATTGTAGGAGCTGGGCTGGAAGGGCTCGAAGGATCAAGTCCAACCAAATCACCTACTTCCTGCTAGAGCAGATGGAACTCTGGGTGAAAGGTACACTTTGGTCTCCCCAGTCATGGACACCTCACTGTTTTAGAGAAGAGCCACTGATCTTAGAACAGATGTCTACAGTTATTAAAGGTACTTGCACCTAAACTCATTTTGCAGGACCTAACTTTGATGCATCTTTTTTTCTTTGGGATTGTAAAGTACTAATCTCCAGTGCTAGGTTATTCACGTTCATATTTTTGTATTTGATGTTAGTTTTATGATAAGATATAAAAAGGACATTTTCTAAAGATATATCAAGAACTACTGGTTCTAGGTGACAAATTGTAATGTATTTGGAGAAAAATAATTAAAAAATGGTTTTTGGACCTGGGAGCAAGCATCTGACCTGAATTTTAGGACTCTACCAAATATTAATCTTAAAGTGAGGATGCTATATTTTCTTCCACGCATTTTGCCCAAGGCCACTTGACCTAAAGACCACAATGAAGAGAAACTAAAAATGACTGAATGAGAAGTGGATCAGCTGCTTTGGGAGCTTTTGCACAGAGAGAGAGAGAGAGAGAGAGAGAGAGAGAGAGAGAGGCATAAACACACACAAACACATACTATACACACATATAACATACCATATATACAAACATGCGTACACACCACACCACACAGCAAGAGAGAGAAACATATAAACACACACTACACACACATATAACATACCATTTATACAAACATGCACACACACACCACACACACACACACACACACACGCACATACACACATACCGTATAGATTAAGTTTAGTTGACTTCATAAAGAGAAAACTAACCATTGAATCTAGTTGCTATTAAAATTAGCTCCACACAAAACAGCGACAGCAGTGTTAACATAACCCTAGGATTTCTAGGCTCTTTACTAACTGGTAACAGGAGCAGAAGGAAAAGAGTAAGATGAACAGTCTGTGTCTTGCGGACAAAAACTTGGGTAAAGTTAATAAAGAGAGCGCGTAAGTCTCCACAACATTAAATTCATACCATTAAAACTAATCTCAGGATACCTTCAATCCAAACACCTTTCTGCCCTTCCTGTGTCTCCTGTCTTCACATTCCACATTCTCCTCTGTTGCTAGGTACCCTGGGCAATCTTGTTTCCCCAGGCTCTAAGTGCTGTTTTTCCTGTGACTGGGTACCCAGGCTGAATCCTTGATAGAACTGACACCAGCCTGGAGGTGAGACTGAAATCCCTCCCACCCATACAGCATCTCCAAACACCAGTCTCTTCTTGGAGCAGCCGTTTTTACCCACTAGCCAGTCACCAGTCTGGATGGAGTGAACTGAGCTGGATAAGAAAACAGGTGACTCTGGAGAGCAGTGATTTGATGCCAGTTGATTGTGATAAACCAGAGCCTTTAAATATAAGCAAAATATGTTTAAAGAGGAGACAGGCTAAGAACTGCTAATGCTGTTGTATGAAGCAAAAAGATAAAAACTCGCTAACTTATCTTCCATTTAATGTTTATTCACAGCTGGATATTGATTTTTTTCTAAATGAAAATGTCAAAACTTCTTTTCAAATTTGATTTTTGAAACATTTCATGGGCTGGTATTAACTATTTAAATTATAGGATGTGTAAATATATCTGCTACAAATGAATGCTGGTCACTGATTCTGTTCCTTATAAAGCTGGTTACTTAGGAATGAAATGTATTAAACCTTTGAATTTAGTTACCTTGGTAACACCCAGAGGGAGCCACTCTATTTAAAACTATTTCTTGTCTATTGTTTATATTTTAAATGGAAATTATAATTAAATGACATGTGTAAAAGAGTCCAAAAATGGTGATGGTCATCTAAAAATAATGAGTAAGTATACTCAATGAACTAGGTCTTCATTGTGATTTATAGTTTAAAAAACCAGAATGTTTACTTTTAAGTATAAATTGGATTTGCTTTATACTAAGATGGATTTGGCATTAAAATATGTTATATTTAGGTGTTTTATTCCATATTGATTAAGCTTTCTTACTGAAATGTTCAATATATTTTTAGAGGATTTTAGGGAATAAATATTAGATCAAGTTTTTCTTTTTTTATTGTTTTTATTTTTGTGTATGAGTGCATTGCCTGCATGAGTGTAAGTATACCTGTGTGTGTGCAGTGCCCGTGGGTGTCAGAAGAGGGCACTGGATCCCCTGGAACTGGAGTTACAGATATTCATTAGCCACCATGTGGGTGCTGGGAATCAAACCTGGCTCCTCTGCAAGAGCAAGTCAGTGCTCTTAACCACTGAGCCATCTCTCGAGCCCGATCATATTTTTCTTTAAGGACTAAATAATTGTGTTTAAATATGTCCATTATTCTTTCTTTGAACTTTCTTTGAAAGAAATGACTAAGAAAATGAGAAATAATCTTATATATTAGCATAAGTACTTCAACTAAAATAAAATAGCAATTTTCCACATCACTTATACAGGTCATCCCTCTAATTTTATCTTTTAAAGTGCTGGACAACTGACTACTTTGGGGTAAGGGAGGTTATCTTCTTTAAGGGAGAGATTCTACACAGGCTGACTAGACTCCAGTGGATGATGAGCTCCCCTGAGGGATCTCTGGGTACAAATGCTTCAACCGATAGGCCGTAACATATATGACAGAATTCATGAAATTCGGTGTGGGAGTTGGGGGATCTATGGGAGGTGCGGATAGGGGAAGGGGTCTAAATTTGATTAAGATCTATTATGTAAAATACACAAAATCTCAATAAAATATACATACAATTCTGGTTATTTCATTGGTATAAATTAAGCTTGTTTTCTCAGATTAATAGCTGTGGGAACGATTGTGGTATTGCTTATTAACAGTTTCTTTAGATTTCCTGGGTATATTTTCTCTGTGCATAACTCTGTTACTGAATGGGAATATAAAATGTGTGATGTAACAGAATTTTCCCATTTGAACGTTTCAGTTTTTCACAAAATTGTTTTTATTTTTTAGTCATTTTGTTGAAATTTAAACTAAATTCCTTTCCCCTTCCTTCCTTCTTGGGGACCTGGGCTTCCTCCTGGACTCCTGACTGTCCCGTTTCTGGTCATAACTCTTCTGAGCTTCTTTCTCACCCTCCCTCCAGTCCGGCCACTGCTGCATCTAAGCCTTCAGAGATGGCAGCTTTGGTGGCTTTCAGATCTTGGAACTGACACCTTCATACCTTTCTTCTCATCGGAGTCAGAGTAATTTCCTTAAAATATGCCTTTTAAGCCAGATGTGTGCCTATATCCAGCACTCAGAAAGAAGGCTGAGGTAGGGACAGGATCCTGAGTTTGAGGCCAGTCTAAGCTATGTGGAAAGCAAAAGCAAAATAACCAGCAATAGCACGAAAACTATATTTTCCATATCACTTCCCCAAACAAATTCAAACTGTTCATATTTACTCTGAGTAAACTCCCAGCTCGCTAACAGCCGGGGGCTTCCCCTGGAGGTGGCTTCCTTCCGTTCACATTTCATCCCGTGCTCAGCCTGCTGATCTTCCTTCTCGGGTACTCTGGATAGACTTCGAGGACATGCGCAGGCTGAACCCTCTTCCGTACTTGGTGGATACTCGTGATCTTTTGGGGCTCAGTTCCCATCTCCATTGTCCCTGAGATCTTAGTTCCTTCTTCTACATCACAAATGTTTTTCTCTGTATTTTAATTTCGTATTTAAACAGTTTTGGGATTTTTTTTTTTTTTTTTTTTTTTTTTGTTAACTCATTGAACACAGTGTCTCCATAGGCCAAGTATTTAACAACATATTGGGCACAGGGTAGACCTAAGACAGGTCTGTTGGGTAAATAAAGGAGCAAGCCTCTAGTCAAATTTCAAATATTTATTTTCATGGATGTAGCTGATTAGAAAGCATTAACTATTACATTAAATCCCACAAAATAATGTTTGCTAATATCCAGAAATGATGCAGAAATCACTGTGTACATTAGCCCTCTCATTCATCTGTTGTCTTACATTTAATATTCATTATTGACCTTTAAAAGAAATAGCTTAACATATCAGCTCCCCATAGCCCTTAAGAGTCAATAGTAAATGTTATGTAAGGAAAATAGAATGTGATTGTGTGTCTATGTATTTGTTTTCCTTTTACAAAACTGAGTTCAATTTGGCTCCACTGACTCCCATTTAATACTTTGGGAATCCTATTTCCCTATCTATTCGGATGACATAGAAGTAAGGGCACAGTATTCTAAATACTCCATTTATTAACCAGTTTTATCTCTTTGTAAATTCATGTCACCTTTGAATGTTTTTGCTATTCAGACCAACACTGGTTTACATGTACTTTAACTACACAGAGCTTCACAAACTGATTAAACTCTCTAGGCATAAAAGTCCCCAAAGTATAATGCCTAGAGCAAAGATTATGAGTGGTTTGGGTATTTTACATGAATATTAAACACAAGGCGTGTACCAACGTGCCCATTGGATAAGAGATGACTTTTATTAGTGAATTGTTCCAAACCTGGATGTTCTCACTGGAGGAATCAAAGCAATTTGGAAAGCAATTGGTAATTGCCTTACTCTCTCTGTTAAATTGACTTTTCGTTGAGATTACACTTGATATTGAACTATATTTTATCTTCTTTATTTGATTCTTTATTTGATCTTTATTTGATTCTTTATTTGATTTCACTTTTGTGCTTCACGGTGTCTGCTAGATTTAAAAAAAAATAACAGTTGCTGCTTCAAAACAAGATTATTCCTTAGCTAAATTATGTATACAAATAAAATCAGTGGCACAATGCTGCACTTAGAGTCGGAGCTTGGGAAAAGGTAGCTGGAGATGAACAGCATGTTAGTAAAAATCAAATTTTCTTTCTTGCCAATAGATGACTCTGCTGCAGAGAGCTTCAATGGCAATGAGACGCTGGGACATAGCTCAGTTACTTCAGGGGGAACGCACGGCAGGGAGATGGGTGACCCCAGCATTGACGGCAAAGCTGGGCTGGAGCAGGATGAGCAGCCACTGAACCTGAGTGACAGCCCCCTCTCTGCACAGCTGACTACTGAATACAGGATAGATGACCATGGTGGTGACGGGAAAAACAAATACAAGAATCTTCTAACGTCTGACCTCAAGATGGAACGGGAGACACGAGAAAATGGAAGTAAGGTAAGCGTGTATGACAAATGTTGGGCAATTTTCAGGTGAAGCATGAAATAAAACACACACACACACATACACACATACACACACATACACACACATGATGAAGATTTTATCAAGAAAATGTGTAAAAATAATCCCCATACTATATCACTAAGAAACTTAGAACTGCATGTTACCTGTTCACAAAATCTAATCTCAGGAATAACAGCAAGCCAAGTGAAAAGAGTTTCAAATTGTGGGTCTTATTTGATACACAGAATTGTTTGATTTAGTGTATTTCATTGCAATAATCCACTTATGAATCTGTCTCTGGGAATTTGCCAAGTACAAGTGTTAAAAGTTTTATCGCAGTACACAGTTTTGAACTATAAAAAAGTCACTATCTTGTTTCTCAAGACTGGATAGATGTATGTAGCAATAAAGCTTCAATTAAATTCTCCAGTTTGCTTTGGAGACCTGGAGGTTTCATCCGTAATTTACTTTACGGTCACTAGAGACCTGTGAGGTGTCAGTGTCTAGGATGAAATTTGCAGATTAAATATGTACAGAGAGGAGTAACATCAGTAACAGATTTCGGACATATTATCTAATTTCTCGATTATTGACATTAAACTAAATTACAGCCTTTCCATTCTCAATTACTTTATTTTAAAAAATAACCTTAAACTTTTGGAAGCTTGAAAATGTTCACACAGTAAACTTCCTATGTTTTGAAGGTTTTGAAGGTATATTTTGGAACACAACTGAGGCTTTTGTGATATGATCCTTTTGATGTCGGTCCTTCATCCCAAAGTCTAAGATCTAGTTGTAGAACTGGCTTTTGACATAGATTCTATAAGCAAAATGTCTCAATCTGAATTGATTTCTCAATTTATGAAGGCATGATGCCTCTAAAATTGGTGCTGTTTAAATCCCCTTGCCAGAAGGCATGTTGCTTTATCCTTATAGGCAAGTTACTCAGTATTATCAGACACTTAAACGCTTCTGCCTGAGGTATCCCACTGCAGCTTTTGCTCTGGTGAGTGCACATATAGATTTTTGCTGATTTAAAACTATATCACACAAGTATAAATGATTTCGTATTTGTGAATATGATTTGAAGCACTGCATACGTTTAACTGAATAGAATGGCATGTTTTCTTGTGTGCTACATTGCCTTGTCTTCATAGAGTTAATCATGAAACATAATAATATAAACACAAACAGACCTATGACCTTCCCCATGAAGCTCCCTGAATTTTCCTGATTTATACTTAAGCCTCTTGGAATCTTTACTTTTCTTTTAAAAAATATTTTATTTATTATTATTTTTCCATTTTATGTGTATGAGTGTATTACCTCTATGTGTGTAAGCATACTCATGTCATGTAATGCCCACAGAGGTCAGAAGAGGGTGCCGGGTGCCCTGGAACACTATAGATGGTTTTTAGCTGCTGTGTGAGTGCTAGGAACTGAACCAGGTCCTCTGACAGAGCAGTCAGTGCTCTTAACTGCTGAGCCATCTCTCCAGACCCTTCTTTACTTTTCTAACAAGGATATCATGAGGATCAGTAGAGTTACAGGCCCTCTTTCTATCTTTCCCAATACTGTCCCAAATAAATTTATTGGACACATTTTTCATATCATTTGTCTACACTTTGGAAGACATGATTTCATCTTCTTTAGGATTTGTGGGACCTTCATGTTCTAAGCATAATAGGACTTCCATATCTGATTCCTGAAAAAGCAACCCACCACTGTAGTCTTGACAACATGAACTTCAATCAAGTTCTGCCTCTTTGGTCATTCAGTGGATTTCATTGTTGAGCAAAATCCATGCCAAGAATGTAGACAATTATATCCTCAGTAATTAGCTTGAATTCTCTAAAAACTTCATCAATTTTCAGATTAGCAAAACTCAGTTCAAAGCACAACCCTTCAGCGAATCAGATTTGATTTTCATTCCTTGAGTCCTTGAAACATCTGTTTGTTCCAATAGTTCTTACATTGAACAGAGCTGGGGCATTCACGTCATACCTAACTTTGTTTGGAAACAACTCTCTTCTGGCTCCACTTGCCGCTTGGTTAAGACACATGTTCTTGCCAAATGCCATGGTGCTGTGTAGAGAGCCCAAAAGCAACACTTTTGGTATGCGTTTGTTAAATTCCATATCTAGGATTATCTTTGGTTTAGATTCTCCCCACCCCCTTGTTCAGCATTGTTAGAACACATGCTAATTTAAAGGTATTTATTAATAATTTTATGTTAGGTGTTGCTTATTTCTAAGCATAGATTTTAGGTGTTCTTCACATACACACATACACACACATTGCATGTGCACATACCTGTGTGCACATGCACACACACAATGCAGGACCTCATAAAAGGTGGTGGGTTTGTAAAACTGCTTACCTACATCTCTCTTTCTAATGTAATATGTGTATGGAAATACTGTGTGGAGACACATGCCTGTAATCTTTCAGGGCATTGAAGCAGGAGGATCATGAGCTTGAGGTCAATCTGGGCTATATAGCAAGAACCCAGTCTCAAAAAGCCACAGTGAAATAAGGAGGAGAGAGAGAGCTAATGCACCCCTCAGCTCTCCATTTACATCAGAGTGTGATGCACACAGAAGGCCTCAACTGACCACGTTTTGGAAAATAAGAGTCTGTATAGTGTAGCATGGGACTCCTATATGGAATCTCACCTACCCATGGCTCAGGGACCATGCGGAAGAGGAGGCGGAAAGATTGAGATAAGAGCCAGGGCTGGTTCATGAACATAAGGAGGCTTCCAGGCCACTGGAGTCTTGCTCATGTGCACCTGTGGCAGTGGTGGCATCAAACACAGGACTTATGTCAGCTCAAATAAACAAGGGCCCAAAGGGGAGGTGAGAAATACGTGGTGGGTCAGCACTAGATTGAGAACTATTTGAGACTGATTGCTGCTGGGTGAGGGAGAGTGTAACATACATATGACCACTGGATGGGCTGACTAGACTCCAGTGGACGCATTTGCACTGAAGGACATTTGGGTACAAACACCTGAGTGAATAGGACTCAGCATGTATGGCAGAGTGCATAGAGTTCAGTGGGGATAGGGGGAGGCATGGATGGGGGTAGGGGTCTGGATGTGAATGGGAAATATTGTATGAAATTTTAAAAGCTCCATTTTAAAAATCCATAAAATAGATAAATAAATAAAAATAAAGTAGAACATCATGTGGGACAGCTCAAAGTTACACAATTAAAATAGCTGGCACAAGTTTGTCAGTGAACTAGGTGGAAAAACAGTGCATAGAAATACCAGTCTTTGTAAGACACTTAACACGTGGTCCTGAGACAGGCTATGAATGAGGGTAATGTGATTATAAATACGGAGAAGTGTTTATTCCTACTGGAGTTAGAACAATGTGTTGGTATTGGAATGATCCTCAAGACAGTCTTCTTAGGAAAAGAAGGAAATGCGAGATCATCATTTTTCTTCAGGAGTCTCCTGCTAGACACTAAAAAGGGTTTGTAATACAGACTGAGGAGAGAGCTACCTCAGGCTAGGGAGCCATTGTCCATTCTGAGCTGGGCAGAGCTTCACAACAGGGCACGTGAACCTGTCATTATTATGTATGGTAATTATTTGAGAGCAATTTATTTCTCTAATATTTAATGAAGTTTCTGCCTACAATGTATTATTTTAGAAAGAAAAAAATATAAGTAAGCAAACATGGCTTCCTTCAATAGCTGAGGATCCAGCAGAACAGAAAAATAAATGTGTGGTTCTCATCTCAATGTTTAAGGGGTACAATGGGCAAACGGGCAGGATGGGACCGGAAAACAGGGTCAGCACCAAGGGACAGTAATGATGCCTGTTTTGAAAAATGTGCTTCTTTCTGTTTTATGTGTATGAGTGTTTGATTGCATGCATGTATGTACACCGTGTGTGCCTCTTCCCTGCAGAGGCCAGAAGAGGAAATCAGATGCCCTGTAGATGAGTTACAATCAGTTGTGTGCCTCCTTGTGGGTGGGAAGCTAAGCCGTTCCTCTGGAAGGGCAGCAGCAAGTGGTCTTAACTGCTCAGCCTTTGACAGTAATGAGTCTTAATGGAGATTCTGTAGGAGAAGTGCTTCCAGACGTGATTGAGGAAGGGAAGAGGAGGTGTTCTTATGGGGAGGGTTAATCATATGGAGGGTTAAGCCTGTCTGTTTGTTTTGAGACAGGATCCCATTCTGCAGCTCTGACTAGGCTGCAACTCATATGTTGACCAGGCAGGCCTCAAACTCACAGAGATCTGCCTGCCTCTGCCTCCCAAGTGCTGGAATTAAAGGCATGTTCTGCCCTGCCTGGCAGCGTTAAGCCTATTTTGAGGCATTCATCCAAGAGCATGAATGCCTGACTTGGAGATTCCCAGGGATCTTAGAATGACCACAGTGGAGTGCAGGAGGCCAAGTACCCCCTGTTCAAGGCATTCTCATACTTTGGAGTGATCATTATTAAGCATGTTAAGAGTTAAGCATGATAAAGCTGTCATCCACTTCGCAGTTTATGAAAACTATTCTGGTATCATTATTGCTGATGAATAAGATACAAACTAGGAGGAAGGAAAGAGAAATTTGGGTAGAGAGCTACTATGCAAGTTTTAAGAGCGAAAATGGCAGCTGGACTCAAACAGCAAATACAAAGGTAAGAAGAGACAGTGAAAAAGAACGACTTTTTTTGCATTTTTCCTGTGTGTGTGTGTGTGTGTGTGTGTGTGTGCAGTGCACATGTGTGTATGTATGCTTGGATGTGTGGGCACACGTGTGTGAGTACCTGGACACATGTATGCATTTGCATGTGGAGGCCTCTGGTTGGTGTCAGGAATCACCTTCCGTTGCTCTTCCATCTTACACATGGAGTCGGGATACCTTGTCCTACCTAGAGCTCACCCCATAGACTAATTCTACTGCTAGCCAGCTTGTTCTAGGGGTCCCCTCTCTCCCCTTTCTGAGGATGGAATCACATGTGGGTCAACACACCCACTCCAATCAGGATCCAAACTATAGTCCTGATGCTCACATGACAAGCACTTTAACCACTGAACAATCTCCCTAACACCTGAGCTTGTCACTTTTGCTCTTTGACTTTGTCATTGCAGGGCCTCCATCTGAATTTCATAGGTTTTGTGTTGCCCCTGGGATTGCCTTTCAATTCCCACCGTGGAGGTAAACTTGGCTCTATCTGTGGAAGCAGGTGCATGAGTTTGCTATCCCCTGCATGCATAGCCAGCAAGTAATGAGAGAAGAATGCTAATGCTCAGTTTTATCCATTTTTATTCAGTCTAGGACCTCAGCCCATGGGGTGCATCCACCCATACACAAGCTGAGCCTTCCCTGTTGAAATTATTATTCTCTGGAAACACTCCCAGGGACATGTCCAAAGATACAGCTCTGAGATGATTCCAAATTCAGCCCGGTTAACAAGAACTTTACCATCACAATGTCTGATCACAATACACATTCTAAGATTGTAAGAATAATTAATGTTCATTTAATGCAGCATGCCTAGCACGTGGTTTAATATCTGTGTATCAGTGTTTCCATAAATGTTCTAGAGACACAATATGAAAGTTTATTCAATGTGGTCAACAAGGCAGGAAACTTTCTAGAATGACTCCAAGATGTTTGGCACGGTTGCCTGAGTGGATGATGATCACATTTGTCAGAATTCACAATGAAAAATATTCAAAGAAGCAAGTTTTATATAAAAATTTTACAGTGCCTCTGTACTGTCTGTTGATTGTATCACATGGTCACTGAGGACTTCTGTTTCAGCTTAGAAGAGTAGTGCAGATTGGTAACAGATAATTTGAAAGATTTTAGAATGAATGTGTTGCTCAAAGATCCTGTAGTAGGTAAGGTCAGTAGAGCATGGACTGAGGAAAGACTCAAACTGTGTTAGCCTCCTGAAAGTAAAAGAGGAACTATTGTGGGCTTGCATTGGATGGGTGATGGGGAGAGGGAGAAGAGAGACACAGAGGAGGGAGGACATGATTGATGCCTGACGTGTGGATGGGAACATCAGAGTGAACGTCATTAATTTGTATGGTTAATACAAGTCAATAAAAACTGTCACTCTGAAGAATGTCAGTCTATTAGGAAAAAGTGTCATAATGGGGGTTTGTGAAGGAAAAACTGTGTAAGGAGAAAGTGCAGACAACCACATAAAGAGTTGTTTAGATTTGAAGTGTGGGATAGTTCAGGACTGTTGTGGTTAAACTAAATGTCCTTGTGAAGCCTTTGACCTAAACCTGAACCACAGTTAGGGGAATTAATTTTCAGAGTTGGATTCAGGACACAAAGTGGAAGAAACATTGAAAGAACTGATGGGAAATCCAATGAGAAGCTATAGGTGCTGGAGGGAAGTTGAGCTGCTGCGATCGAAAGGGGCTATGTTTTTGGGATTCTTCATGCAGTCAGAATCTGCGTACAGTGTCCTGAGGGTTCTGGTTTGGGATCAGCACTGTTCCACTCAACACTATCAGGAGGATTTCATACCAAGCTTCTGCTGTGGCAATACTACCAGTTCTCCTTCCACTGAAAGGACCTAAAAACTGAATAATGTAGACTCTCTGAGAACCTTAGATGTATATGTGGTTAATACTGACCTATCTCACAGATTTATTGAAAATAATATTAAACAAAAATGATTATAAAACATTTAAAGAACGGAACATTGGGTAGAAAAATCTAAAAGAAATAACCGAGTTGGAGGATGCCATTCACAGCTTCCTTAATATTATGTAAATTCACACAGTAGACTAGGAAGAACTCACTTTAACCAATCTGAAGAGGAGATCTATTGCATTGAAGGGCTTAGGTGGTATGTTTTCTTTGCTGCTGGCCACAGTTTAAGGGGCAACTTTATAACATTAAATTAAGAACTGATAAGGAATGATGATGAACTTGGAAAATGACCCCCAGGAGGAAGTGGGACAGGACGAACCATGAGGAGAAAGAAAGGGCAAGAAGCCACAAATCTAGTACCTGGTGCTGGTCTAATGTTGTTAGTCACTGCACATGAAAACAAATCCAGAATTCTAGCAGAGGGAAATACATAACATTAAAAATGCTGTAGGTTTGACTTTTAATTGTTATTTTTCTAATCTTGAGAATTGACAGCCTGCTTAAATTTTACTTAATAGGATGAACTATTCTAATGCTATCTATCATAAGAATAAAGTTTCAAATAATAATTTATTGTATGTAATATATATGTAGATATTAAGTCAGGGAATTTGATTACTATTTCATAGCTAATATGTAACTGTGGTTATAGTGAATTTGAGATCAGACTCATATCTCAAGATGCCTTACTTTTTAGTTATATTTAATGACTTGGGGAGGACCTGAAGAGGCAGCTCAGCAGTTAAGAGCACTGGCCGCTCTTGCAGAGAACCGGGATTCAGTTCCCAGGACCCACATGGCAGCAAATAACCATATGTAAGTCCACTTCCAGGGGATCCAAAACCCTCTAACTGTTTCCATAGGCACTGCATGCATATGGTGCATACCTATACACGTGCTGCAAAGCACTTATGCACATACTATTTTTTTTAATTTGATGATTTTATTCTCCACATTTTCCATGTCATATTTTTCAAGAAAATTTTCATTTAATTTTTGCAAAATATTACAATGCAAATTAAAGATGGTGAAATATTAATCATAATGACCAAGAAATATTGACGTCAAATTTTATAAATCTATGACTAGAGTAGTGCTTCAAAAAAGCTTTCTTTTACATTTTTAGAGTACTGAGATTATTTTTGAAATCCTCAGGGCAATTGATTGAGATATGCAATGATGTTTCATTTCTGGATATTCAAATTCATTATTGTTTGGATTTAATGATTTTTCAATTCTAGTCTTGTAGGTCTTAGGTAGAGATTTGGGGCCAGATCTCGTTCATGATAGACATAGCAATAGGTCCTTTTTCATGGTACAAGCAACAGCAATAAATATATATAATACATACTTGGCATTATCCTGGATGCTATAAAGACAGAAAAGTCATGGTTGTTAGGAAAGACAGATGCATAAATGTGTTTTAACATGAAAAATTTACTTGTCTGAGAGAATATCTTCCAGACCAACTAAACATGTTTTAGATTAATCATTTTCTAATTCTATTTATTTTATTTATTTTGTGTGTGGGTGGCATGTCAGGGTTAGTGTGTGAGGTCAGTAGACACATGTCCCGTCTTTAGAGATCTAGGCATGGAGCTCAAGGCCACTAAGCTTTGTGCACAAGCACTTTACCCACTTAGCCATCTTGCTGGCTTTTAGATTAATTCTTTCTTTTAAAAGAGTATATTATGAGTCTTTGAGAATTTCATACCAAGTGTTTTGATCACATTTACTCCCAGCTCCTCCCCACCACCCCTACATCAGCCCTTACCACCTTTGCCCCACAAAACTTCGTCCTCTCTCTCTCTAATTTAATAACCCACGGACTCCAACTTTTCTGCCCATGCGCTCCTGGGTTTGGGGTATCCACTGCAGCGTGGCTGACCTACCAGAAACCACATCTTTAAAGAACGTTGACTCTCAGTTGAGTATGGTGGTGCATGTCTTTACTCTCTGCACTCAGAAGGAGGAGGCAGGCATTTCTCTGTGACATCAAGGACAGCCTGGTCTACATAGTGAGTTCTAGGCCAGCTGGGGCTACAGAAAGACCCTGTCTCCAAAAGACCTAAAGAAGAAAAAAATCATAACGACTCTTCCACACCTTGGATTAATTCTTAATGATTAAATAGGAATTAATCTCCTGGTACAGAGAGTAGGTATTTACAAACGAAAAGGAGGATGCATCAGGGAAGGACAGGAACTGTTGAGAAAGAAGGAAGGAGAGAGGGAGGGAGGGAGGGAAGGAGGGGGAGAGAGAGACAGAATGAGAGAGAGAGAATGAGAGAGAGGAGACAAAGAGATCAGGGCCCTAAACTCCCCTTCCACAGAATGCCCCCAATGGTCCCAATAGATCATACTTCTGGAGTTTCCACTAACTCCCAATAATGCCAGTGGCCAAGTCTTTTGAACATCAGCTTTTGGGAGACATTTAAGGTACAAAGTATAATCACATCTAACAAAGTTAGTGGATAGTTTCTTGATAAATGGCAAATATTGGCAGTAGCATCTCTAATACAAATGTTTCATTTAGTTTTATGTATGAATTATTTTACAAACTATAAATATTGCACCAAATGCCTGTATTGGAAGACCAGGCATGTCTGTGGATATCTATTCTTTGCTTCTTTGTGTAAATGTAAACAGATGAATAATTAAGAGAGAGATTTTAAAAGTTCCTGGGGTAGATTTCAAACTTTCATTTTACTGGCTATCATTTTAAATGAACAGATTCACATCTTAGAGACATTGCATACATACATTTATGAACATATATGTATAAACATTAAATAGGATCTTCTAACTTAAAAGTTACATGAACTTATTTTCTGCTCATTAATGCATGCCTTTTCCTTCTGTGCTTGGAATTATATTAATCTAAAGATAGATAGATAGATAGATAGATAGATAGATAGATAGATAGATAGATAGATATAGATATAGATATATACACACACACGCACACACACACACAAAATGTAATAAAGAATCTCTAATAAAAATTCATTATGTCACCTTCCTGAGCATCACACATTCTCTCTGGTGTGATTACAGGAAGGCATATGGAGAAAAATTTCCTGAGTACATTGTATGTGCATTCTAGTACACTTAGCTCATTACACATTGGCTACCTCAGGATTACAAATAGAGAAGACCAGAGTCTATGTAATTAATGCTCTGAAAAGTGAAAGGTGAAGTAGATTTTTAATTCTGTGCATGTAAGAAAGAATGCATTCTAGGTTTGTTTTTTAAACAGGCAAGAGTTCAGTAGCGTCAGTACAAACTCTCCAGTGGCCCTCCAGCCACTGATGTCCTGCATTCATAACTAATTTGGCTAAAGTTATAAAGTATGCTTTTACCAAAATATAAAACAAGACTGATTTATTTTGATTATTTTATTTTGTTAGATTTTTCTTTATTTTCTAATTCAAAACAAATAATCTTTGTGTGCTTTTGCATTTAATGCTGCTTAACTTCATTATGGCATGTCCATGTGTTTCTTTGTACATTTGTTTCATTCATTAGAAAGGTCAAACAGTTAAAACACCGTTCCAGTCTGTAGGTGAATTGACAACGGCAGAGGAGTGCTAAGAGAAAAAAAAAAATACCCTAGCTTTAATACACCAAAGTGATTTGTACATTTCTCAAAGAATTGGTATAATTAAAACTCCGTTAAACAATGCTAACCTAAATAAGAATAGATAATAAAAGAAGAAAAATTAAAACCAGATTAATCAAGCTATTCATTGCGATTGTCTCAAAACAATAATTTACATGGTTTTTATTAACATTAGAGATCCAAGCATGAATCTTAAAGTGCACGTCTAAAAACAATTGTCTATAGCTCCATTATTATGATTATTTTAAACTTTCTTTTATTCATCATTACTGTATGTGTATGAATGACACATTTGATGTTGTATACAAACCATAACACAAGTGTGGAGATTTAGGGACAAATTTTGGAGCCAGTTCTCTGCTCCCATCCTTATACGGATTCTGGGGCTTGAATTCATGCCCTGAGGCTTGAGAGGCAATAGATTTTACCCATTTGCCAGTCTCTATTGTCATTTATTTTGTTCTTTTGAAATGGAGTTCTTGAAGTTAGCTCTGTCAAAAGGATAACTAGCTTTCATGGGTTAAAAAATGAACATGAATTCATTAACTTGTCCCAAAAGTTAATAACGATTGTAAAATGTACAAAGAAGTACTGCTTGTAAACTTCACGACTATCCAAAGGAAGAAAGCTCTTGTTATTTTTCCAGTTTTTTAAATATTTTATTTATCATTTTTATTTTATGTCTATGAGTGTATTGCCTGTATACATGTACACTTGTGTTGTGCAATGACCTTGGAGGTCAAAAGAGGGTGATGGATCCTCTGGAACTGGAGTTACGGATGGTTGTTAACTGCAACCTGCTATGTGGGTGCTGGGAACTGAACCCAGGTCCTCTGCAAGAGCAGCCAGTGTTCTTAACTGCTGAGCGTCTCTCCAACCCTCATTTTTCCAGTTTTTACATGTGGGAAAACTAAATCCCAGAATACTTTAAATAATTATTTCAAAAATTCCTGGAATTTGGACTTAAGTCCAAATAATTTGTTCCACAGTTAAACCGCTGCAATGTAAGTTGATATCTGATGGAAGAGGAAGCAGAAGAAATGAAGAGTTGGAAGGCAGGAAGAGGGTTGCCCCCGACACAGCCGTTGCAAACA
Source organism: Nannospalax galili (assembly GCF_000622305.1). Lineage (NCBI taxonomy): Eukaryota > Metazoa > Chordata > Mammalia > Rodentia > Spalacidae > Nannospalax > Nannospalax galili. The sequence goes on along the minus strand of NW_008333886.1, from coordinate 6,175,297 downwards.
TGATCCCACAGCAGCTGTGGGTACCTACACTAGACCTGCCCAAGGGTGGGCCAGTCAACAGCCAGTCATGGACAGGGCAGGGAGGGGCTCATGGGACCCTACTCATCCCTGTTGATGAATTCTGGGGAAGTGACAGTCATTTCCTTCAGTTGTGTAAGAAACAGTGAACACATTAGGCTCTAATGATAGTTACAAACCTATGGCCAAGTTAAATGAGTGGGTCAGAAAACAAACAAAAAGGCATGAATGTAGGAAGGGACCTGTGGAGAGGAGGGGTTGGCAACAGGGTAAAAGGGAGATAGAGGGGATAGAGTCAAAGTAAAAGAATGTTCTCTCTTTATGCTATTACAATATGTGCATGTGTGCATTTGATGATTGTCAGGCAGGTTTAGTCCATTAAAAAACATCATCACACAGGACTTGAAAACGAGCTTCAGAAGATTGGACTAATGTCAAGATCCCACATGCTAGCACATGGCTCACATTTATTCCTGAGTCAGAACGCCACAGCTATCATATTGTTGACTTAGCAGAACTTTTAAAATATATTCTATTATTTTTATTTTATGGGTATGCATGTAGGTAAGTGCACCCGTGTCGTGCAATGCTCTCAGAGGACAGAAGAGGCTGTCGGAATTGGAGTTATGGACAGTTTTTAGCTGCCATGTGGGTGCTGGGATTCAAACCCTGGTCTTCTGAAAGAGCAGCCAGTGTTCTTAACCGCTGAAGCATCTCTCCAGCCCCACAGCAGAACTTTTTTAACTGTATATAGTAATGCTGAACCTCTACATGTATATAAAGTTCCAATGAGATGGTGTACATTTCCCACATAAATGTGCAGTGCAGTAAATGTTTCTGGACTTGCTCTTACTGACACCAGAATTTGAACCTTAGCCAGAAATGACAAAATATTCTCATATTTAATTGGGAAATTTGATATTCATTGTCAATAGGTTATACCTTACCCACTGAGTTAGACCACAGAGATAAGTATACTAAATTTCTCAAGACAGTAAAGACAACTTTCTTCTTCTTTACTTCTCCCTCCTTCCTTCCTTAGATACTTTTTTTGTTCCACTCATTCTGCAGATACTTGGAACATAAAACTCTTTCCAGAGGCATTTTTAGGTATGAATTATGCAGCCCATTTTGACGAATAGCAAGCACTTACAAAATTGATCCTAGGATACCTTTAAAGCTGTGTTTATTGACGTGCCCCCAATCCTGTTGGAATCTATCCAATTAAAATATCACTTTTCTAATACCATGTATCTTGATTAAATTAGAATAAAAAAACCTATAATGAACTTCTACAAAGAGAGAGCTGCATCAGTGGAGGAAAAGTGACCATGTGCTTCATCAGTAGAGGATAGAGTGACCATGTGCTACATTAGTGGAGGACAGAGTGACCCTGTGATGGTGCATATCCACAGATTGAGTGATTTGCATGCCTGAGGCTTGCTCCTTTTCAAATATTTGTTGAATGAAATTCAGTGAAATAGGAAAAGGGTACATTGAGTTTTATGGGTCTGCTTTCTCCTGCCAGCAATATCTTTACACTGTCCCCTTGCTCTGCTAAGTGCCCCTTTATACTGCTGACTTTGGACTTTGTCTGTCCTGGTCCAGGTAATGTTATCATTTATCTTTCTGAGCCAGAGATTTCTTCTGTGAATATTTCACTATGATCCCTGACTCAAATGAGATGAATCCTTCAGCACAGGGATTTAGGAGGAAAGCATTTTAGCAAGCTAAGGAGATCTGGGGGTTTATGAGATCGTGTGCTATGATTCTTAAGCTATAGTGGGATAAAGAAAATGAAGTGAAACCTAATGACTTCGCTTTGGTGTTTTAAGACAAAATTTAAAATCCCATTATTTACCTGTGATGGTTATTCCTGGTAGTGCTGTCTTTGTTATTTGGAGGTCTCCAGAGAAGAATAAAACCAATAGGATATAAACTGGTATGAGAACGATCTACATCATTAAGGACTGGGTCACACAACTATGGAAGCCAAAGAGTTTCCAAACAAGCCCAATCCACAGGCCTGAGAACCAGGCGAAGCAGTGGCATAGGTTCTAGCCCAACCATAAAGGACCAAAACCAAGCACAGTACCCACGTCTTAGACCAGGAGACGGGTGCCCCAGCACCAGAAAAGAGAATGGATTCATTCCTCTTCTACCTTTTGCTCTAACTATTCAGGCCTTCATCAGATTAGATGATGCCTTCACACACTGGTGACACATCTGTAGCCACTGTACCAATCCAGAGCTGTTTTAAGAATCATTTATACCTTAAATGGTGCTTAATAGAAAAGTAAATATGACAAGGTCATAATTCTGCCTAACATGACACAGAATCTTCTGTGTACGACAACAAACAAAATGATCTCTCACAGAAGTCAAATGCTTTAGCGATGCGTGTGCCTTCCCAGTTATCCAGTAACTTAAATACTATGATGTAAAATTAAATCAATTTTAGCACAATATTGGGCTAAAAATGCGAGGATAAGACAGCAAAGGGAACGAAGATGTGAAGACGTGTTTCTGCATCTCCCCAACTGTCCTATCATAACATGTTCCACGTCTCCCTATGTTTCCTGATGCTCCTGTAAGCTAAGAATGTCTTTGCCCTTCCCAGCAACCATCAGTTGTCACAAGTTCCTTAGGCAAGACATCTGGGTACAAATGGTTGACTGGATAGGACTTAACACGTGGCCTGGTGAAGGTAGCATGGGGACATGGCTGGAGGAGGGGGCTCTATTCTCACCAACTTCCTGATGTATTTGCTGGGATTTTATCTGATTTGAGCTTGCATGGGACTTATGCATGTTGTAACCACTCCTTAAGTTCATATGAGTGACTGACCATCTGGCAAATTCTGTTTCCTTGTGGTCATCCACCCCCTCTGCATCTTTCAATCTTCCCACTTCCTCTTCCACAATGATCTCTGAGCCTTGGGAGACAGAGGTTTGAATGACACTGTTACATAAATAATAGATCATAATAAAATAATGAGACAGTAGAGATATTTACCTGCATGAAGGAATTTTAGAAATGGGAACCATAGTAAATGCCAGAGGATAATCATGTTTTTATTTTTATTTTTATTGAGCTTTTGTACATTTCATACAATAGTTCTAAATCAAATTTAGACCCCCTCCCCCAGCCATGTCTCCACTTTACCTTCACCAGACCGCATGTGTTCTACCATACATGTTAAGTCCTATCCAGTCAACCATTTATACCCAGATGTCCTTCAATGCAAGTTCATCCACTGGAGTCTAGTCAACCTATCTGTAGATCATAAGTAAGGTCTGCTCCACCTCACCCAGTAGTAATCTTTCTTCAGCAGTTCCCAGACTAGGGCTGACCTGCCGCCCATTTCCCTCACTCCACTCTGGGCCCTTGTCTGACTGAGTTGGCATGGGTCCTGTGCTCAACAGCACCATTGTTGTAAACTCACATACGCAAACTTCCCATGGTCTGAAAGCCTCTGTTTCCCTAGGTTCATGAACCAAGCCTGGCTCTTACAATCTTTCCACCTCCTCTTCTGCCAAGGTCTCTGAGGTGTGGGTAGTTAAGGTTTAATAGAGGAGTCCTATCCTAGGACACATAGTATTTTACCAAACATTCTCTCTCAAGAAATTCAGAGAAAGGGTGGGTTTTATAACTCAACTCTTAAGTAAAAGGAAATGTAAAATAAAATTATGTGTTTGCCTCCTCAAAACTGTTGTTACCATGAACCGACAAAGAGAATGGGCACAAGTGAGCTTTCCTGACACCATTCTTTCTGAAAACTGAAGATGATGTCTGCCTTCCAGTGAGCTTTCCTGACACCACTCTTTCTGAAAACTGAAGATGATGTCTGCCTTCCAAGCATTTCATACGTGTCATAAATATGATCAGACTATCTCAATATTAGGAAAAATAATCCCAGGTTTTAACCTTGAATACAAGTCATGGTGACTATATACACTAAATTTAGTAAAGTCACAATTACTTTTGTTTTTAAGTAGGCAAAGAAGTTCATCACCTTTTGCAAGCCAAAACTCAAAAGAGCTGCAGTGCCCAAGGGACTTGGGCTGAAAAATATTTAAAGATCTAGATTGTTTTAGATCCATTAACAGAAAATAACTGCTCTCTAGCAGCTACTTCAATTTTTTTTCTTCTTCAACAGTTCACTTGGTTCAGGTTGCTTGCTCTTAGAAGCATCATCAAAATTCTCTACAAGCTCTGAAACAGTCGCTCCTGCTGTCCTCCTCTCTTTCCTCCTCCTCCCCCCATCCTCCGCTACCCCCTACTTACCCCCTAACTCCTCCTTTTTCTGGAGAAGCACATGATACTCTTCCATCCACAGATTGCTTCTCCTTAAACTAGTCAGACTGTCTGCACTGACCTGGCTTAGATGCTGGGAAACCAGCTGCTTTGTCTCAGCAGGGCCTGCCATGGTGAAAGTGTTCACTGCGAGAAGTGCCCGGACTTTAGGGTATTAGAGTGGACTGCTGTTCGCGGGTGTATAAGCATATTCATTTCTTCAATTCCAGAAATACCTCTTGCCCTTTGCTTCATTCAAGAGAACTGTGCTTCTCTCTCACCTCCCGCGGCGCTGCGAACCATCTTTTCTACCAGCAATTCCTTTTCACTGACGCTCACTTCTGGGTAGTTTGGCCCGTTCTCCCTTGTTCGGGTGCTTTCTTTTATCGTGTCTTACCAGAAATATGCTACAAGGAGGATTAGGCTGGCTCGTATGGAGGTCTCATAAGATTAGCTGAGATTAGATACCAAAAGGTCTCATATCATGGCTTTATTGCATGAATGAGAGATTAAATAGGGACATATTTTTATGAATATTGGAAACGTATTTATCGTAGATAAATAGTTCACTGAATAATACATTTTACATTGATTTTTAACATTATATACATCATTTAACAAATATTTATTGAGTCCCTTCTGTGGTACCCAGGAATACTCAGGAGTACCAGAAATTCAGAAATAAGGAAGAAGTGGTCGTTGCTTCCTGGAGGCATAATGCGTCTGGTTGGGTTGGGCCGTTCCTGATAGAGAATTACAGGTAAAGCATGAAGACAGGCATGTGGTAGAGGCACTAGAACTGGCAGTGGTTTGAATTTGGACAGTTGGGATTGCCTTGGTGGAAAAAAACACTGTCTATATCGGAACCAGAAGAATGCAAAGAGCTCGGCAGGAAGTGAGCCTGCATTTTATGATGTGACTTATTCTAGGCACAACCAGCTCCTGAGAAAGGCCAAACAGGGCTTGTTTGGGGGACTGAATAAAGACAGTCTAGTGGGAAAAAGGGTGTGGAGGGGATCACGGCAAAGATGAGTCTAGAACAGTGAAGAGGGCCATGTCTCAGAAGCCTTGTTTATGACCTTGGACACTGTCACTATTAGAGTAGTGAGATTTTCCGTTTTAGACTGTTGAGTTTGGGCTGGTGGGACAAGACCAACCAAGTATCATTTCAACTGTCTATTAAATAATCTAACCAAGATACTTGGCGATCTAGTCTCTAAGAATAGAAACTGAGTGGATGGTAGTGAATCTCTAGAGTAGATTTCTGTGTAGATAGCACTCCCTGCAGCACTGACTCCTCGCTTGGCATCATTGCTTCTGACAGTCCTCACATGTGCATCATCTTCAGTCTCACCCACCTCCTCACGGTTACACAGAATTCCAGTCTTAGCACCTGACACACTCTGAAGAAGGTCCAAGTCGTCAAGAAATACATTGAATACTATATTCCTATCATGAAGATGGTGCTTGTTCGTACTACTCCAATATTCACTTGCCTTTGCCAGCACACACACACACACATACACACACATCATGCACACCACACACCATACACACACACACACCATACACACACACCATACACGCACACACCATACACACACACCACACACACAACACACACACCACACACACACACCACACACACACACACCACACACACACTATGCACACACACCACACACACACCATACACACACCATACACACACAGCACACACACACGCACCATAGAAGGGAAGAACTGACTCTTGAAAGTTGTCCTCAGACTTCCACTCATACACCACACACACACCATACACACACACACCACACACACACACCACACACATACCATGCACACACACCACACACACACCATACACACACCATACACACACACATATATACACACACACCATACACACACACCACACACACACACCATACACACACACCACACACACACACCATACACACACACCATACACACACACCACAAACACACACACACACACACACACACCATTGACTTGGTGTGCTTTTACCTGTTACTAAGATTTTTCAGGTCTGGAACTTTTCTGTAATGTGCTGAATGGCCCTGCCTTCTCCTGTCTCTCATGAATGATATGCAGGTCCATGTTACCATTTCACATATTAAGTTTGAAATATTTACCTACGTGTTTATCTCCAATATTGATTCAGAGAAGGAGCCATCCATATCTGAGGCATTAGTATGTGGTGTAATTTCTGGATGGTATTGATTGAATCCGTTAAACTGTCTAAAATCTAGTAGAGAATACACTGTTCTTAGCAAATGCAGTAGGTATGGAATGGTGGGAACAGGGAAACAGTCCACAGAAGGACCAGTGCTATAAGGATCACAACAGCTGGTTTCAGTTCATAGTAACCATTGTAATACGTGATCTCAGTTGACAGATATATAGACACAAAAGCAGACATAGACTGATAGAATAGAAGAGAGATGCAGAACTAAGTCCACATAGCTATAGCCACCTCAGATTTTGGTGGTACTGGCATTTGAACCCAGGGCCTCATGCATACTAAGCTAGCACTTTCACACTGAGTCACACTCCCAGCTCAGCCTCCTAACTCTTAACAAAGCTTCCAAACAACTCACTGAAGAAAACACAGCCTCTTTCACACCTGTGCTAGTGAAATGGATGTGCACAGAGACAAGAATGAACTCACTCCCAGACCTGAAATATTGCATAAAGTATGCATTCAAAAGGGATCAAAGATCATAATGTTATCCAGAAACTATAAACAACTAGACAAAAACAGGGGGAAATATTTTCAAGATATTTGCACAGACAAGGATTTCCGTAAAAACTCTCCATTAAGTCAGGAGACATTTCTCAGTATTGTGAAATGGGACCCCATGAAATTAAAGTATTTCTGCCTAAGAAGAGAAGTAATGGGGGCTGAAGAGACAGTCTATGGCATAGGGGAAATTTCCACTATACATCTGACAGGTTAGTATACAAAATTTATAATAACACTGAAAAATTAAATACCCCAATACTTCTCCAATCAGTAAGTGGGAAAACGAACTGAGCAAAAATTCAGAAAAGAAGAAACAACAAATGATCAATATATATTTGAAACCTTGTCCAACACCATTAGCTATCTGGGAAATGCAAATCAAAACTGTTGAAATTCCACCTTACCCCATCAGAATGGCCGTCATCAAGAAAACATGACAAAAAGTGCTACGGAGAATGTGGGAAAATAGGAGTCCGTATCCCTTCTGGTGAAACTGTAACTGATGCAGATAGTGTGGAAATCAATATGGATCAGAACACTAAGAACAGGTCTGCCACAGGAGCAGCTATACCACTTCCAGGTGCTCACCTGTAGGAATCTCAGTCAGCAGAGATTCCTGCCCGTCATGACAGTAGCAGCCCAAGTATACAATAGCTGAATCATGCAAGCTGGTTGTCCATCAACTGATGAATCAACAACATGTGATACACACATGTGTGCACGTGCGTGCACACACACACACACAATGAACATCAGGACACTATTCAACTCTAAGGGGAAATGAGTTTATGCCATTTGCAGGAAAAATGTGTGAAACTGGATATTATGTTAAGCAAAATAAGCTGAACTCAGAAAGACAAATATTGAATGTCATAAACAGAATCTAGATTTAAGTGTGTGTGAGGGAGAGAAAGAGAGAGAGGAGGAGGAGGAAGAGGAGGAGAAGGAGGAGGAGGAGGAAGAGGAGGAAGAGGAAGAAGAGACTATGAAGAGAGAGAAAGATTTTTTTTTTGGAGGAGGAGGAAGAGGAGGAGAAGGAGGAGGAGGAGGAGGAGGAGGAAGAGGAAGAAGGGAGACTATGAAGAGAGAGAAAGATTTTTTTTTAAATTAAGGTGAAGGGGGCAGGAGTGATGGCTCAGTGGTTAAGAGCACTGGCTATTCTTGCAGAGGACACAAGTAGTCAGTTCCCAGCACCCACATGGCAGCCAAGAACTGGTTGCAATTCCAGTTTTAGGGGATCCAATACACTTTTCTGGCCTCTGTGGGCATTGCATACACAGGTGTACTCACATACATGTAGGCAAAATACTCAAACATATTAAATTAAAAAGGGGGAGCTGGAAAAATTGCTCAGTGGTTAAGAGCACTGGCTGCTCTTGTGGAGGACCCAAGTTTGATTCTCAGCACCCACATGACTAACAACCACCTGTAACTCCAGGTTAAAGGGATCCAATGTTCCCTCCTGATCTCTGCAGGTATTGCATGTCATGGGTTCGTCTACCTACATGGAGGCAAGACACTCATATTCATAAAATAAGAATAATAAATACAATATTTTTAAAACAAAATAAAATAAGTAAAAAATAAACATTAAAAATAAAGTGGGGAGGAAAGGAATCAAGAGAAAGTGAATGGAGAACAGAGACAAAACATTGCATGTTTTCTCTAATACAGAATATACACACATATGTACATGGGTACACATTTATGACATGAAAAGAAAACAAAGTGGTCAGTTTTGGAGACGGAAGGGCCCAGTGTAAACGAGCGAAGAAAGGTGATTTCAGATGACACGGGAGTTGAATAGGAGCCAAATACAATTTATGTATGAAAATAATATATCTAAAAATATTTATAAAAAGAAAGAAAAATAGGAACACAGGTAGTTTGTAATTGCTGACTAGAAATAATATACAGCCAGATATTATAAAGACTAATGTTATGCTTACCATTAAAGAATTATCAGTTTGGGTGTTAACCTCATGTACAGTCAGCAAAATTTAAGTAAAATATTCAGTTGTTCTCCACTATACTAAAAATGTTTGTTTTCCAAATCATCTACCTTATAGTCATTAGAAATAACTCAGTTATGATATCCTTATTTAGGCTATTAATGCACATCGTTATATATTTTCTACACAGTAATATTTTACCTTATATTTTCATTATCATTTTTCTATGAAGGTCTCACACCTCCATCTAAACCCTTTTCCTTTTGTGTCAGCAATATTTTCTGTGTTTATAGTTATACTTCCACACGTTAGGAAATAAGTTCAGGTCAGCAGTTGTCTTAAAGTCTTGTTGAACTGTAAGAACATCTTTGCTGTGACTATTTCTGATCAGGAATATGGAAATTTTCATTGATGGTATCAGGGCTTCAACCTGCAGGCGCTTTGTGTCATGGTAAGAGTGATAAGAGTTGGGGCTGGAGAGATGGCTCAGTGGCTAAGAGAACTGATGCTCTTGCAGAGGACCTGGGTTCAATTCCCAGCACCCATATGGTGGCTACAAACCATCCTTAACTCCAGTTCCAGGGGAATCCCAAGCCCTCTTCTGACCAAACTTAAAATAATAAAATACTTTTAAAAAATAAAAATAATAAATAAGTTTTTTAAAGGTGATGAGTTGTCCATCCCCTGTGAAGGACCATACACTGTGCTCACTCTGTCTTCTATTTCTTTCTCCTCTTGGGATCCTTTGCTTTAATCTGGAAGAATTCTACCCAGTTTCTGCAGCATGCTGTGACTTGGGAGATCTTGATCTAGTTACAGCAGTAAATATCTCAATGTTTTATTTTTCTTAATGAAAGGCTGAGTCACTTGGGCTACATCTTCAGCAAGAATTTTGTCAGGGCCCGAGGAGGAGGCTCAGTGGGTAAAGTGATGCTGTGCAAATGTAAGGGCCTGAGTTTGGATAGTTTGGATCCCCAGCACATATGTCAAAGGCTGGGTGTGGCAGTGTGTAGCTACAAGCTCGGGGGGAGTGGGGGAACACAGACACATATGCAATGCATGTATGAAAATGATGTATCTAAAAATATTTATAGAAAGAAAGAAAAATAGGAACACAAGGAACTTGTAATTGCCTACTGGAAATAATACGCAGTCAGATATTATAAAGACTAATGTTATGCTCCCAGGGTTCATTAGCCAGCCAATCTCTCTGAAAAAGCCAACTCTAGGTTCAGGAAAGATCTTCTTTCAAAAGTATTTTTTTAAAAAGATAGATAAAGGATGATACTCAAAGTCAGCCCCTGGATTCCACATGTACAACACAGATACACATGCATATGTGCGTTAACACATACACACATACAACTTTGTTCAATTATAGTGAAAAAAAATGAATTATGGGAGGAAGCCTAAATTTCCCTACTTCGTGACAATGTCCAGAATATCATGACTGGAGACCAAGTAAGATAATTTTCTCTATAGTTGAATTCTTAATCCTAGAACTGTGCCATGATGGTGCTCAAATATATGCTTTGAACAAATTCTGAACAAGAACAGGACTACAGTAATTTCCAAAGACTAGACTGTGTTTCTCAGGCCTTCATGCCTAGCTCTTTCAGCCCCAAGCCAGCTTCTGGAGAGTTTGAGCCCAGAATTCACATTATTTTCTGAAATTGTGATCCCGTCAGAAACTCAGCATAAATGTCAACTGACTGGTCAAGTCTGCAAAGCCATTTGTTATCTGTGTAACCCATCTGTCTGGGCGAGGGCTGTTGCCAGTCAAAATGACAATGAATAATCTCTATGCTAGGGATGGCGAATATTATACATATTTTGATTCAGTTGGAAATACTTAGTAGTATCTGCCTGTTCCAATGACTCATTTAGCACAGACTCCAAATTTTAGAATTGAAGGATTAAAAAATGTGTCATGAAAATGAGACAAGGAAATTGTAGTGACTACACACTTCCTGAGCTAACATCTCCTGAGTAAAATCATCATCATGAACTTCCTCTGAAAATTCTAGTTCCAGCTCACACAGGTCCATCACGCCAATGGCACTGAGGAAAATTACAGATACTCATCGACCTTAGGTCTGCACTGGCACTGGTCAGTAAGTACGGTGCATCCACATTCAGAGTTGTCTTGGTAGAAGTTAACTTGTTTTATAATCCATTTCTTAATGTGTTATAGTCAAGACAAAACTATAAAAGCTATTAAGACTTTGAGTATAATAAATAAAAGAATGAGTAAGCATCATGTTTCAAAAAACACTGAGAGAAAGAAATATAGTCAATTTTCCTTACGGGTGTGCTGACAGGTCAGCTGACCAGGCTCCAGGGGTTGGACCCACACCCGAAATCATTTGGGGGGGGCACAAATTAGACCTGATTGGCCCTTTAAAAAGAATAACATTAACAGAAGACATGAACTAGGAGGGGGAAATAAGTAGGGTCATGGAGATGACAGAGGGGATCTGAATATGATAAAAAATCTTTTCATTCACTTTCATGTCATGGAATTAGATAGTATGAAGGCTTTGGAGACCAGCTTCTTTTACCTAACACATTTTCAAGATTCGGCTGTTTTATAGTATGAATCTGTATTTTATTCCTTCCCATCTGCAAATAGAATCCCAGAGTATGAACAATCAGGTCCACATTTTGTTACCCACTTGTCAGTTGATGACAAGGGGCTTTTGTTTACACTTTGAAACTAATATGAAAATACTGCTCTAAACATTTGTGTACTACTAGGTTATGTTTACATATACATTTTTATTTTTCTTATGCACATATATGGATGTAAAATTACTAGTTCACATGTTTAGTCTATGTTTTTACATTTAAAATCAGGCCAGCAGGCTCTTCTGAGGTGTTCGAAGCATTTTGGATTTTGACCTGCAGTAGGTCAGGGTTCTGATGTCTCTGTGTTCTCACAGATGTCGTTGTATTTTTTATTTTTTATTTATTTATTTATTTTTTTGCTTTTTATTGTAGGCATCTCTGTGAGGGTGAGGCGGTGAATTTCCTTGGTGACTACTGAGTGAGAAGTTCCTCTCTTGCTCTAAATGTTTATGCTTATTTCTTTCTGGGAGATTTTTCTACACTTTTCTATTTATTTTCCATTTTTTCTGATTGTTTTATTTCTTCTTTCAGGATTGAGCTTTATGGTCTATTTTATATTCTATATAATCCCTCATGGGGTAGACTATTTACAAGTACTTTCTCCCATTCTATGGGTGGTCTTTTCCCTTTAATGGTAGTCTCTCTCAAGAGTGACAAGTGATTTTAATTTTGATGCTCTCCAATTACAGATGATCATCTTGTCTGTGTGTACGTGCATGTGTGTAGGCCAGAGGTCAGCGTCAACAGTCTTCCTAGTCTTTCTCCACCTTATTTTTTGAGGCAGGGTATCTCACTGAACCTGGAGCAAAAAATAAAAATAGATTTGAGGTTAAAATAATTAAAATGCAATATTCTAATTGTGTAAATCTGAACTTAAAGTAATGCAAATGCTAAGCAAATGATAAGCAAAGCTTTGGGTTTAGTATCTCCTGAGATGTAGAGAAAATAGATTTTCACAGTGCAGAAACTATTCTCTCACATTAATCTTAGAGTATCTGTCATTATCATGCTTCTATTAACATTTAAAGAAGATTTATGCATATGCTGATGAAGACTTAACCTCTGAATCTGTAATGTCAAGTATTTTCCATAAAAAGCCTACAGATACATTCTTGAAGAAGTTGGCTGTTTACAGTTAGAGCTGGCATTACTAATTTTACAAAATGACTTTATTAATTTTACTTGCAGATGTTTCAAAAGTACAAAAACCTAGGACTGAATTTTATTTCCTGTGGTGTGTCAATAGATACCTGCCTGAGTAGAGTCTAGAATTCTGTTAAAGATGGCAGCATTGTCCAATAAGAACATCTGCAAATGGCAGAGACCTTCTACAGCATCCAGGGTGACAACATCATGTCATGAAGCTATAAAATTATATCGTGCTGACTAATGTAAAACATTTTTAATTTTACTGAGTTTAAATTTATATTGGTAAATCGAAAGCTAGGTGTGGTCGGACATGTGATCACAGTACTCAGGGAGTGGATACAAGAGGATCAGAAGTTCAGGGTCGTCTTCTGCTACAAAGGATCTTCAAGGCCAACCTGGATTGCATAACCAATAGGCAAATAGGCACATGCCAGCAGCTGCTGTTGTAAGGTGCTCCACAATACTAAAATGGTTCATTGCAATTCTGTTCCCTGGGTCATTTATCCTCCCCTGGTCTCTGCTACCCTTCTCCACATGGACCACCATTCACTACCACACCTATGTATATTTTAAAATGCTCTGTTATGGCTTCCTTTAACAATATAAGGTAGAATTGGTCCTTATGGCCAAATGAAACAAAGTACACAAGAAATGTAATACCTCAAATACTGATTAAAACATTTTAGTGGATATTTATTTCCTCCATCGTCTTTTGTATCAAGTACAACTTGAAAGGAAGATATCTGTCAATGTACAAATTAAGTTTTAGTTAGATGTAATTTTACATGATAATTCCAATAAATGTTGGTCAATATAAAATAACAGATAACTTTCCAAGACTGTGTAGAAGGCTCATGTGTGATGGTGTTAAACTCAAGGAGGAAAGATGTTTTAAAGATTGGGGACTCTGCTGAAAGTTGATGGAGACTGGTAAGGAAATATCAAAGGTCACGTTAAATCATTGCATTGAATGAGAAGACCTGGATAACCTACTATCAATAGATTGGGAGACATTTAAGTCAAAGGATTAAAAGTCTTCATGAATGCCGGGTGTGGTGGCGCACGCCTTTAATTCCAGCACTCGGGAGGCAGAGGTAGGCAAATCTCTGTGAGTATAAGGCCAGCCTGGTCCACATAGTGAGTTCCAGGACAGCTGGGGCTACAGGGAGACCCTGTCTCAAAAAGACCAAAAAAAAAAAAAAAGAAAAGAAAAAAGTCTTCATGAAGACAGGAACAGGCATAGTGGGTATAATAGAGAAAATGTGTAAAGGTAGCAAATTACAGTGAGGGAATTGAGGACTGGTGTTTTAAGCTGTGTGTGGAAGAGCACATGTATGATCCCAGCACCGGGAAGAGGAGCAGGGGTCGGGAGCATGACAAGAATGTCTTTTCATAATGAGATCTTGGCTATGAGTTTATATGCCTGAAATGCTGTGAAAACAAACATCATTTGGATTGAATAAAACAGGGAATTAGGAGACCAGATATATGAGATTATATCATCTTCAAGCACATTGAAGTCACACAGGACAGTGGCTTCATTTGTGGTGAGAAGGGAGCCTGTTGGCCAAGTGAACATTTCTTTCGGCACTTTGAAGTGAGGAAAAGTTCAAAGTTAACAAACTACGAAACCAGAGTGCTTTTTAATTTTTGTTCTTAATTTTTGTTCTTAATTTTTATTCTATGTGTATGAGTGTATTGCCTGTGTAAGTGCACTCGTGTCATACAATGTCCGCAGAGGTCATAAGAGCATTGGATCCCCTGGGACTGGAGTTACGGATGGTTGTTAGTCACCATGTGGGTGCTGGAAATCAAATGCAGGTCCTCTGCAAGAGCAGCTGTTGCTCTTAACCACTGAGCTGTCTCTCCAGCCCCCAAAGAGAGGATGCTTTATTAGTGGCTAATGTAGACTTCAAATCAAGAGTTTTGTCTGCATAACAGTGAGAAAGTCAGGAATTGGGTGGGAGCTTGTGGATCTAGGATTCTTGTTTGCAGCCTGGTGTCCATATTTTGGTAACAGGCTGATCTTGAAAATATGTTCATGATAAATGCATAAGCCCCATCATTTAGGTGGGTTCTCAGAGAGGGCCAGGCATAGCAGGAAACCTTCTCTGTCCTGCAGAAGTTAGAGAACAGGATGTGCTGTCATGCAGTGAGTGGCTTCAGAGGGGCAACCTGGGATGACACAGAAAGAAAAGAAGGCTAAGCTGTGTGAAAGATGCACAGTATAGTAGGAGACACAGAGACCGAGTGGGTGATGGCATTTCAGCGTGACTGTTGAATCAGATGTGAGGTATGACAAATGAACTTAGTTCAATTTCCAAAAGGAATTGATTGGAACATCATTCTGATGCTGCTAAAACTGGCGCTTTCTTCTGATTCCCATCACTGTGCTGATACTCTTTTTTTTATTTCTGTCACGATACATACTAAAGTCTGACTAATTGTTTCTTTCCTTCCTTCCCTAGTAGAAGAGAGTCTCCCATGACAGTAATCTTGTGTTTCAGTTTCGTCTGTATCCAACAGTCCCTAGATACAGCCTGATACATAACAAATACTGAATAAGCTTTTAGTAACCAAGCTAATTACTCGTTTACATTCTGATCTGTTATCCTAAGTGGGAAAGAAAAGAGACTAAACAGTAATACAGCTCCTTGGACATTCCACACGCTGCCTTGTGTACCGTATTGAGCCACTGCTATAATATTGTTAAAAGCACTCCTAGAGAAGATAATTATTTCTTCTTTATTTATTAAGCACACATAGTACTTCTATATGGTAGAACTATTCTAATAGCTTTTATTAATATTAGGTTCTTAATTATTAATGATGAATTATTACACTGTCTTAGAAATTCTCTAAGAGACTTGCCTTGAGCTTCATCATTATCTGACTTCGACTACTGAAATATGCTGAGCCAAAGGATGTTATCTACCATCTGTGTCCTACAGAAGGTAAATACAGCGAAGTTAAGCGGATGTTTGGCGGCTCATTGTTGGGTCAGTTACTCATTATAAAAGCCCATCCTTTCTTTCTGATGTGATAAGGTAACCACTTAAGGTCCCATAATGAGAGCTCTGTTCACATTAGCTGTTGCCTGATTTCTGACCCTTATCTTCATTGTCCATTTAAAGACGGTGTGTGTTATGAATTTCCAGTGTTTTTCCCAACCATTATCAAATGTCATCATTCATCTCAGCAAGATGCAATAGTACATGGCACAACAGCTCTTCCTCTTTTGTATTGATTCTGCATATCTTTTCCTATAGCTTTCAAACATTTATTTCATATGAGAATTTCAAAACTATGTTTCTTGCCATTGTACTGTATATGAATTTTCATGCATTTTTAAATATTTAAAATATTTTTATTGATTCTTTGAGAACTTCATATGATGTATTTTGGTCATATTAGTATCGTCCTTCCCCATAAATGCTCAGATCCACCTCCACTTCCTTACATAACCCCTCACTTCATGTCCTCTATTTTTTAAGGTCTATTTAGTCTAACTTGTGTTCCCCAAATACACTTGGATGTGAGTCCATCCCCTGGAGCCTGGTCAACCTGACCGGCATCACATCCTCAAAGAAACTTGACTCTCCTCTCCTGTTAGCTATCAATGGCTAACAGTTCCTCCAATATCACTGAGGCTTCTTACCCACCTCTCCCGTCCATGCTGGGGTTTTGTCTGGCTTGGGCTTGCACAGGCCTTGTGAATGCTGGCACAAGTCTTAACTTTCTTCATGTTGACCAACTATGGATTGTTGGTGAGAGTTGAGAGATGTACTAATCTATTGGTATAAAAATAAATCATTAAGGGTCAGTTTAAAACTATGTCCATGTAGGGACTGTAGAGGTGGCTTAGCAGTTAGGAGAACTGGCTGTCTTGCAGAGAACCCAGGTTTAGTTCCTAGCACCTACATGGTGACTAATAGCCATCTGTAACTTTGGTTCCAAGGGGATCCACCAACCTCTTCCGAACATACATGGACATACATGCCATACCTGCATACATGCAAACAAAACACTCATAGACATAAAATAAAATTAATTAAGAAAAAAACAAAACTAAAATACCATGTTCATTTAGCAGGATAATAGTAGTAAGTTCTCACTTATGGCCCATGACCTGTATAACCACAGGTTTCTTGACCTGTTAACAGTGCCAAGTATGGGCTCCATCTTGCAAAGTGGGCCTTAAATGCAGTTACAAAGTTGTTGGTTACTCCTGTAATATTCATGTCCTATTGCACCAGCCAGCATATCTTGTCAAGCCAGTTGCTACTGAAGCTTGCAGGGGTCACAGCTGGATGAGGCTGATGATTACTGCTCTCTTCCAGTAACCTGCACAGCACCTTCTAGTACTATGAGCACTACTGAGTCAAGGCTCTGCCATTTGTTTTCTTAGTGTACATTATTTAGGGTAAATTCATCATTTTGTGTAAAGCTCTATATGTTGATATATACAGACAGTAGAATAAACACCAACAAATCAAGGCATAGAAACGATCCATTGGGCCAAAGTTCCCTACTTTCCCCTTTGTAAAAACTCCATCCTCAGACACGAAAGATGACTGTGCTTACAGGGTATCGACGACACACCAAGGAAACAATTCCTTGCAGGCCTAGAACAGTGAACTGGTGAGTTTATTGATGTTGCTTAAAGGAACAGAAGTGAGGGGCTAATCATAGGTGACTCAAAGACAGCTGCATTGCTGCAAAGCCCACCCCAGCTTAGAATGCATAGCTGCATTTCCTGTACAACTTGCAGGCAGCGCCACTGCAGAAGGGGTCCACTTCTCCATAGCTTGTTAGTTCTTACATAACCTTGCAAGGAGCTCTGCGAATCTTAACACTTTAGGGCGTTTCCTGGGCCTGAAATTTAGTTTATTTCCTGGGCCTTTCAAGTTTCATCTAAGTCCTGAGTTCTATATAGGGGCCTCCTTTCTCTCTCTATGAAAGAACGTTTGAATTTGGAGGAAATAGCTATAGAAAGAGGTTCGTCCATATTGTTCGATGTCCCACCGTTTATACGTCTGCATTGGTTAGACTTCCATGTATGCATACTTCTTTATTGGACAGTTATAAGACATTTATATT
>NW_008333886.1:6155130-6155824 GCF_000622305.1 Nannospalax galili | reverse complement strand
AGGCACCAGGGAGGAACGCCACGAAATTATTCCTTCCTCCTTCTGCACTCGGCCTGCTTTTCTTTCTTTTTCTTTCCTTCTTTCTTTCTTTCTTTCTTTCTTTCTTTCTTTCTTTCTTTCTTTCTTTCTTTTTCTTTTATTTATTTATTTTTTTGGACCACCTGCTCGGGGGTGGCACTACCCATGGTGGCATGGACGCTTCACATTCCTCAATAATTAAGAAAATGCTGCACAGACATGCTCACCTCCGGCCATTCTTATAGGGAAATCCCCAATTGATGCATCCCCTTTCCAGGTGTCCTAAATCGACAACTAAGCGGCTCCAGCAGAGTTATAAACTGTCACAGCATGATATTTATACCCCAAATAGGAAGTGGGTTCAAGATAATGATTTCAATGAAATCTGTGTCCTGTGTGTTCCATGGAAATAATAAATAGTGGTTATATCTTGAGTTTAGTTATTTAGAAAAAGTTTGCTGAATGTCGACTCATTCACTTTGATGCTTTTGTGTTGACCATCAGTTTAAATTTTCTACAACTTGGAAAGTAAAGCATGTTGTTTTGTTTTATCCAAAGATTTATTAAGCTTCTTTATATCAATGTGATGAATGCCTATAATTCATCAACAAATATTAACTCAATCTGATGAATACAAACAAAAATAACGTCACTTTTTAAAATTTTTAATAACTAC
>NW_008333886.1:6067145-6155037 GCF_000622305.1 Nannospalax galili | reverse complement strand
TTTTGTTCCTTGCAGACAGACTCATTGTTTTTACTACTAACACTGAGATGTTGGCACATGCATCTCTAATCTGTATGGATCTGATTATTACTAGTCATAATCGGTTGCACTTGAATCCTTGGCGCCTGTGTATGTCTATGAAGTCACCGGGTAGATTTCAATGGTAATGTTTATCACCTCTACTAATTAGCATGACATAAATTTCCATGCTTCCCCCTTAAATATAATACATTTTTTAAAATTTGTTAATTTTTTGTCTGTGTGTATATCACACAGAACATCCCAAACCATACACCCACTTCCCAGATAGCACCCTCCTATAGCCTCCCTCCCCCCACTAGAGCCCTTATACTCTGATATCCCTGCTATTCTCTGCTGTGTTGTCAGCACCCCAGCCATTCCCCACTACTTGTCCATCTGGTGAATCTAGTCAGCCTTTCTAGAGGTCTTTGTTTTAGGAGGGTCAGCTGTTCCTCATCTAGCAGTAATCAGTTGTCAATATTCCTTTAGCTAAGACTGGGGTCTGCTGCTGTTCATTTTCCCAGTTCTCTGCTGGGTTACTATCTGGGAGTCCCTTTGGCCACCCTGGTCAACAACTCAAAAGAAGGTATCTCCTATCTGCATTGTTGCTTTTTATGTAGCCTTTAGCTACACATATGTACTCTTAAGAAATTATATTGACCCCTTTAATCTTTGGTTATACTTTCCTTTTGGATGTTTAAGGCCATGCAGTTGTCCTTGATAAACCAATTTATTTTTACTCTTAAGGTAGTTTGAGGACCTGTTCCTCAGGGGTCATATGGGCTTGGGAGGGGCCCCTGGTTCCTTTCTTTTACCATTTCTGCCTATGTGAAGATAAGTCAATGATGCTGCTCAACCATGGCTGGTTTTGCTTGGAAGCATGGAGAAAATGATTCCCCTGAGTTGACCCTCCTCTTTGTAGATTGGACACTGGTTCAAGTCCATCTGGTGGGGTCTCCTTGGCCTCCTTGATTAAGAGGACAGGTGACCTACCACCATTACAGGACATTTTGAGAGATGCTCATAATCCCCTGGAACTAGTCAACATTGCTTTTTAAACATCACTTTTTAAAGATGCATAGATCTACATAAGTACAAAGATATTTCAAATTTCAGGTACACTTAATTTCCTTTATTCTTTATTTGCTTTTATTTTGGCTTAAAGATAAATACAAATAATTGTATTCTTATTGATGGCTTACTCTATAAAACCAGTGGTTTGGGGCTGGAGAGATGGCTCAGCAGTTAAGAACACTGGTTTTTCTTGCAGAAGATCCGGGTTTGAATTCCAGCACCCACATGGCAGCTAACAACTGTCCTTAACTCCAATCCCAGGGCATCTGACGGCCTCTTCTGACCTCTGTGGGCATTGCACGACATGGGTGCACTTACCTATATGCAGGCAATATACGCATACACATAAAATAAAACAAAATAAAATAAAACCAAGTGGTTTACAATTTCATTTAGTCTATAAAACCAAGTGGTTTACAACCAATTCCAGTTACTCCATAAAACCAAAAGTTTACAACCAATTCCAAAGATTGTTTTTTCATCAACACTTCAATCCCCCAATTTCTTTATCTGTAACATGGAGGTGGGTGATAATCATTGGCCATGGGTTAACAGCTGCTAAAACCTGTCAGTTTGGGGAGAATAAAGAAGCCAGAAATTCCTTACCTCAAATATCTATCTCTGTACACATCACACCTCCTCTGACATACACAAGAGACAGCTTATGAATAAAATTTTATCTCAAATTTGTGCACCTGAATCCATTACTATGAAGCTAAAATATTTGTATTTTATGTCACTCAATCTTGTACAGCCTAGTGTGTTTCACTATAATAAAAATAATAAGAAAAAGTAAACATAATTATTTTGAAATATTGGCCAAGACAGAAAGTATTAAAAAGGTAAAGGAATTTGAGAAGTAAGGAATAACTGTGAGTAGCAAAGTTTTGATAAGCTACTGAAGACCATAAAAGCTGCCTCCTGCCAATATATGAAATAAACATTATAGCACTTTAATATTCAAATAAGCAATCAGGTGAGTGGTACACACCTTTTATCCTACCATTCAGGAGGCAGAGGAATGCAAATCTCTGTGAGATCAAGGTCAGCCTGGTCTACATAGTGAGTCCTAGGCCAGCTGGGACTACAGGGAGACCTGGTTTCGAACAAACAAAAATTAAGATACACATAAGCAAAATATGAAATATTTTATTCTACTTTATACAATAAAAGTGTCAGAAGTTAAGACAGATACGACCATATTTGTTCCCCTGTGAAGACTGTTTCCTTTTACGTCACGGTATGCCTGGCCCTAAATGACACTGGATTTCTCAGCTCTCTGAAATGTCCTTCAAAGTGGCCTCTTGTAAGGTATTGCAGCTCTGCTGTTGCAGCCTGATTCTTTAAACAGTTTGAGAGGTTTTAAAACCAGTCCTTAGAATAGTTCATTGTTTGTAGCCCCCTTATTAGTCATTACCCCCCCTGGGAAATGATTTTCAAGTCTATTTTTCCTTCAACACTCTCTCTTTTATACCACACTCTAATCCTGAGAGATAGGTACTGCTATTATCCCACTTTATTTTACTGACAGGTAAAATGGTATGTATTTATCATGTCCAACATGATGCATGATGCTTTGATTGTGTTCCATTTTTAAGGTGAAATATGAGAGGTTAATTATGTCATCCAAGATTATTCAGCTCACAGACCCAATAAAGGAGAATCTAATTGCTGGTGTTAAAAAATAGAGTTTGGACAAATTCATAAAACCTTGAGACCATATCATTGTCAGTAATAATAAATTACAATGATGGTAATTCACTCATTATTGTGTAAATTGTCTTCTTACAATGTATTTAATACTTTAAACATGCCAGCTCATGTTCCCAAGGGCTCTGTGAAATAAACTCCATTGAAGGAGTGCAAGACAGGAAAGCAAACAGTGGAGATTTGAGTGTTTTGACTTAGTGGTCAAGCACCCAGTATAATCAGAGGCTTCACTTAATCTCTTATTTTAATTGTGGAAAAAAATGGGATATATTTTTATTTGGTGATCAAAATATCTGGCATTAACAACTTAGGAGAGTTCTGTTTTAGCCTGCTGTTTGAGAGGACTCAATTCATGGGATGGGTCCATAGTCATTTGGTGTCATAGGCCTGTACAGAACATCATGGCAGAAGGAGGATGTGGTGGAGGAGCTCCTGCCTGATAAATAGTAATCAGAATAAAAGACAGGAAGGGAGCAAAGGATAAGCCCCCCCTCCCCCCGGGGGACTTCACATTCAACCAAGAACACTAGAAATGAATTATGTCATCCTAGGAAATCTGCTACTGGTGATAGCCCAATCACTTTACTGATTGTGTTTGAAACTTAGGAAAAGGCTAAATTAACAACTGTTTGAGCTTACTGCATGAAGACTTCTAAAATAAAGTGTGTTCTCTCCTTCTAATGAATTGTAAATCATTGTCATTGGTGATACCCATCACTGGGAGCTTCAAGACATACATGTTGTCAGACTTTTCTCTTAAACATATTTTAATCAGCCGGGAGTGGTGGCGCATGCCCCTAGCACTTGGGAGGTAGGGATAAGTGGCTCTCTATGAAACAAGGCCAGCCTGGACTATAGAGCAAGTTCCATGTCATTTGGGGACAGGGAGACCCTTTCTCAAAAAACAGAAAAATTTAAAGGATATTGTAACAGGGCCAGGCATGGCTCCTCATGCCCTTAATCACAGCACTCAGGAAGCAGAGGTGCGGAAGTGTCTCTGAATTTGAGGTCAGTCTGATCTGTATAGCAAGTTCCAGGCCAGCTAGGGTTACATAGTGAGACCCTATGTCAAAAAGAAAAATTAAAGAAAGAATATTGTAATCATAGATACTTGGGATTGAATTTTCCTAGCAGGTATTTCATGCATTTCATTAATGTTTTATACGGTAAAACTAAAAACCCTGACAGTTTGTTATAATATATATTGACTTCTTTCAAAAGCAAACCTTTCATATGTATGTACTGACTTCCAAAAAGTCAACTTAAGATTTTTATTTTCAAATAAAACCTTAGAATTGCGGGAGAACTTAAAAAATATTCTTATTTTTGAGAATTTCATACATAAGTATTGTGTTTGCATCATTTTCATCCTTCCCAGTCCCCCTCCAACTCCTCCATGTCCACCCTCCCTCTTTCTTGTCCTTTTCTTTGATCATCATTTATAAATGTACATATATGAATACCTAATGCACTGAGTCCATTTAGTTGTGCTCATGTGTACCGGTGTTTAGAGCTGTTCTCTTGAGGTTAGAAAACTTCTCAGGGAGCTAGTCCTTGGAAAAAACTGATCCTCCCTCCCTCAGAATCCATTGATTGCCTGTAGCTCTCCATCTTGAGGTAGGAACCCACAGAATTTCCCTCATCACCTTGGTATGACAACTGGTTTTGTCAATGTGCAGATCTTGTTAGACTGCCATACTGTGGAGAATTCATGTCAAGAACGCATTAGATACCACAGGTGTCTCGTCCCTCAGGCTCTTACATTCTTTCCAACTTCTGGGGCAATTTTTTTGCCCAATAAAACTGCAGCCTCCACTGAGTACACTGGGCATGCGTTCTGTGAGATAATCTCTCCTCCCCATCCCATATCACATCAGAATGCACCCAACCTGCCTTGTGATTCTCTTTTTTACCTGAAGAGTATATTAATATCTGTAAGTCAGATTCACTGCTGGGAGGTGCACGTGGCATCCAATTCCCTCCTCCCAAGGTCCTTGTGACAGCCTGAGGAAAAAATTCTCCAAACCCTGGTTTGAAGAATTTTTTAACGAGTTTATTGGACTTGCTAACTGAGCTTAGGGTGCGGGTTTACTTACAAACAAGCAGGTGCCCCCTCATTCATAGCTGATGCTGAAAGTCCACACCCGGACATAAATCCTGTGGTTCCAGACAGCCTTACAAAATGGAGAGAGACCAGCCTCATGGTTTTCCCAGCTTTTACACCCTTAGCCCCTCCTCTGCAAGTGGCTATAGTCAACCGATTGGCTGGAAGAGAGAGTGGCTTCTTTGCAGAGTGTGGGAAGGAGGCGGGTCCGTGGCTTGTCATCACAGGGTCAGAGGAACATCACCCAGGCCACACTCTCCACCCCTTCCTCTGGCTCTCACAGTTTTTCTGCCCGCCTCTTCCGTGAATATCCCTGAGCCTCAGAGGGGCTGGGGCGACTTTCTCCCATTGTAATAGGGCACTGGACTCTTCAGGTCTCTGCATCCTCTGTTGGTCATGGGCTGATGGCTCAATTCCACCTACTATAAAAACACAAACAGCAAGAAGCAAGAACATGTTAACAGTAACTGCAATAATAGCTCATGGGTGTAAGCACAAGTGCTTGGATGGTACTTTGGTAGGTGCATCACATCCATCTAACAATACAATTGCTGTGGCTTCTCCACTGGGGCCTATAAACTCTCCTGCCACAGGGGGTTGGCCTGGTCTACAATACAAGATGTGTGTTCCATCCCTAGGAGCAGGCATTAGGTCCAATCGATAATTAGCTGGTTGTGCATACACTAGACGAGCCACTATTGAACCAGCAGGAACTTCTTGCTTTGCATGTTGATAGTGCAGCACAGCACACGGGGTCCTTCATTGAACTGGATAATGGGGGACAATTCTCCCCCAGCCATTTGCCAAGTGCTCATAGGGAGGCAACTCACCCCTGGTACTGGGATTTTCATTTAACAACCTTATGGCTTCTGGAAGGGCCTTTTCCCACCCCCATAGGGTTCCTTCTGGGCTTAAAGCTTTCAATTATTCCTTTAGCAACCTGTTTTTTCTTTCAGTTAACCCTGCTCTTGTAGGAGTGTATGGAAGGAAAAAGCACTGAACCTGATTATCCTCAGCCCAAGCTTGCACATTTGTACCTGTGAAATGGGTGCCTCTGTCACTATCAATTCACCTCGGGCACCCATACATGACACTGAGTTCGTAAGCCCCTTAGTAGTAGCCTTGCCCATTGCTCTCTTGCAAGGAAAGGCCTGTGTAAAGCCTGTGGCAGTGTCCACACAAGTGAGAGCATATTTACACCCCTCCTGATCGGCAGGGGCCCTATATAATCTACTTGCCGGTCTCTCACAAGGGAAGCTGCCTTGTGCACGTGTCCCATCATGGCATCCATCCTTCGGGCCGTAACTGGGAACACGCCTCACAGGCCTGGACAGCCTGTTGGATGTCAGCACATTTTACTGGAATGTCTACTGCTTTGGCTAGTCTCCATCCTGAGTCGGCTCCTCTGTGGCGTGACTTGATATGAATCCAGTGAGCTGTTTCTAGGGGAAACTGAGGGCAGATAGCCCTCACCTTGGTGAGGGCATCAGCTTCCTGATTCCCAGGGGGACTCACCAGGTGGTGGGCAGCCACATGGTAAACTACCAGGGGCACTAGCTCCTGCTGCATTTTATTATATATGTCCTTCCACATTTGTTGTCCCCATAGGGGCCGTCCCATCACCTGCCACTTTTCTTTCTCCCATTGAGCCATCCATAAGGTTAAACCCTTGGACACAGCCCACTGTCAGTACAAATTGTAACTGGCCAAGGCTCCCTCATTATTACTATCCATACAGCTCTCAATTCAGCCCATTGACTGCTTTCTCCTTCTCCCCTCTCTAACCATATAGTGTCAGTGTTCATCTGTATTGCTACTGCTACCCATTCTTGTCTGGCACCCCTGCTAGAGCCATCAGTATACCAGGCATCAGCCAGAATTGGGGGAGCTCCTTCTAGCACTTGGTCAGGTCTTGCTGGAGGGTCAACTATAGAAAGTGGAGGGAGAGGCTCTGTGCCTTGAAATGACACCAGTCCAAGTACTGCTTGCATGACATTAGTGATCAGGCTTGCTGACACCACCCCTCATTGTTGCAAATATGCATGCCAATTTGCAGCATTTGGTTTTGGGCCACCCCTGTCAGGGGCTTGGCTAACAGGCCCTCTACCCATCCTTTTTATGGGATATGGGATATGCGGTTTTTACAGTAATGGGGGTGGGGCCCGTAATGGATTCTACTTGTTGCAATGCTTTTTACGCAGCCAGCAGTTGCTGTTCTAGCGCTGTGTACTGGGACTCCTCCCCTTTCCACAATTGGGACCAGAACCCAATTGGGACCATCTGTTTGGGTTGTTGTGCCACAAGCCCCACCCTTAACCTTCAGGGCTCCTGGTGACTTCCAAGAGGAAGGGACACTGAGGTACTGGGGCACACAGCTGCTTAGCTTGCCCAACCAGTACCTTGGCCTGTTCAAAAGCCTCTTTGGACTTTACATCCCAATCCCATGTAGCACCTCTTTTTATTAGATTATACAGGGGGCAGGTAACCTGAGCAAGGTGAGGTATAAAAATTCATCAGTACCCAAGATGTCCCCAAAATACCTGTAACTGCTTAGCATTTATTGGTACGGGTTGTTCTAAGATTTTCTCAACTGCTGCACTGGGTATCATGTGAGTTCTGCCTGACCATAAAACTCCTAAGAATTTTACCACTGTACCAGGCCCTTGTACCTTCTGTGGGTTGATTTCACATCCTCGCTCCTTCAGGTGCACTTGCATGTTCCCCAAATGAGCTTCCAAATCTGTAAGGTACTCAGAAGTTAGCATTATGTCATCTATGTAGTGGGACCTCCTTGCAGAAGGAGGGCAGGGTAACAGGGCCAGGTCCCGGGCCACCATCCTGTGACAAAACATGGGCTGTAGAGGTAACCTTGGGGAAGTACTCTGAAAGTCCACTGTCATCCATTCCCCATGAATACAAATTAATCTTGGGATTCAGCCACTAGGGGAATACTAAAGGATGCATTAGCAAGGTCCACCACAGCATGGACGGACCCCATTTCCTGCACCAGCTCATCAGTTAGCAGTGTAATGTTGGACCTTGGGGAAGTACTCTGAAAGTCCACTGTCATCCATTCCCCATGAATACGAATTAATCTTGGGATTCAGCCGCTAGGGGAATACTAAAGGATGCATTAGCAAGGTCCACCGCAGCATGGAAGGACCCCATTTCCTGCACCAGCTCATCAGTTAGCAGTGTAATGTTGATATTTAACTCCCGGTAATCTACAATCATTCTCCAGGAGCCATCTGGCTTCCTGATAGGCAAAACGGGGCTATTGAAAGGGCTCTGGGCTGGGAGAATAACTTCTACTTGATCAAGCTCCTGGATGGTTTCAGTAATTTCATCTCGACCCCCAGGCAGCTGGTACTGTTTGATATTCACCAACTTCCGTGAGATGGGCAATTTGACTAGCTCCCATCTTGCCCACCCCTGAGTAATCGTCTTTACTGTTCACACCTATAGCCGAAAATCTCCCACAGTAGTATGTAAGGTGTGACCCAGCAGGGCATCCACCTCTAAAATGTTCTCTTGAAGGGGAGAAAGGCACATCTTATACTTCTGGGGGTGATTGCCCACTCCCAGAATGAGTCCAGTCTGCTTTACTTGTATGGTTTTATCCACATACCCATCCACTACTATCCACTGGCCCTGATGTTTTGGGGGATTGCTGTGAATTAGTGTACACTCCATCCCAGTATCCACTAGGGCCCACGTGTTTTATATATTAGTGGGGGACCAATAAATCCTCAGTTTGACACGTGGCCTCCAGTCACCCATTATGGTCCTCACCTGTGGGCAACCTTGGCCACCCCTACAAGGCAGATATTGGGGGACGGTCCCATCCAATGAGGCTGCCTTCCTCTGGAGCAGGGGGCACAGTTGGGGCTACCAGCACTTCCTGGTCCCCTGTTTCTCTTACTTCTGTGGTGAATTTCTGGTCAGGTTCTTAAAGCCCTCCACGGACTCACCAGCACAGCATTTGGCTGCCCATCTATCTTATCCCTAGCAACTCCTGCTCTGAGCAGATCCACCCATATCTGTGCTTGGGAGACACAGAGGGGCCTCTTTGCTGAGTTCCGGCTCTTTTCCTTTGTGTCTAACTCACTTCAGCATCTTTCGAACCCTGTTTACATGTTGGTCTAAGTCATTTAAATTGGCCAGAGCCTTTCCAGCCTCATACAGTTCACACCTGACCATGGGACTTAGCACTGCCACCAAAACTCCATACCAGTGTTGTGGGCCTTGCTGAATCAGTTTCTTTCTTAAGTCTCCTGTAAACATAGTCCTGTCTGGGCCCGTGAACTGAGCATCAAATACAGCTTTGCTCATACCCAGTTCCCTCAACAGAGGCTGTCCTTCCTCAATGGTTTCCCAATCTCTAATATTCATGGGAATCTCAGCTGGAGCTATCCACATATCCCAAATGGCTCGTATGAGCCAATCCATCATGGGCTGGTTTCCCTCATGTTGTCTTAAATTGTGAAGTCTTTGTCTCAAAGAGGGATGAATGGTTATGCTGCTTAACTTCTCTGCTTCTGTAGAACTTAAAATGATTCCATCTGCCCCCATATCCCATAGCTTCACAAGCCAGGTGGCCACAGGCTCCTTCATAATTTGTTTAAATGTCTTTTCCAGATCTAATAGCTCTCATGCTGAGAATTCTCTGATTACTATGGTCTCCTGCACCAAGCTATTGTTAAGACCTCCATCTGCATGTTGGACCATGGATTTTCCTTTCTCTGAATTAAAAGTCAGACCTAAGGAGCATCTCCCACTATCTCTAGGTCACTTCCTTCTTCCTCATTGCCCAACTCTTCCCAGGGGTTCCAGGTTTAGGATCCCAGGATGGGCCTTTTATTATCATTCTGATCTGGGCTTTTTTTCCCTTTTGACCTCCTAGACCTAAAAAGCTGCATTCCAACACCTCCATCTCCTTTTCTTTCTTATCTAATTTATTGGCAAGGTCAGAGGCCAGTACCACAGAGGCCAGCCTCATACCCCTCTCCTGTTGTAATTCCTCTCTAACACCTTCAGTTTCCCTTCTGGCTAAGGCCTCCACCTGGGACAGATTTCTTATTATCAATAGCAGTGGCCAAGCCGGTGCTTTTTGTCATTATTGTCACTGGTGTGTTACTCCCAGAGATTGTAGAACCTGTTCCAGACCTGCTGTTCTCAGGGCCTCTCCACACTCATGTGGCTGCCCCCACTGGTCAAGCAGGCATGCCACCCCATATCACCTACAAGATGGCTGCCACCCTGGGATCTCTTCCATCACCCTCGACTACTTAGAAGGCCTCACCCAGTTACACTGTCCACTGCATTAACCATGCCACTGCAGCCACCCCCACCAACCCTATGGGAATGGCCCACCAGGTTCACATTTCCTCAGCCCACTCTCCCTTCACCCAACTCTACTTCAGTTGTTGGTCTCTTTCCCCATATCAGGAACATCATCAACTCTCTTCCAAAACTCATTCTCTGCTTCATCGTATCCTACTGGGCTATGTCAATTGTAAGTCAAATTCACCGCTGGGAGGTGGATGTGGCATCCAATTCCCTCCTCCCAAGGTCCTTGTGACAGTCTGAGGAAAAATTCTCCAAACCCTGGTTTGAAGAATTTTTTAACGAGTTTATTGGACTTGCTAACTGAGCTTGGGGTACGGGTTTACTTACAGAGAAGTGGGCATCCCCCCATTCACAGCTGATGCTGAAAGTCCACACCCAGACATAAATCCTGTGGTTCCAGCTGGACAGCCTTAAAAAAATGGCAGGAGGCCAGCCTGTGGTTTTCCAAAGCTTTTATACCCTTAGCCCCTCCCCTGTAAGAGGCTATAGTCAACCGATTGGCTGGAAGAGGGACGGGGAGTGGCTTCTTTGCAGAGTGTGGGAAGGAGGAGGGTCCATGGCTTGTCATCACAGGATCAGAGGAACATCTTCTGGGTCACAATATCTACGATACTCTGTTATCTAAGTGGAATCTCTCTGTATGATTACATGACTATCTCCAAGCCCCTCTGTCCATAAAAACTACTTCTCATATGATGACCTCCTATCAAGATATTTCCATCAGTATAATAAAGTTTTGTGATTAGAAAAGCAATAGTGATCACTGTCATCTCTCATTCTATTTCAGCACCTGAAAGTGCTATCATAACAGTATAAAGGGCAGAGGATCCCCACATTAATTGGAGGAAAAGTAAGAGATTCTGGGCATAAGAGAATTTTTTCTCCATATTTATTAACTTCTTAACCATTTACATTTTAATTACCTCATAGTATTGTAAGGAATAGAGTTGTTAAACATGTCTACAACTCTTAAGACCAGCAGAAGCTACCATTCCTTATGTTACTACAGATATTTAAGTGTACAAACTTAAAGGTACTTATATAAGCCTACAGGTACCAAATCAAGTTTTTACATTTCCATCTCAAATAATTTTTATATTACCACATAATTATTCTATATATTTATGGGGTACATTGCAATATTTGGATACTGTATACAATATATACTCATCAAATCATTTCTTAGAGAAACTGTAGGAATTTGAACATAAAAATAAGATATCCTATTTTCAGAAAAGAGGATGTAAAGATTGTATTAGCCAGAGGTGGTGGATGACCACAGTGAAATAGAGTTTTCCAGACAGCTGGTCAGTTACTCATATGAACTCACAGCAATGGTGACAGCACGCACAAGTCTCATGCAAGCTCAGACCAGAAAAAAATCCCAACATAGAGATGAGGAAGTGGGTAAGATTCTCCAACTCCACCTAAGGAAATTGTATCAGCTGTTTCTCCCAGATGGCTGTGGGGAGGGGCAGAGGTACTCTCTTTCAGGCATGGGACGCTTTGTAGATTAACCAGGTTCTAGTGACAGGACACAGATTAGACTACTAGGCCTTATTATAGCACATTAAATTGGTCGGGGGCGATAACGGGAGGTGAGGCCAAGAGGGAGGGTCTAATACCATCAAATCATATCATATGAAAATAACAAAATTCAATTAAACAGTAAAGCCAAAAATAGATAATAAAAATTATTTGTGGCTTGTCAGTGTGATGAAAAAAGTCATGAAAATGAGTTTTAGCCACTCGAAAGTGCCTGTTTAAGTACATTCACACAGTTGTACCAAAGACCTCAGGAAGCCTGATATCTTGCACAAGTGAAATTTTATTCCCATTTTATAAGAAGCCCCTTGTCTTCCTTGCTTCAGATCCTCCATCAGGTTTTCTGTGACTATGAATATTTCCTTTGGGTGCCTCATATGATGGAACGACACAGCTTATGTCCTCTGCAGCTGATTTATTTTTAGACTCAGCATAGCTCCCTGCACCTTCCATGTGTTCTACATTACTTTTTGCTGTTGTAATAAAATATCTAGACAGACAAAATGAAAATTAAGAAAGAAAAACTTTGTTCTAGCTCATGGTTACAGAGTACAGTCCATTATTTTAGGGCAGTCACATCATATCCACAGTCAAGAGCGGAGAGAAATGAGTACTTGCTTGCTTGGTGCTCCTTTGTTTTGCTCTATGGAAAGTCCTGTGTGGTTAGTGGTCCCTTAGCTTGCTCTACTCTTACAAGACCCAGGACCCCAAACTAGGGAGTGGTGATGCTCACTTTCAGGCTATGTCTTCCCACATCAGTTAAAGCAGTGAAGACAATCCACCCTAGACATGCCTGATTTAGACACCTATTATTAAAACTCTCTTTCCAAGTGATTCTAGATTGTGTCCAGTTGACAGAACTAAATCCTCACACCATGGATGGACATTTGGGTTTCTTTTACTGCCTGGAAAATGTGGATGGTGCTGTTATGAATGGTAGTTTGAACCTGCTTTCAGTTTATTTTGCAGCCACACCTAGGAATTATATCAACAGGCCATGTAATAGTTCTTTTACTAACATGTTGAGGAGATGCCCATTGGAGTTGCACCATTTATCTCCCCCTCAAACAGTTCTCAAGAGTTTCAACTCCTCAGTTGACTGCCAACATCTATTATTTTTCTGTCTTTCCATCTCTACTATTGTGAGGTGCTGTATCTCACTGTGATTTTGTTTTGAGACAAGGTCTCACTATATAGCTCTAGATAGCCTAGAACTCTATAGACCAGATTAGTCTTAAATATGCAGAAATTTATATGCCCCTACTCCTGAATACTGGGATTAAAGGCATACACAATCTTGCCCAGCTAGTATTACCTTTTAACATATTTCTTGACTATTTGTATATCATCTTTGGAGAAATGTTCAATCAGATCAACATTTTTTTTAATCAAGTTACTCAATTTTGGGTGTAAGTTATGGGAGTTTTTTGCATATTTACCCTGTGTTTTCAAATATGAGAAAATAAATGATTCAAATAGGTCTTTTAGACCCTGATTTCAAGTTTTTCAATCATTCAGTTAAAAAATGTATCTTTTATGCTCAATTTCTCATAAGAGCTTAATGTTTGTAGAATTCAGGACATCACTTGTGGATAACTAATGAATTATAGCAGAAGGAACATATTTATAAAAATTAGCCTATGAGAAGAATCGAGACTGTGGCTTGAAATTCTAAGAGCCATAACAGTGCCTCAATTTGCATTGCAGAAGGAAAAATCTTATGACTGAGCACTGGTGATCACGCCTATGACCTGAATAGTCTCCCTAAGGCCACCCACCCTCACTCACATCTCTAAAAATAGAAGTGACCTAGAAAATATAAATCCTTCTACGACAATAGATCAATGTACAATTGCATTGACCAGTTTCATTTCTAAGATATCTAACTATTGCCTGATTCTGTACTTATTTAATTGTGATTCTGTCTCGTAACAGAAAAATTCTGAAACAGTCTAACCCTGAACATCTTGTACAAAATGATGAGAAAAAAGAAAAAAAAGATCTTCTCATCAGTTTGGGGAGAAACGTTTTAGCTACTGTTACCTCTGCTACCATTTAGCAGGAGGTTCTCCCTGGTGGCCTCTGATCCATCTGGCCACAGATTCTCGGCCATGATAAATAGTTCCAGGCATGGGCTCTGTCTTGTGAGGTAGGCCTTAAATTCAACCAGAGAGTGGTTGGTTACTTCAGTAACATCTTCTCCACTATTGCGCCAACAGATATATTTTGCCAGGCCAGTCATTATTGAAGTTTGCAGGGTTCACAGCTGGATAAGTTTGATGATTACATTGCTCTTCTATTAGATGAAGCCTTGAAGTCAGTACCAGCTTAATTCCTCCATGTTTGTTCTGCAACTTATGTAACTTCAGCAATAGGGTTTTCCAGTCAAGTTCGGGAGGGAAACCAAGAGCTATGGCAGTAGCCAGTATTGTATCGGACTCTATGGGAACTCCTTGGCCAACAGCTCCAAAGAGGATCCATTCCTGACATTGGGCTTTTTATTTGCTAACCTATGTTGTCTGGTTTAGGCATTGGTATACTCACACTATAAGGTAACTCATTTTCAACTCTTTATGTATGTACACGTATATATTTTCAGAAGTTTCTACAGTATTAGGTTGCCATATGACTTTACAAATGGCCTTTAGTGTTAGACTCTCTTCCCATTCTTCCTCCTCTACCCAACTCTGCCATGGTAACCTTTCCTAGTCCATTACTGCTCTTTTCCCCTTATGTCACTACATTCTATCTCCCTCCCAGGAAGCCCTTCCCCCACGCCCCCTAACTAGTTTCCTGACATCTCTGAATTTTACTATGAAAAAAATTACGCCTAATGATTCAAAGCTAGCATCCACACATGAGGGAACATCTGATGTTCGTCTTTCTGGATCTGGATTAGCTCATTTGGGTTGACTGTTTACAGTTCCATCCATTTACCTGTAAATTTCATAAGTTCATGTTTCTCATCAACTGAATAGTATCCCATTATATAAATATGACACACTTTCACATCAACTCATTAGTTAGTGTCTATCTAGGTTGTTGCCATTTTCTGACTATTGTGATTAGAGGTACAATAAACATGGATGAATATGGATCTATTAAGTATCTATAATAGGTATCAAGTATCTAGTAGATATAGAGTCCTTTGGCTACATGCCCCAGAGTTGTACAGCTGGATCATGTGGTTACTCTCTCTGTAGCTGGGGAACCTCCACACTGATTTCCATGGTGGCTGCACCAGCTGCACTACCACCTGCAGTGAGTAAAGCTTCTTCCCCACATCCTCCACAGCATTTGTCACCACTGCCTTTGTGAATCGTAGCCATTCTGAGTCTGGTAGGATGAAATCTCAAAGTAATTTTAATTTGCATTTCCCTAATGGCTAAGTATGTTGAACATTTTAAAATTTATTTCTCAGCTCCCAAGTTTTATGATTTGAGAACTCTCTATTTAGTTCCTCATTCCAATTTATAATTGGGTTGCTTGCTTTTTTGATGTTTACTTTTGGATTTTTTTAAGTTCTTTGTATATTTTAGATACTAGCCCTCTGTCAGAGGCATAGCTGGTAAACATTTGTTGCCATTCTGTCAGTTGCCTCTTTACTCAGATGATGGATGGTGTCCTTTGCTGTGCAGAAGCTTTTAGTTTCATGAGGTTCAACAGCGTTTTAATGGAAATATAAATTATTTTGAAACATAAAAAGAAGAAATTGTAAGATTGGTATTAGATACTAACCTGTTAATTTGAAAACCAGAGAGCATCTATGCTGTAGCACTGGTTAAAGTTTGGAAGAAGGTAAACACTGCATTTCTGGGTTATGGAATGATTACACACCTTAAGAACATATGAAGATCATGGGCATTCCATGTAGTACCTAGTGATCATTGGTTATTCATGTGTTAGTCACTAGTTTTACTGCTGTGACCTAACAATCAGCAGGTTAAGGAAAGAAAGCTTACAGATTGCTTAGTATAGAGACTATCATTGCAGGCAAGAAATGCTGGGCAGGGAGGCCTGCTGGTCTTACTGCGCCACACTCAGGAAGCATGCAAGATAAGCTGCCAGACTGGGCTATAAAACCTCAAGAACAACCCACTTCCTCTTTCAAGGCTTCATCTTCTAAAGGTTCCACAACCTTCCTAATTAGCACCATGGCTGTTCAAACACACGAGCCTGTACAGGGGTCATTTCATATTCAAACCACAACAATGGGCTGCAAGTATTCTACCCAGAGATGCTTCATTTGATTAAATTGAGCTCTTGATAGAATTCAAAATTCATGGGCCCCATGCCATCCCTACTGAACTGGCCCAGCAATCAGTGTTCTGTGGACAATTCTGATGCATGCCTACCAAGAAGGTCCACAGCACTGCTTAATCATCAGCTAGAGAAACAGCCCTGAAAAAATTTTACATTACTGTGAGGTGTTCCAAAGAAGTAGCTAGAGTTTTAAAATGATACAGTGAATGAGATTTCCTTTCATAGGTATAAAATGGAAGGAGTGATTTTCAAAGAACAGAACTTTCATGGAGAAATTCAAACTAATTTTTAAATTTGATTTGGTTGCTCAATAAGCATTTGATGATGTCAAAATAAAATGTCACATGTGATTTACTGAGATAATTTAAGAGAATTAAGTTAGAAAATAGGAATACATGTATGAAATTATAATTAGTAAATTAGATGCCAAATACCACCCACAGTTATACAAATGATTCATTATAGATCTGTATGCAGTTGCTAGGAGTAATACAGTGATCATTTGCAAGAATCACACCACTGGAGAGAACTTTACTGCAAAAATAAATTAATTTATGCATGAAAAATAAAAATTGCCAAACTGATAGGAGGTGATGGCCACTTTATTTGAAAATCAATGCTCATCAATACTGGTTTGCTGGTTAATCTTTTGAACAAGATGAACACTACATGTCTGGACTTTTACAGTGTAAAAATGACAATTTGGACCTTTTGTTAAAAATATAATTTCCTAATTTTGAGATATGAAGACTCTGTCATTTTCCTGAATTTGATTGTATAATAGAGGGTTGAGAGGACATTAATATAAAAACCTAATGGTGTGTTTAGAATCAATAATATATGAAATGTGAAAGCAAAGAGCATCATTTGGAAACTGTAGAAGTGTCTTGCTACCAAAGCCAAAAATCAAATGAAGACAGCAATTCTGTGATGATGATGATGATGATGATGATTAATCTTTATTAATGAGTGCTTGTGGTTTTTTGACTCTTTTGAAAAAAACTCAAATTGTAAACTTTTGTTGAAAATTTAAAATGTGGTTCTCAAAAATCTCATCTTGACCAGATATGAAGCAATTTAAAAACCTTTAAAGGTGCATTGAGAAAAACAAGGCTTTTAAAAAAGTTTGTCATTGCCAAAAAGAGACATCTTTAGGTAAAAATAATAAAAACCTGATGCTGCATAGATAATCTGGGTAGTTCTAATGTATCTGGTCAACAGGCAAAAAGCAAGCAGTAAAGGTCTTCAGCTCCAATCTTTGGTTCATTTCTTCTTGTGGGATGATTAAACTGGATGATGGTAGAGATGGTAAGCCCGTATTTACTCAGCCCCACCCTGCTCAGCCTCGGGACCAGTTGAATTCTCAGTGGGTGGATGCATTCCTCTACCATTTTGTGGTTTAGGGTTTGGGCATCTGTGTCGGTCACTGAAGTTGCAGGTGGATATTGATCCTGGGGGAGTCTCATCCTCTTCATTTTCCTGTCCTATTAACCATGGTCCTCTCTAGGCTCTTTGGTGAAAAAGGCCCCTGCGGAATATGTGATACATATTCCCCTCCTGCATCCAGCTTGCCAGCATCCTCCATCACTTCTCCGGAACCTTCACCTGTGGCAGGGCCCGGCCTCCAGGAGGACTCTCAGCCCCCTCATTCTTTCCCTCAGTCACTTCTGGTCATTCTACTGGTAATTGCATGGGGAACCCCTACAATGTGGATATCGTCTATAATTGCTAGTCTGCTGTGTAATTACTGCCTTGAACTGGAACTCCACCAGGGTGTAACATTCACTGCCTCCACACTCTTTTCTTCTTCATCAACAGTATTCAATAGTGTCTCCATCTCCTACACTGTGAAGATACTTCCTGGGATTATTCTTAACCACAGTCTGGTGTACAAGTACATCATCCTTATGTCACTCTTATTGATTAAACTATATCTGTTTCTTATGTTGAATCATTTGACTGTTCCAAGAACCTTTGTGTAGGTGACCATCTTGTCCGCACACATGATGCTGCCTGAGGTGCTAGTCTTGGTGGGTTGGGGTGTCTGCCTCCACACTGACTCGCCTGCTGCAACTGCTGGGGCTCCTCCCTGGTTGTGATAACTAACAAGCAGTATAGGTGGCTGTGGGGCTGCTCAGGGCTCTCTGGGGTCCCCAAGGCATTATTTCTATAGGAGCATGAAATAGGGAAATTAATGAAGGCTGGATTATATTAACACAATGGCAGTTTTAAGTTCCATGTTGGACAGAAAATCGATATCAATAAAATAAATATAACTCATAAAAGATACTTTAATGAAGACATTAGCTTCTGGCTCAGGAAAACCTGAAATACCAAAATATTGAATAGTTTATACATGAACAGATTCACTGGGCAGAGAATGATAAAATAGTTTGTATGATGAAGGAATAATTATTGGAAGAACAAAAGAGAAAATTCCAAAACTATGAACAATAAAAGACACATATCTATCATGCAGGACTGAGACTGAATCACTTTCTGTTCTCTCCACTGACTATATCATAAAAATCACTGTCTCATGAAGTAACAACCAGAATGCAGCCAAGAAATACAGAAAGATGAGTGCTATACAGTATGCTTGTCTGCAAATATGAGGATTCATATTTAGCATACGGTAAGAGCTTTCGTTTGTGTAGAGCTATGACAGAGATAGGGTTTTCTCTAGGATCTGTGTCCTCTCCAGTCATGGGTATTTGCTGAGTTTACAGTGACAGCCATGAGTTCACTCAGTTGAGAGGGCTTTAAGTTCAATTAGACAGCTGTTGGTTGCCCCCCAGATAA
Source organism: Nannospalax galili (assembly GCF_000622305.1). Lineage (NCBI taxonomy): Eukaryota > Metazoa > Chordata > Mammalia > Rodentia > Spalacidae > Nannospalax > Nannospalax galili. The sequence continues at coordinate 6,136,169 of NW_008333886.1, read as the reverse complement.
CAGTGCCACTGCTGCACCAATAGAGGTAGTTTGCTGTGCCAGTCATTATAGTTATTGTACTTTAAGACTGCGTTCAACCATTGATTGATTTTCTCCCTTATCACTTTGCATATCATCATCTAGTATTATGAGAGCTAAACTCCAGGTAGAAGGCTTCCAGGTCAGTTCCTGCTCCATTCTTCTAAGCCCTGTATCCGAATTATGTCCTGTCTTCAGCAGTAGGGTCTTATCTACTAGTTCAGGGATATAACCAGGAGCTTTGGCAATAGCCTGTGTTATTTTGGGAGTCTCCTGGACCACTCTCACCAACCACTCAAAGGTATGTCTCTTCTCTCTGGCATTGTGTTCCTTGACAAACAGCTCCTAGGTCTAAATATGCACTAATGTTTAGACACTGTATGTCCATTTCTCATGGGTTTTCCAGGGCATCACATTTCCCTCTGGGTTCCCTAGCCCCTCGAGAGTCATTCATCTCTATCTTTTTCCACACACCTTGCCCTTACATGTCCCTCCCTCCTCTGCTCTCCATTGAACACTCCCACTCTCCCCACCTGTCCCCCAGTAACATCTGTTCCCTATCATCCCCCTCTTTTGGGTTCTTTCTTTTCCTTTACCCCCATGTATCCCTTCCACATTCCTGGATCCTTCTGTTCCTTGTGAACTCCTGGGTGTCACTGTAAACTCAGTCAAATACACATGGCTGCAGAGGACATAGATCCTAAAGAAAACCCTGTCTCTGTCATCAGAATTTATATACTCACATATAAGGGACTGGTGCTACAATCTGCAAATGAGGGAGAACATACATCACTCGCTTTTCTGTGTTTGTGTTGCTTCACTTAGTATAACACTCTCTAGTTCCAACCATTTACCTTCATAATTTCATCTTTTCTTATGACTGACTAGAACCCCATTGTGTAAATGTACCACATTTTCACTGCAGAATTCCACAGCTGGTCAGACACAGAGAATATACACCTGAGAGATGCCCAGTTTGAGGTGATACACCTACAGTTGAACTTCTACACCTAAGGCTCATGGAATATAATGGATCAAGGGGTAGAGAGAAATCTAGTTCGTCTCTCAATTCTCACCAGTGAAACTCCCTTATATAACTGGCCAAGTTTTAAATAAGAGACTGCAAAGTATATATGCCTGGATAGGACTCCTATATTGAGCCTCACCCACCCATGGCAAAGGGACCATTGTAGAGGAGACAGGAATGTTGTAAGAGCCAGGACTGGTTCATGAACACAGGGAAGTGGAGGCTTTCAGGCCACTGGAAGCTTGCACATGTGAACCTGTGGCAATGGTGGCATCAAGTACGAGACCCATGCCAACTCAAATAAACAAGGGCCCAGAGGGGAGGAGAGAAATGGGTGGGGGCCAGCCCTAGAATGATAACTGTTAGAGACTGATTGCTACTGAGATAGGGAGAGTATGACTGACTTACCATCTCTACATGGGCTGACTAGACTCCAGTGGATTAATTTGCACTGAAGGACATCTGGGTACAAATGCTTGACTGGATAGGACTTACCATATATGGTGGAATACATAAAGTCTGGTGGGGACATGGGGACATGGATGGAGAAGGGGTCTAGATTTATTTAAGAACTGTTGTATGAAATTGAAAAAACTCAACAAAAAGATTTTAGAAAAGGAAGCAGAAAGAGAAATGTATTTCAGAGCTGACCAGAGAGGTACTGAAATCATAGAATATTCCAGATTTACCCTTCATGTTAGCTACAGCCATGAGCTTTTAAATTTTTATCATTTTATGATTTTGTTAATTTCATATAAATATTTATTTTTTTCTAGAGTTTCAAAAAAAACTCCTCCTTAAATTTTGTAATTTTCTCACCACCCTCAAACTTAGAGCTTTTCAGTCCCGTGAAACTTGAAATGTGTTCCAAACAAGAAAACTTGTTTCTTCTTAAAAATTGTTGAATAAATGAGTGTCATGACAGAAATAAAGAAATAAACATGCAATTCACAAAAGTGTATTTTATTCTAAAATGCTAGATGCTCCCGTGCTAGCTTAGTCTTTCATCTTTTCCGACTTTATTTCTGTGCAGTTTTAAAGCAAACCGCAGATACCTGGGTCATTTCACCCTTTCAGAACTTCCATTTATATCTCTAAAAATATGACATTTTCTACATAATAGTTTCCACACACAAATTTGCAGCTGCCCAAATTAATAATTTGGTTATAATCTAATACTTCATCCATAACAAAATATTCCATTCTCAGGAATCAGGTTTATTTGAATTGAGGTACTAATATGTTCTGCACATTTTATTTGCTCTATTTTCTCTTTAATTTCTTTTAATGTCTTTTTTTATGTGTCCAATTTATTGTAGAACCAAGGTTAATTGTGCTATACAATGTCTCCTATCTTGGAGGTTTTTTTCTATGTGCTTTTCTTGGTATCACATAACAGCATCCATAATCAGCCATATTTCCTACAAATGAAACTTTGCTCTAGTTGAGTGGATATGGGGCTTGAGTCCTCATACTCCCACAGAGGGCATAGTGAAAGTACATTACAGGGGCTCCACTCCCTCTTGTCTGATTCAGTTTTTTTATGGAGGTGTGAGCTGAGTCTTTGCATATCTAACAGGTTCCCAGTACATGCTGGTGCAGGTAGTCCTGCAGATGCTGGTATATGTAGTCCTGCAGATGACAGTACAGGTAGTCCTACAGATGCTGGTACACGTAGTCCTGCAGATGCTGGTACAGTCCTGCAGATGCTGATACAGTCCTGCAGATACTGGTGCAGGTAGTCCTGCAGATGCTGATACAGATAGTCCTGCGGATGTTGGTACAGGTAGTCCAGTCTTGCAGACGCTGGTGCAGGTAGTCCTGCAGGTGCTGATACAGATAGTCCTGCGGATGATGGTGCAGGCAGTCCTGCAGGTGCTGATACAGATAGTCCTGCGGATGATGGTGCAGGTAGTCCTGCAGGTGCTGATACAGGTCGTCCTGCAGATGATGGTGCAGGTAGTCCTGTGGATGATGGTGCAGGTAGTCCTGTGGATGATGGTGCAGGCAGTCCTGCAGGTGCTGATACAGATAGTCCTGCGGATGATGGTGCAGGCAGTCCTGCAGGTGCTGATACAGGTAGTCCTCTGGATGATGGTACAGGTAGTCCTGCAGATGATGGTGCAGGTAGTCCTGTGGATGATGGTACAGGTAGTCCTGTGGATGATGGTAGTTCTGCGGATGATGGTTCAGGTAGTCCTGCGGATGATGGTGCAGGCAGTCCTGCAGGTGCTGATACAGATAGTCCTGCGGATGATGGTGCAGGCAGTCCTGCAGGTGCTGATACAGATAGTCCTGCGGATGATGGTGCAGGCAGTCCTGCAGGTGCTGATACAGATAGTCCTGCGGATGATGGTGCAGGTAGTCCTGAAGGTGCTGATACAGGTAGTCCTGCGGATGATGGTGCAGGTAGTCCTGTGGATGATGGCACAGGTAGTCCTGCAGATGATGGTGCAGGTAGTCCTGTGGATGATGGTGCAGGTAGTCCTGTGGATGATGTTGCAGGCAGTCCTGCGGATGATGGTGCAGGCAGTCCTGCAGGTGCTGATACAGATAGTCCTGCGGATGATGGTGCAGGTAGTCCGGCATATTCACTTTGAAATCCAGTGTTTCTCAGTGGCAGTACTTTGCTTGGTTCCTTTTGTGGCTGGTCATTGCACATTACCTTCCAAAATGCATAATGTTGAATATATTTTAAAGGTAGACTGGAACCATATTGAATATGTATTATATTTCATTAGTTAACTTTATCTTGTTAATGATTTGAATGGAAAGCAAGGCTGATCCTTGAAATTTAACACTGCCCTTAAAATCAGTTATCTTGCTTCATGTCCCACTGATCATACAGTTACATTCTAGTGTGATCTTACACTGTTGTACTGTCCTAGTTACTTTCTAGTGCTGTGATGAAACACTGACCAAAACTAACGTGGGAAAGAAAGGGTTAAAAAGTTTGTTTCATCTGGGATTGGCTCATCTTTGAGCAATGTTAGGCTGGAACTTGGTTGCAGGAGGCGAAGCATGGACCACAGAGAAACATTGTTACTGGCTTGCTCCTCTGGCCTGTGAGCAGAGCATCAGCCTGTGCCTCCAGTGTTGGGATAAAGGCATGGCCACCAGATACAATTCAGCTTTCTCTCCCTTCTTCCTTCCTTCCTTCCTTTTTCTTTTTCTCTTTCTTTCTTTCCTTCTTTCTTTCTCTCTCTTTCCTTCCTTCTTTCTTTCCCTCCCTCCCTCCCTTCCTTCCTGCCTCCCTCCCTCCCTCCCTCCCTTCCTTCCGTACATTAAATTTTTCAATTTTCACACACTATAATTTGTGGTATTTAGATCCCCTCCCCTATGTGCACCTCCCCTTGCTGACCTCTGCCCATTTTAATGTGCTCTATTATGTATCTTATAAGGCCTATAGAGTCTAATTTGTGTCCCCCAAATGTTCTCCAGTGTGGGTCCGTCCATTAGAGCCTGATTAACCTTACAAGAGTCTCACCCTTGAAAGAGACTCTCTCTTCTCTCCCAACAACCATCAGTTGCCAAAGGTTTCTTAGGCTGAGTTGAGGGTTCTTATTTCCCCATGTCTATGCTGGGATTTTGTCTGATTTAAGCTTGCATGAGACTTGTGCAGACTGTCACATTGCTGTGAGCCAGAGGTAGATGACCATAAGGAAACAGTTCTCCAGACAGCTGGTCAGTTACTTCTATGAACTCAGCCTACTTTTTTATACAACCCACTACCACCTGCCAGAAGTAGCGCCACCCAGAGTGGGCTGGTCCCTCCTGAGTCACTCAACAATCAAGAAAATACCTCACAGCAGTACCCACAGACCAATCAGAAGGAGAGGAAACACCCCAATTGAGGTTCAGTTTTACAACTGAAGCTATCCAGCACATACGCTCAGCTCATAACTGACAAAGGCATTCAAAAGAACACTGATCATTTAAAATTTCCTATTATAAAGGTCATTCAAAATCATTTTACTTTGTTAACAGATGAGAATATCTATTCCTATTTACTGGGATGCTGTTATCTTCCTAGCTGGGGCCATTTGTGTTTGAGCTATCAAGTGTGATGCATGATATCTGTATTATTAATCTGCACTTATTGATTTCTGTAACACTAAATGTCAAATTTAATCCAGATATAAAGAGGGGACAGGATGGGTAGAGGATGTATGATGTCATACAGCTGATAGGTCTGGGGCTTCATTTGAGTGACAGTTGGATCTTGATGCACAAATATTACAAGTAATCTTTAGTACTCTTTCGGGGCTGTGCAGATCTGTTGGATTCTTCTTAGTTTCAGTCTCAGATGAGCTTTCTTTGTCTAGATACAAAGTTGAAAGTTCATGTCTTCCAAAGGCGGTTGGGACCTGTAGGATTGGCAGTTTCATCCAGTGGAACAGAGCCTCTTTCTAAAAGTCAAAGGTGTTGGCTGAGAAGCATGTCGGAGATATCACGGTAAAGCTTATGGTGAATCTTGGACACCGGAGAGCTTGATCTATGATGCCTTGACTGGCATACAGGCTCATTTGCATGCACGTTTCTCATTCTGGTTTCATGACTCATCCCTCCACTCTGCCAACTCCCTGGCCCCTAGCTCTGAAGTTGCAGTAGTACTACAAATGTCTGCATGTCTGTATTTAACAACTTTCTACATTTCCACAGTATCTATATTTGCTGAACCTTAACTGAACTGTTAATAATGTGGATAACAATTGCATTAGTCATAGTACTCCAGAGAAATGAGATCAGTAAGATTAGGGAGAGTTAGATAGATAATATATAGATAGATGATAGATAGATAGATAGATAGATAGATAGATAGATAGATAATTGATAGATAAATAGATGATAGATAATAGATAGATAGATGATAGATAGAAGATAGATAGATGATTGATAGATAGATAGATGATAGAGAGATAGAGATGATAGGTAGATAGATGATAGATGATTAGATAGATAGATAGATAGATGATTGCTAGATAGATAGATAGATGATAGATAATTATAAATAGATGATAGATAATAGATAGATAGATAGATGATAGATAGATAGAAGATAGATAGATGATTGATAGATAGATAGATGATAGAGAGATAGAGATGATAGGTAGATAGATGATAGATGATTAGATAGATAGATAGATGATTGCTAGATAGATAGATAGATAGATAGATAGATAGATAATAGAAAGGTAGATAGATGATTAGATAGGTAGGGTAGATAGATGATAGATAAAGAGATAGATGATAAATGATAGATATATGATTAGATAGATAGATGATAGATGAGATAGAAATAGATAGATAGATAGATAGATGATAGACAGACAGACAGATAGATAGATGATAGATAGATAGATGATAGATAGATAGATAGATAGATAGATAGATAGATAGATAGATAGACAAATGATGTGTAGATCAAAAGACAGACAGACAGATAACAGATAGATGAGAGATAGATCAATAGACAGAGAGATGAGTGAATACATTATGGGGACTGAGGGGGTACCATGTTCTTTCATCTGAAAGCCAAATACCTAGGAAATCCAGTTGGTAGTGTTCAGTCTGAGCCTTAAGGACTGAGGACCAGAAAAGCTATGGTGTGAATGTCATTTTATCTCCAGCTGTCAGTCACAATGTGTGGCATTTCCTCCCTCTTCTCCCTGATTGTCCATTCTCACTGGATGACATCCAAGCACTTTGGGGAGGGAAATCTGTTCTATGGAGTGTACCAATTTAAATGCTAATCTCACCCACAAGCCTCTTCACAGACACACCTAGGCATCATGTTTGATCAAATATCCATGTAACTTACAACCCAGCTGACACATGACATTTAGCTTCAGACATATTGGAATCATATAATATCATTACTACCATCATTATGGACTCAGTCATTTTTTGTTTTAATTTTCAGTTTTAAAATTTTTACTTACATTTATTGTATGTATATCCCCCCCTCTGTGTGTGAGTGTGAGTGTATGTGTGTGTGTGTGTGTGTGTGTGTTGTGCATGCATGTGCCATGGTGTGTATGTGTGGATGTTGGGGTTCCACTTGCCAAGGTGCTTTTCTTCTTCTACCCTGTGGGTCCTGGGATCAAGCTCAGGGAGTCAAACTTGGCAGCAGGCACATTTTTCTTCCAAGCCATCCTGCTGGCCCCTGTTCAGTCATTTATAATATCCATATATAAATCTCTAATACTAGTTCTCTTAGGAGAGTCAGCCAAGTGGATATTAAAGCTCCATGTAAATCTCACACATTACTTGAAAAAAGAACATTAAATAACTCCAACTCATACAAAACACGTCATCTCTCAGATTTGCTGAGGGTATGTTCACTTAATATCTGAAAACCAAACTATTAATGACAATGGGGTGATGTTACTTTCTCACCTAAAAGATTTTCTTTTAGAAGCTGATGTTAAGAAACTCAGAGCCTTAGGAGTTGGCTTCCACCAACATTGTCACAGTTGATGGCCTTTTCATAAACAGGAAAGACTATAGTTAAGGTAATCAATTCACAAACAAACTGCCTGGGTTCAAAACCTATCTTCATGGACTGGAGAGATGACTCAATGGTTAAGAGCACTGATTGGTCTTGAAGAGGACCTAGGTTTAATTCCCAGCACCCACATGGCAGCTAACAACTGTCTGTAACTCCAGTACCAGAAGAATCGGATGCTTTCTTCTGACCTCCACGGCATTGCATGACACAGTTGCACTTTCATACATGCAGGCAATATACTCATACACATAAAATGAAAACTAATAAATAAAATAAAATAAAATAAACCTGGCTTCATTTGCTACTTATGTGACTTTGAGAAAGTTACTTAAGCAGTTTACATATGATTCATTTAAGTTCTATCTGTAAGGCATAGAACAAAAGCAATGCTCAGTAAAGGATTACTAAGTAGATATTGCTCTACTTAAAAGCAAACATATAACGATGCTCAATAAAGGCTTCCTGAGGAAAGAAATTATTCATTGAGGTATTCGGACAACTGAAACAAGTTTTCTGTTGTTTTCATATTATTCTTAAAATTTTCTCATTGAGTTTATTCTTAAAAGGTATTTCATTACAAATTACAGTCATTTCTAAAACTGAAAATCAGCCCTTGCCACAATTTCCTTCTCTACTTACTCCTTAGGTAGAAAACCTACTTATCTTTGTGTGACCATAATACTTTATATTTCCTATATCCAATGGAAACAAATAAACATGGATGCAGCTGTAACAAATTATTTAAATGTCTTATATGAATAAATTTTATAAAAAATAATAATGCTTCTTACTAAAGATATATAAATTACAGGCAACTAGTGTAAAAGAAAAAATAGTTTCTTTAAGTGGAGGAGCAGCTCTGGAAGGGCTCCTTTTGCTATTTAAATGCTAACATGTACAGTTCATAAACCCAAAATATGCTCTGTTCTTCATTCATATATATAGGGAGAGAGAGAGAGAGAAAGAGAGAGACAGACAGAGACAGAGAGACAGAGAGACGGGGGAGAGAGAAATTGTAGCCAGGTGAAACTGAGTCCATCGCTTCTTGCTTCAGATAGAGCTGAGTTCAAACACGAGCTACATCATTATCTTGATGAGAAGAGGTTATTTAACCTTTTGGAAAGTGTTTCTTTACCTGCAGATGATTGTGTAGCTATGAAAACCAAGGGAGCCAGTAGACGTCTCTTGCTCAATGATTTCAGTATTTGTTTACGGCATTTGATATCTCATAAAAGCTTTGTGTCGATACTGAAAACAACTACAGGATGGTTGCCCTTGGAACTCTGCTGTCTTGCTTAGTGTCTGAATAGCTGTTTGATAATTTCTGGTATCAAAGGGACTATATAAAATGGTCCATTATTAGGCTACTTACTGCTGAATTAAGCTTCTCATCATACCATACGCTTGGATTTTTCTTTCTTTTCAGGTCATTTCTCCCCAGACTAACCCTAGAATTAGCCTAAAAGATCCTAAAAGAAATATTTCATGATATATGAAAATTAAATATCTCTATATGAAAAATAATCAAAACAGTTTACTTAATATTGAAGGGCTCAATGTGCTGTAATAAGCCAGTAAGGCCGGCTTCGTCATATATGAATATGAATTTTTACATATTTAAATTTTTCAGATGCTTAGTTACATTGAAATATTGCTATATTTACCTGGCCACTCTTGCTTTAAATTTGCCATGCCCTCAATAAAACTTTGGGATACAGAAGCAGTGATCTTAACAATTAGGAAGAAACCTCACTATTTTTCTCTATATTCAGTTCAGATGCTATCTTAAGATGTTCTCTTAGATAACTCACAAATCTAAAGTATCATAATTAATATCCCTATTCTCAGTAATATTTTGTATAGTCTTTGCTGGCATATTAATTAAGCACCCCTGTTCTTCAGTTTCCAAACTGTTTAAAGGAGATTGGTACAATCAGATGGGCTAAGCTCTGAGGTCAAATCTATTTCTAAAACTATGTGATTCAATAATTCTCCTGTCAAATTAATTACAGATTGCTTCTTTTTTAATATAAATATTGAGTGGAAACAGTGATTACTCCTGAGGAGCTAAGTTCAGTAAAACATTTCTACACAGATGGTGCTACCCATGCAACTACTGAGCACTTGAAATGTTACTGGTGTGATTGAGGAAATGAATTCTTAAATCTCTTTGAATTTTGATTAAAATTAAAATTGCCGCAGAGCTAGAGTTACCAACTCATAAACACAATTTTTGAGAAAGCATTGGAAAGGAAAATAAAGCTTGAAATTGATGATGTGGGCAAAGGTTGAGCTAAGAACTGTCACCCTTTCTCTTCCAGTCTCCCGCGCACAGTTATTCCAGCTATGACTCTGCTAAGAATGAGAGTGTAGACCGGGGTGCAGAGGACCTGTCACTCAACAGGGGAGACGAGGATGAAGATGATCACGATGAGCGTGATGACTCCGAGAAGCTCAACGAGGCAGAAGGCGTGGAAGCCGAGCGGCTGAAAGCTTTCAATGTGAGTCCCCACACTCCCTGTGTGGCTACATTCTGACCACTTCATCTTCGTGTTGTTGCTTGTTGGTCAATGCGAGTATTTTAGAGACATGTTTGTTTAATTTACAGAAGGATTTTTAAAGTACATACAACAGTCTTGACAAGCAGACACCAGAATTGCTGTGCTTTGTTTAGAATTTTCAGGCCAAATGGGTTGTGTTGTGTGAGTATGCATGTCGGCCTATGTGGAAGAGGCTCAGCTTATTCCGTGGATGGTTATGCCTGTCTGTCATCAGTCATTTCCTTTGCTTTCCTAATTATGCATGACAAAAGAATCAAGTGTTTGCCTCAGAGATTCGTCCACTGTGCAGTGTGGCCATGTCTCAGTCCTGTTTATCAATAGTGAATGCAATGGGTGCTCAACTGTCCTGGTCTACTGTTATTTCCTGATTTTGTTTCTACATGATGGTTTATTCTTTCCTGTCTGTCTGTCTGTCTGTCTGCTTTCCTCTCTCTCCCTCTCTCCCTTTCTCTATTTTTTTTAATCCAGCCATTTAGAAAAATCTTTAAAAGAGTGTTTGCTTAAATTTTCTGGCTTTCCATTTGCAAAATTCTCCAGTGCATAAACCAGAGGACGCAGTATTTTCCTCTCGGTAATCAAGACAGGAAGCTAGGAACAGAAGAGAGCAGCCCTCCAAACCCTTCTCCTCTGTCTCCCTCTTGCCAACAGATGTTTGTCAGGCTGTTTGTAGATGAAAACTTGGACCGAATGGTCCCAATCTCTAAGCAGCCCAAAGAAAAGATCCAGGCTATCATTGACTCATGCAGGCGACAATTCCCTGAGTACCAAGAGCGTGCCAGAAAGCGTATCCGTACTTACCTCAAGTCCTGCAGGCGGATGAAAAGGAGTGGTTTGGAGATGGTGAGTTTTGAATTGAAACACAGCCCTAGATTCCATCCAAATCCCACACGTAAACCATGACACTATTTTGTTTTCATCTTAGTGTCTTTATGTTTATTTTTTTCCATAACGTCAGGTCCAAAGGGTTTTCGTTTGCTTGTTCGTTTATTTCCCTTTTCATCTTTGTCAAGCATTTATTCCCTTTGTTTATATAATAAGAACTATCTTGAGAGACCAGTGCTCACAGAACCATGTGATAATGTTTCACAGAAAGAGGATGATGTGAGAGACAATCAGGGAGAACACGCGTCACACGTTGTTCATGTGTGCTTTCCTTCGTCACGGCTCAAGTGGGTCTGAGGATGATCAGGTCCCACACTGAAGCTACAGCTGTTGCTTTGGGTGGCCTGTGAGACTGGGTATCTCTGGTATGTGAGGAAATGTGTGTAGCCGGTGGCTAACAAATAGCGAACCTCAAAAACAAAGATGGGAAATTAAATGCTCAGGTGAAAACGCAGCCTTCATCGCACTAGGTGTGCTTATGTGTATGGAGGATGTTACTGTGAGGCTTCACGTTCATCTTCGGAAGGGATGATGTCGCAGTGCCATAGGTTGCTTAGGGCAGAAGATGGAGAGCGATAAATTGGGAACTTTGCCTACTGTTGTCTACTGTTTTTGCTATAATGATTATCTATACAAGTACGCCAAACACTGGCAATGTATGCTTGAGATTCTACACTTTTTAAGATGTGCGAGTTTCCATAAATATATTAAACATTTTCTCTGTTTTTTCTGTGATACTGGAGGTCCAGCCTAGGGCTTCCCCATGCTAATGCTCTATCAGTAAGCTACACCCTTGGCTTCACAAGTACCTTAAAAACTTCCTATTTTTTTTTCTATACTCTTACCAGAGAAAGCTAAACAAAAGCTTAGGTTTTAGTGTCTGGTCTGACCCTCTAGTTATTCCGTCTGGAGGGTAGACGCTGGTAAAGATAAGGGCTGTTTCAAAGTACGACATCTATAATTTGAATTTTGTGGCTGTAAAATCTTAGGAAATGGGTGATTGGAATAATAAGCCCCCTGTCTCTTGTCAAGATTCATACTGCCCTATAAAGGCGAGGCCATCTTCCTGGATGTCGGGCAGGTGCTCTGCTCTGTCAGCCTGTGTAAGTTTCTGTGTCCACAGCTTTCCAACTGCACAATTTGGACACGTAGCTTCTGCTGCGTGTTTCTCCCATGGAAAAGACAGCCACCACAGTCCATAACTCCGTGAGCATTGTGCACCCTCTAGTGCAGACAGAGCTTTCCAGAAACCCTTGCAAGTCATTTCTGACACAGAGTGAACATTCCACAGATCTTAAATCTGAAGACATCATCAAATATTATTCACCTGTCATCTGGAGTTAAGTTTCCCAAACTGGTTTTATTCTATAATTGCTGAACATTTCAAACAAATATTTACTTATTTCTTATGAAATTTACATTGGATTTGAAATTTTTGGTATAGAAGTCCTCTAATAAGAAAAATGGTAAAACTTTCTAGCACTGATTGAGATAATAAAGTTGGTAGCTTAGAGAGGATGGGAGACTGCTCACTCGAAGAAAATGAACTGTTTTCACCATTACATTAATTATTATGACCCACACAATGAGAAACATGATGAACAAGCCTGATCTTACCTCAGAACACCGACTTCGACATCAGCCTCAAGGTCCTTAACAATTGGCATGAAATTTCAGTTGATGCTAATTATATTTTATCTTAAAGCATACTACATATATGTTATTCTTTCAAAACAAATGAAGATGCTATCATATTCAAGAATTCTTTATCAATATCTCACATTACTAATCTCCCAATATTTAGAGATTCCTTCTTTTAGTAAAATTACCTTATATATCTTGCCATAAAATTTTATATTAATCACTGTGGAGAGAAAGAAATGATCACTGTAAAGAATTCTTCAGTTCTTTAAGGCCTACTTAAGACCTATACCCATTTCAAATGTCATTTTATTAATTATATATATTCACTTTAGAATATAGATCTATTTGGGAAAAATCTGCTATACACAGGACAAAAGTGAACCACTAGGAAGTCAGGAAGCTTTGCATGCTAACCTTGAAGTAATAATGCTACAAAGAGATGCTGATATTTAACCTTTAATAATTTCATTCATTTGTTTGTTCACTTATTCAGTGTATGTATTTTAAATATCAGTATCCATTAGAGAATATCTAAGACACATCTGATTGGTTACTTAGGAAAGCAAAACATATTTTCTGATCATCATGATTTATTGTGATGAGCGGTTGTTTGAAGTGAAATGCTCAAATAAAAGTTCAAAGCTCCTTTGTAAGAAAGTGAAAGCCATGATGAAAATGGACATTGTCACCTAACACATTCTCATCTTTCATATTCCTGGGTATTTTTTCACTAGTATCTCCTTGGAAATAACAAGCACACCCTCCCATTGGCACACTTAAAATACCTGTTTCACTTTTTATACATTGATTCATTGTTAAGGAATTATCAGTAGACATTGTTGTCTTTTTGAATATTAATCCCTGTCTTGGATAGAAAATAAGAAAAGCCATAACTAGTGCAGTGAGTAACTCACACTAAACATTTGCCTTCATAATTTTTAAGTGTCACCTAAGAGAACCTATAGGGTTTTAAAATCTGAAACATTAACCCAAAGTTCTCTCCTGTATCCTCATTCTGTAGGAAACCCTGAAGAAACTCTGTCATTTTCAGAATGAGGTTAATTTTATGTGCATCTTATTCTCTAAGATGTGTCAAATCAATGAGGAAATGGAGCCGTTTTAAATTTTTTATTTGTAAAAGGTAATTTAACATGTAGTCTGATATTGCAGAGAATTCCATTTTATAGAACAAATGCATCATTCAATAAGCTTAGTTCTCCTACTTAGGGTCCCTGAGGTCAGAAACCTCCATAAGTAGAAACACAAAGATACTGATTAAATGTTTCCTGCTGTCTTTCTGCAGTTTAAAGGGGTGTTATTTCTCATAGACATGCTTTATCACAGCATATGTTGGCAATATACACAAGAATTTTAATGCTACTTTTCTGCCACTGTCAATACAAGATCCATTCACATTTGGTTATTTCCATTATGCCTAATAAATGTATATGGTAATACAAACACTTTTAAAAGATTACTCCTTCTCCCCATCAAGTCCCCCTCCTACTTAATGTCAATTATTTATGGTCCTCTTCATTTAATTAGCATGGCCTGCATGAGCATGAGTGGGGTATTTACTTGAGGGAGTACTCCTTAACTGTGGCCACACCACTGAGGAATGTGCCTACCCCACCCCAGCAGCCACTGACTGCCAACAGGTCTTCAGAGAGGGATGAGTCCTTATGAGCCCTCCCCGACCCATGATGAATGTTGATGGGCCCAGCCTTGTGCAGGTCTTGTGCTGGTAGCCACTGCTGTTGTGAGTCAGTCATGTTATTTCCAGGGACCGCTGGTGACAGCACTCCTTCCACCGTCTGCCTCTTGCACTCTTTCTGCCTTCTCTTTTTCCATATTCTCTGAGCCTTGGAGAGGGTGATATGGATGTCCCACTTAGGGCTGAGCACACAACAGTCACTTATTCTCAGTACTTCCACTGGTTATGAGTCTCTGCATCAACTTTCACCTAGTGCCGTGTGTGACCATAGATCAGTGCTAATCTATGGGTATAAACCTAAATATTTAGAAAACAGAAACACATTTAATTGGCTTTACTGAACACTTCAATATACATTAGAATATGTAGCTTTTAAAATATTTTATTATTTTTATTTTATGTGTGAGTGTATTACCTGCATGTATGTAAACACACCCATGTCATGCAATGCCCTTGGAGGCCAGAAAAAGGCGTTGGAGTCCCTGGAATCAGAGTTAAAGACAGTTGTTAGGTACCATGTGGGTGCTGAGAATCAAAACTGGGTCCTCTACAAGAGCAACTAGTGTTCATAACTGCTGAGCCAGCTCTCCGACCCCTAGAGCACATCTTTACATTCTTGTTTCCCAAAAATTGTTCGGTATCAGTGAGCCATGACTGCTTCAGCAGCAGAAATTTCTGTTATGTTCCAAATAGTGTTTCTAATGCATGAAGTGGAGAAAAACATAACGAATCTTTTTTTTTTACACATTTTCACCAAGTCAAATCATAGACTCTTCAACATTAGACACAGAAAACCATTTTTAGGAAAAAAAATAAATCTAATAAGTTTGAGCCACTGTCAGAATCCTCAGTGGATTAGAAGAATCCAGTGAATTAAGCAGCCATTAAATTAAACCCTTGATGGAAATTGTCAAATTGTTATTGATGCTATTATGTGACTTTGACCCTCAAGTTACTTTACCTACTTTTCTTAAGAATAAGAATTGATTGTTCCAATAAAGTAATCTGCTTCTCCAAAGGGCTATGATCTTGAATTCAATAATAGCTATAGCAGAAAATACAATAAGAGCAGCAGTATCTTATCAGAATGCTCCGGCTCTACTGACGGTCCCACCTGCTGTGTGATACTGTTTATTTCTAGATTTTCAGAGAGACCTTCTCACCTAAACTGACATGTTTTCATGTACTTCTGTGAATTTCAAACAAAACTATTTAGGAAAAAGATTGAAAATGGAATTTCAGTCTTATTTCACTCATATCCTGAATTATGTGACTGTACTGTGATAGTCCAAGTAGTCTGGATATTTGAGTTCAATAGCTTCAGCTTCTTAAACCATAACCTAGTTGACTGTTTTTAATATGTGACTATTTTTGTCAGTAGAAATAAGTCAGCAAGTTTTTATAACATTTTGTCAAGGATATTATCTACTCTTGGTAAATGAATATTTTTTTTTTTGGTCTTTTTAAAATTTTGTTTTTGTTTTTGTTTTTTTAAGACAGGGTCTCCCTGTAGCCCCAGCTGGCCTGAAACTCAGTATGTAGACGAGGCTGGCATTGAACTCTCAGAGATCCACCTGCCTCTGCCTCCCAAGTGGTGGGATTAAAAGTGTGCACCACCACACCCACCCCGGCATAAATACATATTGTAAAAGAACCCATTTTCTGGCGTTGGAGAGATAGCTCAGTGGTTAAGGACACTGGCTGTTCTTGCAGAAGACCAGGTTTTAAATCCCAGCAATCACATGGTGGCTAACAACCATCCAGTTCCAGGGGATCTGACACTCTCTTGTGTCCTCCATGATCACTGCCCAACATGGGTGCACTTACACAATGCAGGCATAACACTCATACACATAAAATAATAAAATAAATAAATAATATTGAAAAGACCCCATTTTAAGAGATTCTATTAGAGTTTAATGCAAGGGTTATCCCAGGGAAATAGAATGCTTAGTTGAGTCCTTACCACCAAGGCTGAGAATTTAATATCTTCATTTTTGTGCCTGACTGACAAGAAGTTCAGAATCAGACTCTTTCCGAGGCCCCAGTATCTGTGCTGGTGTCCGTGTTTCCTTAATAGAGCTGAGCTAACACCAACTTTAGTTTGAAAAGCGAGATGCCAACTCTTAAAATATAAGAAAGTAGAAACACTGGAAACCTTCCATGTTAAAGAAACTTTGGTTTTGAACTTTGACTTCCATGCTTGGCTTCAATTTTTATCAAATGCCACTCATAGTGACAGGCATTGTCTTCAGTGATGCCATGACCAGAGGCTGAAGTCTCTTCCTCTTTACTTTCCAGGAGACAGAGATTTTATAAAAATGTATTAGCAGGCTAGGTGGTACAAACCCCACCTGCTTAAGGCTGATGACCTGAGTTTGATCCCTGAAACCTGTATCAAAAGCAGGAAGCAGGGACTCACATCTGTAAGCCTAGTACTGTTACTGCTTGATGGGAGGTAGACAAAGGAGAATGAGCTGGGAGCTCTTGGGCCACTAGGGTGAAATATACTGTGCTGCAGAAATGAAGGAGACCCTGCCTCAGGAGGCAGAACGGACACCTGAAATTGTCCTTTGACTGTCACAAGCACGTCACGGCATGTACACTTGCACTCACGCACACAGACACACATGTACACACTCATCACACACAATAAATAAATAGATAAATATTTTAAATGTCTTACAGTGCTCCGACAAACTGAAAACTCTATCAACAATATCTTTTGCTCTTTACATAAGTTCTTGATAAAATCTTTATTATATCTGTGTACCTTTTTACCATTCACGTTATTCTTCATATAACATGAGCTAAGCTGTGCAGGTTTCTTTGTGATCAATGGATGCTGATTATCAGGCACACTGTGTTTGTACTCCCTGCCTGTTATACGTACTGACTTCCCCTTGCTGGCTTCTCCTGTAGGCGCCTTCTTACAGCAGAGCCCTCTGTAGTGCAGTTTCATATCCTCTAAGTACTTTTCCCATAATGTTTCATTTTAGTTGCATACAATAATATGATTCAGAGTAATCAGGATATTTTCCTTCTGATGTCACAGCTCTTCACAGTTTCAGCCTCAGTGATTTGATGTCTGTCACTGAAGCCGTTATTAATGTAGAGATATAAAATCTTAGTCAGCACTTAAACAACCTATACAAGCAGTATTAAACATTTTGCAGAAATGGACTTGGAAGAAGACAGTAAAATGCTTGCCTTGTGCAAACACAGGACCTGGGTTTGATCCACAGAACACATTTAAAAAAATGCTATGTGCAGTGGTATGTGCTTGTAATTCCAACACTGGGCAGGCAGAGAGAGGTGGATGCTGGGAGTTATTCACCAGGCAACCTAGCTACCTGGTGAGCTCCAGGCCTGTGAGTGACCCTGTCTCAAGGGAAAGGTGAATGGTGCCTCTCTGGCCTCCATGTGTGTACACATCCCCACACCTGAGTCACACACACACAGACACACACAAAAACACACACACACATTAAAAAATTCAGACTTGGGGCTGGAGAGGTAGCTCAGCAGTCAAGAGCACTGGCTGCTTTTCAGAAGACCCAGATTTGGTTCTCAGCACCCACCTGGTGGCCAACAACTGTCTAGACCTCCAGTTCCAGGAGAATCTTGTCCCTTCTTCTGGCCTCTTTGGGCATTGCATGACAAGGTTGCAAGTACGTGCACACAGGCAAAATACATACAAAAAATATAAAAATAAATAACATTAAAAAAATCAGAATCTCCAGGAGTAGTGGTGCACGCCTTTAATCCCAGCACTCTGGAGGCAGAGGCAGGCAGATCTCTGTGAGTTCAAGGCCAGCCTGGTCTACACAGTGAGTTCCAGGACAGCTGGGGCTACAGGGAGACCCTGTCTCAAAAAGAAGAAAAAAAAATCAGAATCATCTGACATTTCTCAAGTGTTGCCCACTGTTTTTACAGAGGCTGTGTCTGGGTCTTGCTCTGAACTAATAACGTTGCTGCACCTTTTCCCCTGGTCTCCCACTTCCTAGGAGCATTGGCCCATCTACCATCTGTGCAATCTGACATGTTCCATTTTCTCCTTTGACTGAAAATGAGGAAAACTTTTTGCTTGATACAGTATCTCCAAACTCAGTACAGTACTTAGTCATTTACTCATATGAGTCCATCTTTCTACTTGAACTCAGAGCTCACACCTGTTTCACAGATTCCTGTTGGTCCCTCAGATCCCAACCATTCAAAGTCTGGCTCTCCCCACCACACTGGATTGAGTCTTATGAACACATGGCTTCCTTGGCACCAAATCAAGCTGTTCATCCCCAGCATCAGCTCCATGCTCTTCAGACTCTCCTTTCTGTGCCTCCCTATTTACCTTTATTTGCTGTTGGGTGTGTTCTTTGATTGCGTGCACGGTCATGACTGTAAACTATCTTAATAGCAGTTGCAAGCATTTTCCCTGGTGCCTGGAACCGTGTTCTCCAAGTGCAGCATCAGTGGTCTAGAGAGCGTTGGTACTTCATTCCAAATGTTGATCAGTTGCTGCTCCAGAAAACTGAAGTCAATACCCTCCACCACCCATTTTCTCCATGTTTGCTCTGTTAATCAGCCCTCCACTCATTCCCTCTGCCTTTGCCTTTGGTAGAGGTGGCCTTACTGTCATTTACACCACTGCTTACAAACGCAGACTGAGACTCTGCCACTCACTGAATTTTTCTCATGCTTTCTTTGCTACATTCCTACATAAACACTATAGCCTCCTATTTTCTCTACTGTTCGTTCAGTCTTGGCCTTTCCTATTTGTGCTTGTCTCTCTGCGTAGTCTTCTACCTTAACTGCTTGCCCGACCTTACAGTGCTTTCATATCCACTTTGCATAAACAGAAGCAGAAGGAGTGTTTGCAAAGCCTGAGGCTTTTACAACCTGGGATCTGTTATCAAAAAAGAAAATTAAAAAAAATTATAAACCAAAGAATTGGTAGAAAAATGAAAATTAACCCAAGTATGGCAGCACACGCATACAATCCAGCTTCCGGAAGTGGAAGCAGGAGGCCCAGGAAGTCAAGGCCATTTTCTCTGTTGTATAGTGAATTCAAGGCCAGCCTGTGCTATACCAATTCTATCTTAAAAATAAAACAAAATCTAAACTACAAACAATGAAAGAAGAAAAATCAGTATGTATTCACAGTCAGAAAATAAACTACATAAAAACTTCGGAACCATTGAACCCATTCCTTTAGACCCACTTGTAGATACTTTCAGACACACTTGAGTATCGATGCTGCTGATTTAATTGGCCTTCCCTCCTGGCCTAGAGTACACACAGCTTCCCAGAACTCAGTGCCGAGCGGCTCTGTTTTAGGTGGCCTCCCAGTGCCTTGGCTTCCTTATTACAAAACTGCCTTTGCTCCTGGAGGTCCTTCCTCAGCTCTGGCATCAGTAGTACCTGGTGTCATCATCTCAGAACATATTCTAAACCCCAGACTTTGACCTTTTGAAACTAGGAAACCCGCTTTCAAGTCCTATGTTAGTTCAACTGATGAAGTCATGTGGTATTCCAGAGAGCCCATTTTTTTTACATTTATGTTTTATTGAATTTTTGAAAATTTCATATAATATGTTTTGCTTGAATTTAGATCCTCTCCCCGATCTGTACCCCTCTCAATTTCCTCTACACTAACATATATATATATATATAATTACTTGTATCCCAAATGCCCTTTGATGTCAATCCATCCACTGGAGCCTGTCACCAACCTATAAAAGGAGGGACTCAGTTTCTTCAAATGAGAGGGTAGTTGTGATATTCTATGTGATAATGTATATAAATGTCTATGTGTGATAATCTAAATGTTTAAAGGATCACCTGGAAGGATCTACCCTTTTTTATAATAAGCTCAGTTATGTCCTTTCATACCTTGGTCTATTACATGGAATTGCTGTTCCTTCCTCTTGTCTCTTGATTCATGGATTTTCTCCTACTCAAAGATTGTGGTTATACTCTGCTCTTTGTTTCCTAAATGTATTTAAATTGAAGAGCAACTAGATTGTAACATCTATAACCAACCTATTTGTCTGAGTTACTCATCAGTGAATCACTTAGTGTAAGCATGATGCTGTCTCACAGAATACTCCCCCATCTATGTACAGCCCCAAACTTTCCACTGTAGACACACACAAATACTGAATACAATACAAATTAAAAATACCTAGCCCAGTAGAGATGAGAGTAAAATCCCAAACCCCTGAAACAACTAGAAAATTCTTGGCCATATCTCTAAATACTGTCTTGGAAAAAATGACAGTTTAGAAGTCATAAAAAGAAAATAAGACCCAAAAGACTTGAGCTGGGGACTGAGTGATCAGTCAACTTCTGGATACATCAATTTTAGATTGTGACTAGGCAGGAATATAAACTGAGAACTGTACGTAACTACTGCTTCATTACAGAAGACTGAACCTCCACTCCAACTTCCAGAAGTAAAAATACCAGGTATTGATGTTAAAACTTTACTAGGTGGGTCAAAGAGAAAGTAAGAGTCAGCTGAGGATAAAATTGATAAACTGAAACACAGGAATATGGAAATCACCAAAAGAAGACAAAGCAAAAGGAAAATATGAAAAATAATTCTGCAGTGGAATAGAGCTAACGAGCAGTAGAGAGGCGGGATTAGAAAAAGGAAGAAAGAATATTCTGAGATGTGATGAAGATAAATTTCCAGAATTGACCAAATTATGAATGCTAAATGACTAGTAGTCTTCAGCACAAACAAAACAGTTCCATACCTAGGAATATCACAGTAAACCAGTGCAAAGAAGAGCAATTCTCACACTCACCACGAGCATACAGCAGGCTGTCCTAAACAGAAGGACCATACTACTGAACAGCCTTGCCCCTATAATGGGTGTCAGAAGAGGCTCAAACGCACTAAGGAAAAAAGCTTTTAGCAAAACTAATTATAACTTATGATTAATGATGAATAAACTCTGAGTTCAGAGTAAGGAAGGAAATGAAAACTTCAAACCACTACTGAAGTTGACGCTCATGGACTGGATCTGGACACAAAGAAGAAAACTGGGCTCAGAAGGTGGGAAAGGAGCAGCTCCTGGTGTGCTCGGCATGCCTCCATCCTAGTCTGCTTTACCAAAGTGTGGGCCTTGCACCTTGAGCTTCAAATTCTTCATTGGAAAAATGGTAACGAGGGTGCCTTGCGGAAACATGAAAACCAGCAGCACTTGAAATAACAGGTCAAAGTTACTACTTGGAGCACATGAGAAATCTGATCACATGTAGTAGAAGCCGAAGTTGACTTCCACACTGGCAAACGGTCTTGCCATCTCCATCCACTGAACAGCTTGGAGGTGTGGATCAGCCCATCTATATAAATCACCCTTCTAGCTAAGCGTAGCCTCAAATCTCTTTCTTCTGTGTGAAAATTGTACTTTGTGGTACTTAGTTTACAGTTTTATTTTATCCTGTCTTATACTGATGTTATCCATATGCAGGTGTTAGCTTCATAACAGGTATGTGAGTGCTGTGTTTCTCAATGTGTCTGTGTGTATCATGCCCAGTGTCTTACACAGTACAGCAGATGCTCATGAGAGCCGCTTAATTCCTGTACAACTGAATAAAAATTTCTGAATGAAAGCTTGAATGAGTCAATATATATCTTCTAGTGTTACTGTTGTGAAAATGACTTTGACTGTATAGCACACTTCACCCTATATGGCTATTAAATTCCTTAAATCTGCTAAGAATCTAGAGTAATATTAAATCTGCTAAAAATCTAGAGATTTTTTTCACCTAGAGAAGATATATATATGACATTTAATCTTCACTCTCCTTTTGATGTTTGACACTGATATTTATTTTTATGTGTTTGGCAATTATTGTGAATAAACAATTACAGTAGTGACTATGTGTGAATAGAATTGCTATGCATTAAACTACTGTGGAAGAAGATGCTGTGATCTACAACTATACGTTATTTTATGTAGTAATTATAGCCATGTGTTTCTTGAACCAGGTGACGTTTCCCCATGAAGATAAAAATTAAGGTTCACTTGGTTGAAAAGGAAGGTATATTATGTTAGTTACCTTGCACTTTGATCAGCACTATTCTCACGACATTAGTAAAACTATGGTGCTAAATATGAAGCAGTAGCAATAATTCACAATTACTTTGTGAAAGATCATTATTCATGGCCAATAATATCAAAAAAATCGAAGCCAGGGCTAGACTATTAATTCTTAAATGAAATGCTTGATACTTGAAGCGGTTGTTGCCTCACACGTCTGTTCTCAGTGCTCAGAAGTCTGTGGCAGAGCTGCTACAAGTTCAAGGCCAACCTGCGTTACACTGAGACCATCTCAAAATTTTTTTAAATTAAGCTTGCACGCAAAACCAAAATGCAGGTTATTTTATATTCTACATTTGTTTAAGTTGTAATTTCAAACTCCCTTCACATTAGTCAAGATCATTTTCTTAGTACAAGTCCAGTCATTTGCCTGCAGCCACGTCCATGGGCCCCAGGTGACAGTTTGCTCTTCTCGTTTCCTAACTGTGCTTGTGCTATTAACTTGCCTGTCGGACATTTCCTTGCTACCTGCTGGGCATTTTGCCCTCTGCAGTTCTGGAAACTCTAAGAGAAGTCCTTTGACTGAGGCGTAAGGTCCCATGCAAAGACTTTAGCTGACCCTATTCAGATCACAGGATCTCTTCGGCTAATCACTGGGAACAAAGAGATGAGCTCCATGATTTCCTGAGCTAAACTTAGGATCAAGGTCAGATCAGTGAGGCATTTAATTGCTTTGCTACCAGGTGTATGAATCAGAGTGAGGTACTATTTTGGCCACACCCACAGCCTTAATACAAACCTTTGGTTAACTATAGTTCAGAATGCAGATTTCCCGTGTTTGAGGGCGTGGCAGAGGACCACTCCACATACTGCACAGAACTCAGAGTGAACCCCAGGGAAAAGGGCTCACATACACAACTATTTCAGTATTTTGGCAGAAAAACGTGAATATTCACATAAATTAGGAACAAGAAAGACTAAATATACATCTGTTTTTCTAAACTAAGTTTACTTAATTTTTCAAAAAATTCTGTTTATATTAGTATTTCAGAATTTTTGAAAACATAATATAAATCTGTGATAAAGATTTTCTTGCAGATGTGCTAAAACCAGTGTGTTAAATATTGTATTAGCTTATAATAAGAACTCTTTTGGAAGGCATAAATATTGAAATTACATTCCTCTTTTTGAATTCGACCCTCTTCTGACTCATAGATGTGCTTATTAAACATATTTGTTGAATAAAAGATATTGAATCATGACCTCTTGTAATTCATGGTAATATGGACATTATTTTCCTCTTCATTATTTAATGGCTATATTAATTAGTTTTCTCACTGTATCAAAATACCTGACAAAATCAGGTTGAGGAACTTAAGAATTTACTTTAGCTTAAGTTTGAGGGGTCCAGTCCCTTCTGCTTACAAGGATGGCAGTAAGAGTATGAGCAGCTTCTGCTGAAGGAGGCAGAGAGAGGAATGCTGTCCTCAGATTCTTTCCTTTTCACTCAGTCTAGAACCACCTTCACAGATATGCCCAGACATGTGTCTCTTAGGTGATTCTACATCCAATCAAACTGTCAGTCAGGATTAACCTTGACATTGCATGTACCTCAGTTTTGCCATTTATAAATCTATAAATATTGATTCTTTGTAGAGTGACTGAGACTCAGGGGTATTAAATCATAAAACAGTCATACACACAAGGTGAGTAACTGATTCTAGACTAATAATACCCAGGTCAACCCAGTTGATAAACTGTCTCTATTGTCTACGCTGATGTCTATGAACATAACACCTGGCAAACAAAGGATCCCTTAGGAGCTAAAACGTTCAATGTAGCCTGTGAGTAACTGATTCTAGACTAATACCCAGGTCGACCCAGTTGATAAACTGTCTCTATTGTCTACGCTGATGTCTATGAACATAACACCTGGCAAACAAAGGATCCCTTAGGAGTTAAAACGTTCAGCATAGCCTGTGTGAGTACACCATTTCCATTGTCCTGGTTAACTTCTCTACTACTGTGATAAAACACTGACCAAAAGCATTTTGGTGGAGGAAAGGGTTTATGTGGCTTGAAGGCTACAGTCCATCATCAAGGGAAGCCAGAGCAGGCAGGAAATAAGAGGCAAGAACTGAAGCAGAGACCATGGAGGACAGCAGGTTCATGACCTGCTTGTGCTCCCCACACCGCTGCCTCGCCCCTGAGCTACCTTATACAACGGAGGCCCACCTGCCTAGGGATGGTACTGCTCATAGTGGGCTGGGCTCTTCTCTAAATCTACTAACAATGAAAGAAAATGCCTCACTGACATCACCACAGGCCAATCTGATGGAGGAAATTCCTCAAGTGAGATTCCCTCTTCCCAGATATGTCTAAGTTTGCGTCAAGTTGACAAAATCTGTGATAGGCATAGATACACCATTTGGGAAATAATGTGCTCATATCAAACAAATTGCATAACTCAATTATAATTTTAAGTAAACATAATAGAATGAATGATCTCAATTTAAAGAAACTACCTGAGCTTTAAGTTCCAAATAACAACCCAGCTGTCTGCTTCAAACCTTGCCACATACCACAGTTGCTTTCAATTTGGCCTTGTCTAATATTTGATTAAGGTGCTCTTAAATGCTGGAGTCTGGAGACCATGCTGACATTAACCCATAAATAGAGCTTTTCATTCTTTATTTTTTAAATCCTTTAAAAATCATAAAATTCTACAATATCTTGAATGGATATCCAAACACCAGTAGATTCCTACAATTGTTTAACGTTCTGTGTTAAAGCTAGAACTAGTTAGAGTTTGTCATGTAATTGATACGTTTTCCTTGGATCTATAAAGAAAGACACATTTACATGGTACTAACAGCAATCACATCTTAAGTTCCAATTAAAATGTGACTTTTTCAACTCTAAAGCTCATGTGACCATTCAGCCATCTGTTGGATGACAGGTCCCCACTGATTTGAACCTAGATAATTATTCCTGTAGAAACAGTGATAAGGAAAGTTCCACTCTGATTCCAGTTGAGAATGACTGTTAATTATGAGGAGATAATTACAGAGAGCAGTATCTTACACCCAGGGGAAGAAATTGCAAGTCTTCCCTGTCTACATATAGATCCCAAAAAAGCATACTTGCGTTCCTTTTATTTATTATCTGATATTTCCCTTAGGATGTATGTGGCATAGTGTATTTACCAAGGTAACTTTCATCATGGGAATTGCTGCTCTTCATAAACTCTTTCTTGGATTGTTTGCATTGTATTTGCCTGTCAAAAAATCCTCTTCTCTATTTGCTACATGAAAGCTCTTATGTTTTATGTCGTCCTCGCAATGTAAGAGGGAATCGATCGTGGCCTCTGACTAAAGCCCTTGGCCTGCTCTGTAGCTGTGTAGTGGGAAGAGATTAAAGCAGAGGTAGCAGAATCAGCTCACAACTATTAAATGCAGTGATACAGAGTTGAGATTATAATGGTTCTCAGAAGCAGTACCCGATCATAATTTAAATTCCTCTGTATTGTTTGGTCAGCAGCAGCCTTGATTCATTTGCTTTTTACTGCCTTGATAGAAGTCCTTTTGGGTTGAGAAATAGAAAGAGGCCAAATTAGGAAAAGAAGTCAAGCCAATGGCTTTTACCTCTGCTATTTTGGAACCAGATGCAGTGAAACTGAGCTCTGTGTGTGTTGGGCACATAGATGTTTATTACCGGCTCACCAGTGGTAAGAGCAAAGAGCTGTCCAGCATGGTTCACTCAAAGAGGACAGGAATTCTGCACCTTCATTTCAGACCTGAAACTGAGCGTGATTATGTTTCATGTGAAGTAACTTATTGGATTTCTGGCTGCTCCAGTATTAAAACCTTATGAATTTAGATTGTGGCTGAACTAGTTTTTAGAAATTAGTAGAAAAGTAGAGGGAAGGATTTAAATCACCTGAAAAGGAGGTGTGAGAGACAGTGCAATGGATTCCCTGTTTAGAAGCAAAATGCAGTTACCTGTAATTTATTCTTCTGGCTTTATTCAAACTCACAGTGGTTGTAAAGTGAGAGTAATTCTTTGCTATGGATTATTTTCAATTATCCACTAGCCGTATTTGCATCCGCTACATGCATAATAGCACGACTTTGGACAGGTTGTACCATCTCTCCAAACATCACTTTGATTTTTCTCTAAAGCATAAGTACTTTTCCCCGAGATTATTTGGTTGATTAGATAATGAATCTAAGATTTTTGTATCAAGTTCTAAGTATTCTAAGCTTCAATGGGAATTAACTATTGCTGAGATTCATCTCAAAATTAAATTAGCTTGACACTGGATCTCTACATAAATATAAACATTTAGATTTTATACTTGAGACACAAAGTTTTGAAGGACATATATCTTACACTGCACTGCAGGTTTTACTAATTCACTCCTCTCTCTCTTCTCTCCAATGAGCTTGAAGTAGGATTACAATACATGAATGTACAGGCTGTCTTTTGTCTATTTTTAGATAAGCACAACACTTTCATAAAGATTTTAGAAAATTTTATTTCATTGACAATTAATTATGTAAAAGTACTAATTAAGCAACACAGTGTAGTAGAGGAAAGAATTGAGAATTTGGATCCAAGAAGCCCAGCTTCTAAACTGATCTTCTAAATACAGATCAGTTTGTCTTAGGGAAAATTAATCTGTTTGGTTTTCAGTTTATTCTGACTTGCAAGGAAAACAAATTGTGCCAATGATTTCATTTCAAAGACAATTTTAGTTATCAAATTATGGTTCTGCAATAAACTCAGAACAACTCTATTTTCAAAATTATATCTTGTATCTACAGGCAATGCTGAATCTTGTGTCTTTGCTTCTGATTATTTCCCCATCCAGTAGCAAAGAAAATATGATTGCTTTTATTTTGAAGTTAATTTTTCCCAAATCTTGAGATCTTAATTTGTCAGATGACTGACTGTAAAAGATAATTTGTTCCATTCAGACAGAACAGTCTCCTTGTCTCTGAATAGAACAATCTCAGCCATCTGAGAAAGACCCTACACTTCCTATGATGTTTTTTCTAAAGAAACTTACACAGCTTATTATGAAAACCAACTTTTACCATCATAGGAACAGCCACACCTTTGTTTTAAAAATAAATTGAAAGGAAATGCTGCCAGACAATTTTAACTAAAAAGGAATTTTGCTTTGTCTTTCTTTTTAAAAGCTTTTCTTTTCAACAAACATTTTCAAAAATAATACTTTAAGAAAACCAATCTGAACATGTGCTTCAGAAATTCGCATGTTTAAATTTTTTAAGTATGGGAGGTGGCTGAAGAGATGAGTCAGGGGTTAAAAGCACTGGCTGCTCTCGCAGAGGACCCTGGTCTGATTCCCAGCACCCATGTTGCTAACGACCATTCCTTAACTCCCGTTCCAAGGGATCTGACGCCCGCCTCTGGCCTCTACAGGCACTGCATGACATGGGTACACTTGTAGGCAATACACTCAGAATCATATAATAAAAGTAAATACATTTTTAAAACATTTAGAAGAAACTTCTGTGTTTATTAGTACAATTAAATCAATTTAATAAAATGTCCTAACTTCACACATCCCAATCTAGAATGGAGACACCTCATAGTAAGGGGAAACTAAAGGTGACATGGAAAAACAGAACTTGTCCCTGTGCACCTGGGACTATCAGAGCTTGGATTATGAAAAGGGAGGTTCCTGGTGTTTTATTTAGATTGTTGATTCCATTCCTGGAAGCAGATGAAAGCTCAAATAATGCAGTGAGAGCATCAGGATTTCCCAACTCCCATTTGAATAATACCAGCCACCATCCAATAATTTGTCTGCTTTTTTGTAATGGAATGTTCTTGTTTCCACTTTTACTGTAACTTTACCTCAAAAATAATTCCATTGACAAGGACATGGAGAGTTCGCCATGTGGTTAGATTACAGTGTTTTTCCACGTAGTGGTAATTACTTAATGAGGCACTGATTATATAGTTCAATAGATATTTGATTCTGGACTATATCACCCATACTTGGTGAAGTAGGCAATGAAATGAAGAAGAAATACAGGTTCTTAAACTCTGCTTTCATCATTTTGTGACTTTCTTTTTGCTTAGTTTGCCTTATTTGACCCTTTTTTTCTCTTTCTCAGTCAAAGGCCTGGCCTGAGTTGCCTCACAAACACTTAACGTTACATGCCACTAATGTGTTGGGGGCTCTCTACTTCTCTTCTCTTCTTCTCTTCTGGAGAAGTAACATTCTGAACCTGCTACAGTTTACTGTCAAAGGTATCCAGTCATCCATCCAGCTACCCCATGGGGTCAGTAGAGGAAGACCTGGGACTGTTCCTGACTTTGGCCAACAGAAGCTATTCTGGAGATGGAGGCAACGAGGAAACCGGCTGAGGCAACTGCAGAAAATCCTTACAAGAACAGAGCTTAGTCTCTTTCTACACCACAAAAAAATTCTACTACATGTTAAAACACTGTGGTATGAATTCAGCTGTTCTGGAATATTATTTCAGACATACTCCTAGTGTTCAATTTGCTAAAACACATTTTATAACATTAACATGAAGCATATAAGATAAAGTTCTTTTCAAGTTCTTTTATAAAATATAAAAAAGAGAGAGAGTAAAGGGTCTAAATTAGCTCAGAGACTTCTAATAAATGATATCCATATAGAACCAGTGAGATGGACCAGTGGGAAACACACTTGTTCTGGGAGCCTGAAGTCCTGAGTTCAGTTCTCAAAGCCCACAGTGGAATGAAAGAAGCAACTTCTGAAAGCTGTCCTCTGACCTTCACACCTGTGTCAAGGCACTCATGCATGCGTGTGTGCACACACACATACACACAGACACACTAATATCCATACGTGTTTATACTGACGCTCTGAGAACCCTGAGGCAACATGCTAATACCTATGCTCAGGTTCCAGGCTGTGCTTTTATTTTGCAGTTTCACAGTATTTTACTATCTTTGTGGTTTAATTTTCATGTAGTTCCTTATCTACCATTTTATTATCTTAATTAAAAAATGTGCTAGATCATTAAGTGCTTCATCTTTCACTTAGATGATTTTGCATGTAATTATAAGAAAAAAGAATGGAAAACTTTTCAGTGATTCCCACAAATGACATGGAGAGTTACCCACATTTTATAGTTAATTAGCTTAGTTGGGAGATTAATTAATTTCTATGTGGCCTGTATAAAAGATAGATTTCCAACATGTGCCTATAAAATTATTCATAAAAACTCTTATTTTACAAATAAAAGATGGATTTGAACACACAGACAAAAATCTCACATCTGAAACAAAACTTCAGGTGTACAATAATCATTGTAGGACCGACTTGGTTTGTATTTAAACTAAAATGATAACTTTTTCAAGCATATTAGCCACATTCACTCGTCACAATTTAGAACTTCAAATATCTGCAAAAGTCATATTAAGATCGTTTGGCATGTGGATATGGTATCGTGCATCGCTAATCCCAATGCTCTTAAAGAGACATGGGAGGCAGAAATCAGAGCAACCCTGGAAATTATGTTCTAACTGGCTTGATACATGCAGTGACAAAATAGCAAAACAACCCTGCTGCAAACAAGTTGGAAGGCAGGGACCAACACCAGAGGTTTTCCTTCGATCTCCACATGCGTACAATATGAGTGTACATACCTACAAACACGCAGATTTTTCAGCAGACTGTTTGGCATGGTGTGGTATCCGTTAGTGTTTGCAGCCATGTGACAGCCCTGTCATTTGTTTCTGTTCTGTTTTGTTACGCATTGTCATGTTCATGAGGGAATTACAGAATTTTATTTGCAAAATCCAGGCAGCGGTTCCACCACTGCCTGTTCATTCTCCAAGGTAATGACCCTGAATAAATCTCTGACAACCAACGGTGCTGTAGCGACGAAGGCTGGATCTGTGGCAGCTACAGTGTTAACCTAACTAGCTTTCATTTTGCATCTTTACAATTCCCATTTCCTTTCTCTACGGAAATAATAGATCCTCCTGCCCATGTTGATGACCCTGTGAGCTCTTCTGACACAGCAGTAGTCTGTCAGTGATGCTGTTAATAATTTTTCATGTTCTTTCTCTCTTCCTTTTTAGTCTCGACCCATCCCTTCCCACCTTACTTCAGCAGTTGCAGAGAGCATCTTGGCTTCCGCCTGTGAGAGTGAGAGCAGAAATGCTGCGAAGAGGGTGCGTCTGGATAGACCCCAGGTACAGAGCCATGCTGGGCTGCTGTGCCCCGTCACAGTGCTGGGCTACTGAGCCCAGGCACAGTGCTGGGCTGCTGTGCCCAGTCATAGTGCTGGAGCTGCTGTGCCCGGTCGTAGTGATGGAGCCGCTGTGCCCAGGTGTAGTGCTGGGTTGCTATGCCCAGGCACCGTGCTGGGCTTCTGGGCTCAGTCACAGTGCTGGGCTGCTGTGTCCAGTATAGTGCTGGGATGCTGTGCCCAGTCGTAGTGCTGGAGCTGCTGTGCCCGGTCGTAGTGATGGAGCCGCTGTGCCCAGGCACCGTGCTGGGCTTCTGGGCTCAGTCACAGTGCTGGGCTGCTGTGTCCAGTATAGTGCTGGGATGCTGTACCCAGGCATAGTAATGGAGCTGCTGTGCCCAGTCATAGAGCTGGGTTGCTGTGCCCAGTCACAGGGCTGGGGCTGCTGTGCCGAGTCACAATGCTGAGCTGCTATGCCCAGCCACAGAAAATGCAGTTAATTGATATGAGGCGTTTAGCCTCTTGAATGAATCTAATACATGCAGAGATTGTTCTGACCACATGCAATGAACTTGAAGTTGAAAAATGTTATGTTCTTATGATCCATGGAAATCAAACCCAAGAATTCTGTGGTGTGAAAGAAGCATGAACAAAATTCAGCTTTGCCTCAGTTAGTAGCACCTAGAGCCTAGTTAAGAGCTTCTGGCTGACAGTCTGTCAGGTTTGTCAGGACTTTTCATATCTACCTCGTCATTTATGACAGAGATCAGATAGTGTTCATCTCGAATGAAGATGAACTTCTCAATTTCCTCTTGTCTGTATTATGATATAATTCTAGACCACTGCAAGATGGTTTGCTCTACTAATGCCAATAGATTAGGCTGACAGTAATGAAAATGAAACATAACTCTGAAAGATTACAGGTCATACATGGGGACCTTATCTGATGGAAATCTGTGTCCTGGGCTTACTTGTCTTGTTAATTAATCATCTACTGAATACCCATTGAGTACCATGTTCCTATGTCTCCTTCCTGAGATTCCATCAGTGTGGTATGATGTGCACATATAACACTCTTGTTTATTGCTGGTTCACTAGGCCTTTCTTTTAGTTTGTCTGTTATCTTTCTGTCTCCTCTTCATGTCTAAGGAACAGAATTCTCTTCTTTTTAAAAATTATTCTATTCATTTATTTTTTGTGTATGAGTGTTTTGCCTACATGTATGTGTCCACAGAGACCAGAAGAGGGAGTTGAATCCAGTGGAACTAGAATTAAGGACAGTCATTAGCTGCCATATGGCTGCTGGGAACTGAATCCTGGTCCTCTGCTAGAGCATCAAATGCTTATACCTACTGAGCGATCTCTCCAGCCCCAAGAATTCTCTTCTTTTCCTGTCTTCCTTTCTTAATTAGTCATAATATTTAAAACTCTTTTTATAAATTACAATGTTATACTAAATGCTATTCACAAAGGCTTGCTGTGTTCTGATTCTTAAGTTATGTTACAACTAATAAACTAGATACTTCATACTTCCCACTGAAATTGAAATGAGTAGAGATTACATTGTTAGTCTAGTTTCGTTTTTCCTGTGAACCAGTGGGCTTCAAGTAAGAGAAAGTGTTCTATTTCGGGATTAAAAGACTTTTTAACTGTTTCAGAATGACATCATTTTTACGTATTTATTATTATTAAAATTCTGAGCATTTCAAAGGATGAGACCTATAGTTAAACAAAATGCAATATTAATGTCGAATAAAAGTATGAGAAAAATGCCAATTTTGAATTCATTGACAATGACATTTAGCATATATTCACACGTCCACATCCTCAGTTTAGAAGTTTGTCAGTACTGTAATAAACAAAATGCAATATTAATGTCGAATAAAAGTATGAGAAAAATGCCAATTTGAATTCATTGACAATGACATTTAGCATATTCACACGTCCACATCCTCAGTGTGGAAGTTTGTCAGTACTGTAACTGTGCAATTCATCTTAGATGGTTTCAGTGCAACACACACTACCCTCTGGCATCATGGGTAGGTGGTGCATTCTGGGGGTGAATTCACCTCATTTGACTTTCTTCTGTACTGTTACTGATTTGATGGAATTCGGGAAGTTATGCTTCAGTTTCTCCAGGAGAAATAAGCAGTGATAACAGCACTAATCCTAAGGGGTTGATGTGAGAACCTTTAACAGTGGCTCATGTTTCACACTTAGCATTTTTCCTGGTGCAAAGTAAGGACCAATAAACCTGATCAGAAGACTCATGTCTAGCTCTTTTATCATAACCTTGGTAGTGGTGAGCCTAGAAAAATGCATCAGTATTTCTCTGATGTAGGAGTGCCATGTCAAAGTTCATTTGTAAAAGGATTTCATTTCTAAACACTGAAATAGTAGACGTCTGGAACCCAAAGGGCTCTCCTGCTTACCATGTGCCCACATATGCCACCAAGTGACTCTAGAATATTCTATAATAGTATCAGACATATAGAGATCTGTTGTGAAAAGTGGCAGGTTCATGCTATATTCTTATCTATATTGTTATCTCTAGCATCAGACCTGGTTACCCACTGGTATGTGTTCAGATCACTTCATTTTATGGAAAAGGCACAAGCGATGCTGACTGTTTGGTAAGGCTGCTTTGTGCACACAGGGCACATACTCACTGCTCATTGTTACATACACACTCACTATCTGCTCCTCAGGCGAGGATGGGAGATGCCAATGTTCCTTGAGCCTACTACTCAACTTTGCTGTGTTACACTGTGTGCCAGACACAGTGGTTGCCTCCTGAAAGGCTTGCTCCTTTGTAATGGGGAGATGCCCACTATTACGTACCTGTAGGAATGTTCTTTCCAGGCCCTAAACAAGTTCAGATGTCTTGCGATTTGTGTGTGATAAGGAAGAAGTCGGTGTTTAAAATTGCATACTATGGGCTCTGAAGATGCCTTAGGTGGTAAGTGAGTACCCAACTTTGATCCACAGAACCCATGTTTAGAAAATAAAAGGCCAGGTGTAGTGGCACACAAAATCCCAGTGAAACCCAGTTCTGGCAGAGACAAGCAGACCCCTTGTGCTCGGTGACCAACCAGCGTAGCCTACTTGGTGAGTTCCATGTCAGTGAGACCTTGTCTCAAAAACCAGGGGTGGATGTCACTGACAAACACCTGAGGTTGTCCCTTGACCTCCACCTTCATATGCATGCACCCCCACCTACACACACATGGGCATGCTGGCACACATATGCACAAAAATCAATTAAATAGTTAATTGCATCCTATGATTCTAGAACCAATTAGACACTTTACAAACACAACCATCCCATTAATTTGTTGTAACATTCTCATGAAAATAAATCAGGGCTCAGAGAGGTGAGATGAGTCAAGCAAGGTTAAAACTGCAGAGGCAGTCACCTACAAGTTTACATACCCTTGAGGTGACACATAGATGCCTTCTGTCATCCTATAGTGTCTTCTTATTGGTTAAAGACAAGTCATATGCCTGATTATCACCTTGAATGATGGCTCAGCACCTATAATTAGCATTTCAAATATTTCTAAGGCATTTCTTCTTATCACCAGTTCTGTAGACCTCACTTCAGATACTGCACAAAGATGCTAGCATATGATGCTTCTCCCTGCTGTGGAGTACAGCAAGCCCTTTCATAGATGCTCCAAGCTCATGCGCAGTTCTTTGCTGGTCTTTGTAATAAGATCATGCTTTCTGTGAGTACTCAGAACCCGACTCACAATTCTTAAAATCACCAATGGTTCAGAGATTTTTCATTAGTTCCAGACGCTCTGTAAAGGCCTAAAAGTTCAAAAACTGAAAGGTTAAAATCTGTCTTCTGTTAAGCCCCACCCCAACCCCTTGCTGCCCCTGGTTAGCCACATGGAGAGCTATAATTATGTATGTTATGGGTGTGTTAAATACTTTATTTCAAATGTCCATTTCATATTGGAGTCCAGAGGAAATGTGCTATGCAGCTGCAGCCCCAAAGCCAGCCAGCAGCAAGGCCAGGATCCTAGTCCTTCATCAGGAATCAGTTCACAGAGTAGAGGTGAATCCCTCACACATGTTGGGACATGGCCAGCGTTGTTATCCTACTAACATGAAAATCTGCAATTTGTACATGAGCTACAAGAAATCCTCCAGTTTGGCTATTCAAAAAGAGGAGCAAAGCTGGCCTTCAGTTTACAGAAGGTTTTTCTCCACTCTCTTTGCCTTTTACGTTCCTTCTTTTCTTCACTGTTTTTTCTCTTCTAGTTTTGTTTGGCTTTGTTTTGCTTTTATGATGAATTCTTTGAGAATTCCATACAATGTATCCTGGTCATATTCACTCTCCTTCCCTAACTTCTCCCAGGTCTATCCCACCCCTTCCTTATCACCCAACTTTGTGTCTTCTTCTAATTTTTAATATTTTATTTATTTTTAATTTTATGTGTATGCGTGTATTGCCTGCATGTAGGTAAGTGCACCTGTGTCGTACAATGCCTGTGAGGATAGAAAAGGCTGTTGGATCCCCTGGGACTGGAGTTACAGACAGTTTTTAGCTGCCATGTGGGTGCTGGGATTCAAGCCCAGGTCTCCTGCAAGAACAGCCAGTGTTCTTAACTGCTGGGCCATCTCTTCAGGCTGCTGCTCCTCCTCCTCCTCCTCCTCCTTCTCCTCCTTCTCCTCCTCCTTCTTTTTTTTTTAATTCCTAGAGTCTAGTTTGTGATATCCAGGTAGTTTTGGTGTCTGGATACCAAACAAAAAGTGTCAACCTACCAGAACCCACACTCTTAAAGAAAATCTCTCTCTCTCTCTCTCTCTCTCTCTCTCTCTCTCTCTCTCTCTCTCTCTCTCTCTCTCATGTGTGTTTACTTTTCATCAAGGTGAGCATAGAGTCATAATGCAGGTAAGTGCATGATTCTAGTGGGCATCTTAAAATATCAGAAGTAGGGGCTGGAGAGATAGCTCAGTGGTTAAGAGCAACAGCTGCTTTTGCAGAAGACCTGAGTTGGGTTCAGTCCCCAGCACCCACATGTCAGCTAAGAACTATCCATAACTCCAGTTCCAGAGTATCTGACACTCTCTTCTGACTTCTGTGGGCATTGCATGACACAGGTGCACTTAAATATATGCAGGCAATACATTCATACACATAAAATAAAAATAACAAAGTATCTTTAAAACTCATGGTGAGGATCTGGTTAGATCAGGGGTTAAGAGCTCTTCCAGAGGCCTGGAGTTCAGTTCCCAGCACCCATATCAGATAGCTCACAATTCCCTATACCAGCTCCAGGGGATCAGAAACCTTCTTTGGGTACATGCGCACACATGCACACACACGTGCACACGCAGACACAATTTAAAAATTAAAATACGGGCTAGAGAGACGGCTCAGAGGTTAAGAGCAGTTGTTGCTCTTCTACAGGACCAGGATTCAATTCTTGGCCCCTGCATGGCCAAGAAACTCCAATTCCAGGGGATCCGATGTCCTCTTCTGACTTCTGCTGGCATTGCACACACATCTGCACTTACATGTAGGCAAAACACTTATACACATAAAAATATAACTAGCTAGCTAAATAAATAAATAAATTTTAAAATCTAAAAATGATTTTAAGTGGCAGTGAATTTAAAAAATTGCCTTTGGGTCTTGCTTGGCTATTCATAATTCAGCAATCTTGGACAGTGACTTCACTTCCCTGTGAATCACCTGTAAAATGAGGCTCTTTGTAAAAATGTAATGACACCACTTGCGCAAAGCACTTGGCACAACCCCCTAAACTAAAGCTCATTCATTATGGGAGTCAGGAGGCGCACAAGTTATGACTGGAGAGGTCCCTGAGCTGGTGAAGCAAGGAGATATGGCTGTTACATTCCCAAGGTCAGTAAATGCATCGGCCAGCCTCACCCTCCTAGCTTGGGGACCCACCCTCTGGCTACCTGAAGCCTGTAATTGGGGGTGGGGGGAGCGCGGTGGGGGCGGCTCTCTGCCTCCCAAGTGCTGGGACTACAGGCGTGTGCCACCATGCCAGGCTAGGGACACATTTTAAACCTATCAAAAACACTGACAAAGACAGATTTTCATTTTAAATACTTTTGTGTGTGCTGTGTGTTTACATGTATGTGTGCGCATATCTGCACCACAGCACATTTGTGGAGGTCACTCTCTACTGGGTTTCTCTGTTGTTCTGCAAATACCAGACCAGCTGTCCCACTGGCGTCGGCATTTTCAGGCCTCTGCTTCCCAACTCACTACAGGAGTGCTAAAATTACAGACAAGCTGTAGGCTCTGGCTTTACATGGGATCTGGAGATCCGAACTAAGGCCTTCAGGTTTCCAGGGCAAGCCTTTATCCACTGAACAATCTCCCCAGCCCTGAGAGGAAGTTTTTGAGATAGTCTTTATTTCATTTTTCTGCAGTTTTATTTCCTTAATGTTTATAAACTTTAATATATGCTTAACTTAAAACCACAGTTTTCAGTAGGATTTTACTATTAAATTATACACTGTGATAATATATAATCTGTTTTCTTGGCCTGCCATCCATATATCCTTTCAGCGTTTCTTAACCATCATTAGGTCTTTATTCTCTTTCTAACATTTTCTTTTCTTATGTATAATATTTTGGAAAAAAATTCTACATATCAAGTCCTTAAGTGTGTTTCAACATGCTTCTTCCATACACAGAATGAAATATACTACATAAGATAAACAGAAGACCATTGAAGGCAATTTGCAAAATATTCTGCATTTTTTATTTCATGGGTTATTTTCAGCTCTGAGGGGTAGAGTGTGCTTTGCCAGACATTGATGTCCTCATTAATAAGAATATTAATAGCAGCCATGTGGATGGATGCAGCTCAGTATGAGGACTCTTAGAAGATAATATTCCATTGCCTTACATGACAGTGACATGGCTCATCAATACCTATGCAAA
This sequence comes from Nannospalax galili, assembly GCF_000622305.1. Classification (NCBI taxonomy): domain Eukaryota; kingdom Metazoa; phylum Chordata; class Mammalia; order Rodentia; family Spalacidae; genus Nannospalax; species Nannospalax galili. Next base: position 6,098,602 of record NW_008333886.1, on the reverse strand, counting down.
TGCAAGCACAAAAGCTGTCCTCTATTCTGAAAATCAGTTTAAGTTTGCGTTCCAATCCTCAAAATAAGCTTTTTGCCTACATGTATAGACCTCTAGCTGGACTTAAATACATATTGGAACAAGGGCAATCTGACTCTATTGCCTGGCACTTGTCAGACTTCTAGAAAGTCCAACCCCTTACCTGCCTGGATGCCAACAGCACCCGCTCTTCCGCCACAGAGCATCCCCCACGGGGCAGGGCACTGTCTCAAGAAGAAGTGCTACAGAGAGGATTGTGTGGGGTTTGAGTTCAGGACTAAGAACCAGAAATCCGCAGCCTCTTCCCTCTCTGTTGCTCTCATTGCAGAGAGAATGAGCTTGGAGCTGAAAACCTGTTACCGATCAGTCTCGTTCATAATATGTCGAATGAATTTTCCTTCCATCCTTCCTTTTCTTTGTTTTTGTTTTCTTAATTTGTCAGAGCTTGCAAGACAAAAAAGTACTTGGTATAAGGTAAAAATAATTAAATGCAGTCCTTTAGCTTGCTTGTGTTGTTTTGCTGTTTGGTAAGGATGAGGTCATTACGTATCTGTGGCCATACTGGACAGACCCCGTCAAGAAGCTGAGTCACCATGGTTGCTCATTGCATTGTTATTCTTGCTTAGTTTCTTTTACAGTTGTTATTCAGTGTACATTTATTTTCTTTTCTAATATCTAAGTCTCCATTAGTTAAGTTTCTTATTTAATATTCATAGTAGGGATGCCACAAAATTCAACATTTTCTACAGATAAAAATCTAAGGAAATAACTGTTCCAAAGTCTTTCAAGACGTCTCTGTTCATCATTATTTTAAATATTTTATTTATTATTTTTATTTTATGTGTATGAGTGCATTGCCTGCACGTATGTGAGTGCACCTGTGTCGTGCAATGCCACGGAGGTCAGAAGAGGGCTTTGGATTCCCCTGGAACTGGAGTTAAAGACAGTCCGTAGCTGCCATGTGGGTGCTGGGAATTGAACCTGGGTCCTCTGAAGGAGCAGTCAGTGCTCTCAACCGCTGAGCCATCTCTCCAGCCCTGTCTGTTCATCATTTTGTATCACCCATATGTACACTGACTCCACAGTTAGCATTGAGGATGGGGAGGGGGTGTTCTTTACTTTCATTGATGGGTTTATACCAAACCAGCTCTACACTCACTGAGCCTCCAAACGCTGGGCATTGTTTACATAGACACCTTCCAAAGGAACAAAAGTGGTTTTTGCATATGGGAAGTCACTGACACAATTTTATCTTACATTATGATCTCAAGTTCATGAGTACAAAGTGGTGAACGAATTAGAAAACCTATTCAGACCATTGTTTTACATCCTTACTCTTCAGTCACTGCTGTCTTCTAGCACAACGCAATGCACTTGTGAAGTGTTTACCTTCACTTTTTTGTTTGTCTTTTTGAAGCAGGGTCTCCCTGTAGCCCCAGCTGTCCTGGAACTCACTATGTAGACCAGGCTGGTCTTGAACTCACAGAGATATGCCTGCCTCTGCCTCCCAAGTGGTGGGACTACAGGCGTGCGCCACCATGCCCGGCTACCTTCACATTTTTAAAGAATAAATAAGGGGGCTGGAGATGCTCAGCAGTTAAGAGTACTAACTGCTCTTGCAGAAAACCCAGGTTCAGATCCCAGAACCCACGTGGAGGCTAACAACAGTCCTTAACCCCAGTTCCTGAGGATCTGATGCCCGCTTCTGACCTCCTTGGGCATTGCACAACACAGGTGAAATTACATACATGCAGACAATATACTCACACACATAAAATTTTAAATAAAGAATAAATAGAACTGTAGAAACAGTATCTGTACCACGATATATATTTTTTGTACATTTGTTTAACTGTTGCACACATATATCCAATACATATTGGCCCCTCTTGCCCTTTCCCCATCTCCATACCAATCCCATCTACCCAACTAAGAAAAAGCAAGTATATGTATCAAATTAAAATATTTTATAACTATATAAAATAGCACACATTGACAATATGTATTTACCACTTGGGTGTTATTAGGCTCGCTCCACAAGGTGTAGACTAAGCAGGTTTGTTGGAATTTTATGCCAACTCTTCAGAGAAAAATATTAGACCACAATTTGTTGCTATTTTGTGAGCAAACTAATTGCACTACTTATTTGTATTCTATCAGCATTATCTTGATAATGTGGCTAGACTTCAAATATAAATGAATTCCAATTTGTTTTCTCAAAGGATAACTTTTGTTGGCAATTTTTAATTTTTCTTTTCTCTTTATTTGAGCTGCTATTTCATAAATATTTCATTATCTATATCTATAAGGAGTTATTAATAGATAATTACTTCTAAATAGGCCCTAAAATATTTTGTTTATTTGACAAATATGCACAACTGTGTGATAGACATTTCTCTCAGTGCTGAGTAAGGAGGGAGACCTTGACAGAGAGCTTACGAACACCAGCTTTCCTTGTACTGGCTGGCACAGGTCTCTGTACTATTAAATTTCTAATTCTTGTTGTATTACTAGGTGGTCCTTTTTATTCTCACATTGCAAAATAAGCAAGGCATAGTATCTTCTCCTCAATAAGCTCTCAATCTATTCAAGATCAGTGAAGTTGGCAAGGTACCTTAAATATTGGGGTGTGACCAATTGCTGTGACCTCCCACACATGAGAGAATCCTGAGAAGTCTGCCTGGGGACCCAGGAGGGCTCCCAAGAGGAGACATTAGTTAGCCAGGCCTGGCAAAATGAAGGACATATTGACAGGCAAGAAATCTTCCTGTTTTTATTCAAGACGCATAGAACATTTCCACACAAGATACGGTGTTTAGTATCAAAACTGGCAGTCTTGTAGGAGAAGCTTGGGATTCTTGTGTGTGTTCACATATGACACGTGTGCAGATCACATACATATGCATGTGTGTGCTGTGGAGGCCAGGGATCAATATCAGATGTCTTCCTCAGCTGTTCCCCACTGTGTTTTTGAGACAGGGTCTCTCTCTGGACCTGGAGTTCACTGGTCAGCTAGACTGGCTGACCAGGAAGCCCCTGGGATCCCTTTGCTCCTGCCTCCACAGCTCTGGAAATACAGCTACAAGGCCATGTCTGGCTTTCTATGTGGGTGCTGGTGATTGAACTCAGATCTGCATGGTAAGCACTTTAACCATCTGAGCCATCTCCACAGTCCCAGCTTTGGATTTATGGTAAGAAATGCAGGGTATGGAGTTGGCTGTTGAGGTTTGAGCTGGATTGACAGGACTCTTGATGGGCCCTGTGAAGGTATGGAAGACTGAGCTGCTCCCAGAGGGGCCTGGTGCTGGAGTGTGGTGATTAGTGTGGTGAGGGGTGTGGTGAGGAGTGTGGTGAAGGAGTGTGGTGATTAGTGTGGTGAGGAGTGTGGTGAGGAGTGTGGTGAGGAGTGTGGTGAGGAGTGTGCTGAGGAGTGTGGTGAAGGAGTGTGGTGAGGAGTGTGGTGAAGGATTGTGGTGAGGAGTGTGGTGAGGAGTGTGGTGAAGGATTGTGGTGAGGAGTGTGGTGAGGAGTGTGGTGAAGGATTGTGGTGAGGAGTGTGGTGAGGAGTGTGGTGAAGGATTGTGGTGAGGAGTGTGGTGAGGAGTGTGGTGAAGGATTGTGGTGAGGAGTGTGGTGAGGAGGGAGGGGAGGTGGGGGAGGAGTGTGGTGAGGAGTGTGGTGAGGAGTGTGGTGAGGAGTGTGGTGAGGAGTGTGGTGAGGAGTGTGGTGAGGAGTGTGGTGAGGAGTGTGGTGAGGAGTGTGGTGAGGAGTGTGGTGAGGAGTGTGGTGAGGAGTGTGGTGAGGAGTGTGGTGAGGAGTGTGGTGAGGAGTGTGGTGAGGAGTGTGGTGAGGAGTGTGGTGAGGAGTGTGGTGAGGAGTGTGGTGAGGAGTGTGGTGAGGAGTGTGGTGAGGAGTGTGGTGAGGAGTGTGGTGAGGAGTGTGGTGAGGAGTGTGGTGAGGAGTGTGGTGAGGAGTGTGGTGAGGAGTGTGGTGAGGAGTGTGGTGAGGAGTGTGGTGAGGAGTGTGGTGAGGAGTGTGGTGAGGAGTGTGGTGAGGAGTGTGGTGAGGAGTGTGGTGAGGAGTGTGGTGAGGAGTGTGGTGAGGAGTGTGGTGAGGAGTGTGGTGAGGAGTGTGGTGAGGAATGTGGTGAGGAGTGTGGTGAGGAGTGTGGTGAAGGAGTGTGGTGAAGGAGTGTGGTGAAGGATTGTGGTGAGGAGTGTGGTGAGGAGTGTGGTGAGGAGTGTGGTGAGGAGTGTGGTGAGGAGTGTGGTGAGGAGTGTAGTGAGGAGTGTGGTGAGGAGTGTGGTGAGGAGTGTGGTGAGGAGTGTAGTGAGGAGTGTGGTGAGGAATGTGGTGAGGAGTGTGGTGAGGAGTGTGGTGAAGGAATGTGGAATTCCTGTTCCCAGAAAGCATCAGAAACCAGTGGGAAAGAAGGTACTGAGAAGAGTCTAGGAAAACTGAGATCTTCACACTGGGAGGCATGGTTTCATGCCACATTGTTCCAGACTTTCCCTTTAAATCAAGAGCAGTTTAGATTATATACTTAACAATAATGATGTTCCACTAATATATGAGAGTACATTAAATTGGGCAGAGGTTAGTGGGGGAGGTGCAGACTGGGGAGAGAATCTAAACACCATTAAAGTACATTGTATGTAATTTTTCAAAAACTCAATTAATAAAGAAAAATGCATTAAAGAAAGAAGAATCAAGGCTGAAGAGATGGCTCAGCAGTTAAGAGCACTGGCTGTCAGTTCCCAGCACCCACGTGATGGCTAACAACCATCTGTAACTCCAGTTCCAGGGGTCTGACGTTAGAGACATTTTATCTCATAAAGTACATATTACAGTTTTACTTAATCAATTAGTAACTTTTTTAATTTTCAAAAAACTGATACTGAGTTGACTTATATTTGAAGTTTCTCCTTGCACACATTTTTTCTAACATAATGGTATGTCAATAATTGTCCAATTGGTGATGTAGCATACTGTTGTGTTTGCCTTTCAACAGTTGTGAAATACACATTGATCAAATCCCTTTTCTCTTTCATGGCTGGGGCATTAGGAAACTCAGGAACTTCGTTTCTTTAGGGCAACCTCTCTGGTTTCTTTGGGAAGCTGAACACAAGCCCCACTTTCTGACCATTTTGTCTTTCCACCACTTTACTGTTTGATTTTCTGACTCCATGAATAATTTTCCCATATTTAATTAGAAAATTACATTTTTCATTTTAGGTACATCTTTAGTTTAGGATGTTATCAACTGCAAGGGGATAAATGGTGTGGTGTGAGTAGGTGGTCTTAACCAGACACAGGCACTCAATGTAACTCATTGTCTTAATCAGACACAGACACTCAGCGTAACACATTGATCTACTTCTGGCATCAAAGTCAGAAAAACACAGAGTTGACTGCATTCTCTATGAGCAAGGCTTCTTTGCTAATATTATTTCAAACTCAATTACTTTTAGGCTTAGTGGATAAGTGAAGAAGCTGATATATTTGGTCTATGCTACATAAATTCATTTTAATAATTTATGTCTTATAATTTGTTATTCTTCGTGCTACTCTTCCCCTTCAATTTGTCCACTTTAAATGCCATTAGTTACTGAGACGAAGACTATTATATACATTGGGAAAACTGTCCTAGAGTCACACATCTATTAGGAAGTTAGGTAATCTCAGAGCCTGACAAATTGGGCAGTTTGTCAAAGAAATATTTGTGGTACTTGGCACCACACAGGAAGTGTATTCAAGAAGACCAGAAGCCTCGGGGATGTGTGGTTACCTCCAAATCAGTCTGATTTGGGAAATGGGTGATCATTGCTGGGATTGGTGGGGACGGGGGCCTAAAGAGAAGCTCTGATTAAATAATTATTTTACTTCTATTTGTATTGGCAATCTTTTGTGTATTTTGATTTAATGATAAAGGTAACTGCACTTTCAACCTTGAAGGTAGATCTGACAGACAATTAACTACTGACTTGGGTAGAGCAGAAGAGATAACAGACCGGGTGATCTTGCAGTGTGTTCTCTAAAATTTGCCTGATTTTGATGATTTTCTTTCTTGATAAGGGGAGTCTCATAATAGTAAGGGGAGTATATTAGTGTCTGTGTACCAGCTTTATTTAAATAATTCATTTTTGAATTGCTTGTTTCCTACCCTCAGGAAAATCATCTTTATAATCTCCTCAATACCCTTTGCAGTGTCAGCGATATTTTTTACTTTTTATTGATTCTTTGAGAATTTTATACAATGTCTTGCAATCATATTCAGAACCCCTCCCACATCTACACCCCACCCTACCAACCCGTGCAACTACATCTGTCCTCTATTACTCTTTTTCTATTTTAAAGGCCTATTGAGTATAATTTGTATTCCCTAAATCCCCATGGGTATGGGTCCATTCCTTGGAGTTTTGTCAACCTACAAGGTATCACACTTTAAAGAAAACTGATTCTCTCTCTCTCTCTCTCTCTCTCTCTCTCTCTCTCTCTCTCTCTCTCTTGTAAGCTATTAACAACAGTTTCTTAAGTATATGGATATACAAAATAAAAAGTTTTAATGTAGTTACCCTATAATGGGGGTTCCATGGCCATATCAAATACCATAGGCTAGCAAATAAAAATGTGATTAAGAAAAAAAATCCTCAAACAATTAAACAGTCATAAAACTGTTTACTCTATGACTCTCTTTATTTTGGTTATTTACTTATTTATTTTTGCTCTGGGTTATAGCAGAGAGGAAGGCACGTTGCTCTGTCGGGATACCGAGACAATGGAGGAGAAGATGTAAGTGCTTAGTAGACAGAGGGTGCAAAAGCACCGAGAATTCCTGGGTGCTGTGTGGGCATGAAGGCAGGGACCTGTGCTCAGAGGCTGCTAGTATGTATCTGTAGAAGGGCCTTGGGACTAGAGAGATACCTCAGTGGTCAAAAGCACTCGCTGTTCTTGTAGAGAAGCCTGGTTCAGTTCCCAGGACCCATGCAAAAGTTCACAATCTTCTGTAACCTCAGTCTCAGGGAAAATAATTCCCTCTTCTGACCTCCATGGGCTCTACACACATGGGTGCACCACACACACACACACACACACACACACACACACACATAAATGTAATAAATAAGTATAAAAGAGAAATGGCCTCTTTTCACAAGTCATTCAAAGTACAACATTATTATAGAGTATATTGGATCCATTTAAAAACAAAGTTGAAGCCGGGTGTGGTGACACACACGTTTAATCCCAGCACTTGGGAGGCAGAGGCAGGAGGATTTCTGTGAGTTCAAGGCCAGCCTGGTCTACATAGTGAGTTCCAGGCCAGTTGGGGCTACAGGGAGACTCTGTCTCAAAAAGACCAAAAAATTTTTTTAAAAGTTGAGAGACCAGAAAAAGCTTGGATGGTTCAGGGTGGAAAAATGCTTGTCGCCTGAGTCTGACAACCCAAGTTCCATCCCTGGAACTCATCTAAAGAACTCAATATGGTGGCATGCATTTGTAATCCCAGCACAACCAAGGCGAGGTGGCTAGTAGGGAAATCGGCCTGAAGCTCGTGAGCCAGCGATCGAGAACACAGCACAGAAGAAACAAGAGACCCTGCCTCTGCACATCAAGGGAGAGAGTGTGCTCCTGAAAACGCTCCTCTTGAGTCCACACACCCCTGTGCTCACACACATACATTACACACAAACATACACAGCACGTATATGCATAGTGATAATAACAATAATAATATTTAAAACTACAGGGAAGCTTATAGATCATTTTTTTTCAAAAAATTATGTACATTTAGCATACAAGCATACAAGGGTTCAATCATTAACAACACATAATAATAATGGTGTTAAGTAAATATGTACATGAATAAATAAAACCCAAATTACTTTATAATAAATGCCTGAGCAAGTTAATTTTCAACTCAGATTTTCCTTTTTTCTTTCTCCATTGCTCCCTAGGTTCCTTCCTTCCCCTTTCCCATTCCCCTTTCTTCAGTGATTTTTTTCCCATATATAGAAACAAAAGTTCTCCTTTAAAAGAAAGGAAAAGGATCAACACAGTGCAAAAAATGTATCTCCTTTTTAATGTGGGGTAATGTTCTGAGTAATGGAAGTCAGAATGCTTCATAAACTTCTGCTCTTAGTATCATCGTATCTTCATACAATGCAAGATTCTGAACATTACTTTGGATTCAGAACTCAGAATGTTACATTAGTTTAATTCAGTTGCATCTTTCTATCATTAATTGCTGCCTACTAAGCCAGTTTGAGAGGTCTGACAAAACTGTCAAGTTGTGTATGAATTTTAGCATGAGTGCAAAAAACTTATTCGAGGGAAATTGTCCAGTTTGTGGATTTTCTTAAATTCTGCATATAAGATCCTAGAATTTATTTAGTTACTAAAGTGCAAGACCCTTTCTGTAATTATTTATGTTGAATTAATTTCTTGAACAACTATTTATGGATAATTTATATTCTAGCAACAAAATCTGTCGAAACCATTTTCTACACTCAGATCCAGATTTAAATATCAAACTTTTCACCTTTCAATGTCATTTTGAATGCATGGGCAATAAATCATGAACAGGCAGCACAACATATAGGATCGTACTTAAATTTAGATGATACTTGGTAATTTGTTTGCATGCACTTACATTTTCTTATTTAGATTTATCAAACATTCAGTAAGATAGATGTTATCGGCACTATTGTAACACAACCAAAGGCTCTACAAACAGGACATGAGTTCCTCTGTGCCAGTCCCGATTCCTGCCTGTGTGAGTGGCTGTTGCAGGTTTGGAGGTGTTTGAATGTCTGTGCTCTTTCCAGATATTCTCAGCCCCTGCCCTACACTTGGGCTTTACTTGTAGATTCATCTCAAGGTTCGTCTGCCATAACACATGGCTCCTACTTGAAATTTTGGTGCACAAAGTGAAATTCCCCTTTCTACTTCATTGTATAGGAATGATTCTGCACAAAACATGCTAGCATGTGTCATGTGTCCAGCTAGCAGTGCAATGGCTTCCCCAGTGTCTCTTGAGTAGTGTTTCACCCCACAAATTGTAAGCCCTATATGGAGCTAAAACAGCCTTGCTTTTTTATCACTCTGAGACCCAGAGATAACCAGTTATATGTTAGGATAAGGATAGACATTTAATAAATAGCTATATGTCAGCTTGACATACATGGCAAATAATGAGCCTTACAGAAGAAAATTCTTTCCTTGAGATACCTACCAGCACTGAGAACAACAATAATATACTGGAGATTAGTCCTTTGGATTGATGCTGCAGTTTAAGATGCCAGCTGGCAGCCTGGTAAACATGGTTTTAGCACCAAATAGGGAAAGATCACAAACAGTAAGATAGGAAGCATGGGTACAGGCTGAGGAGCAGGCAAGGAATGTCCCAACGTTTGGTTCTGAGACCACTGTTGCTTTCCACTGATCTGTAAGAAAAAGAAGCTAACTAGTAGGTTTCTGGAGAAGCAATTGCAGAGAGGCACAGATGCGGGGAGCTGACCTGATAAATGCCCCTGGATAGTTGTTGTAGCAGCGGGTTGAATAGAGCAGGTTGATAGAAGTGCTGCTGTGGGCTGTGGAGGACGTTCCACGCAAAATGCAGCACTTTAGAGAGTTAGCATACAAAGTTGAAGAGGCTCTCAGTGGTGGCCATGTTCCTCCTTTTTTCCAGCTCTAATCTGTTTCAAATTCCATAAAAGATCTACCTTTAATGGCAATGATAATTCTGTGTCCTTGAAGAACTAGCAACGCGAATTCTGTAAATACACATGGTGCATCTGAGGTATTGCTCCTGGGAGAGAAGCTATTTCTAAACACAGCTGGTAACAAAAGGAGTTAGATGCTTTAAAATACACATAACATTTAAAAATGTATATATACATTATGTCTGTTCTCAAATGTTTTTCATATTCACTCTGTTAATTCACAAATATATGCATGGACTTTCGTATATGTGTACTAGACATACAAAAGGTAGCTATTCAGAGTTAGGCATAAAGGAAAAGACACTGTCAATACATGAACAAGGATTTTGGGATCATTACTGGGCCATGAAACAAGGACTTTGGGATCATTACTGGGCCAGGAATTTTGAGTTTTTAAAGTACCAATTTTATGTTTGTAGGTAGAATTTAGCATTAATGTGAATTGTCTGGTTAAGTCAGATGCCCCTGTGTTTCCGTGAGCACATGCATTCCATATGAAGATATCAGTCATGTCAGTTCAGGATCTCCTAATGTGACCTAGGTAAGGTAGATTAGAACACACCCGCAAGACGCTACATCCAAATATGATTGATTTACAAGTAGATGTGTGGGATTGGGTCTTTAATGTAGCTTTCTCTCGGGAATCAATTCAATTCCACCTTCTATCGAGTCCACTTCTTTCCCAGTTGAAAACTACATTCACACATCATAACCTCTTTGAATGTCTCCACCTTTTCTAAAATCAAATTTTATCATTTTGATTTTTATTTACATAATATTTGTACAGATTTATGGAGTACAGTATGTTAGTCCAAGTATATATTGATCACATCAGGGCAATGAAACATTTCCATCTTCAAATGCCAGGAACACTCTTCTAGCTTTCTAGCTGTTTTAAAATACATCACAGACTTCTGTAGATTGTAGTTACCCCACGAGGATACAAAAAGCCTTTTATAAGCCAACTAAACCTGGGAGAGGGAGTAACATTTGGGAAAAAAACATCCTGGGGAATAGTTTGCCAATGTTGCCTATAACAGAAAACAAATTTTGTACTTTTGAAGGACGATGGTGGACAGGCATAGAGTAGGTATTCCCATTCTAAAGGGAGAAACAGTACGGGAAAGGGGGGTCACCACTCCCAGCCAGGCTAGGCCAACAGGTCATTCTATTCGATACAAAGGCCTGAGAATCATCTCCCGTGGCTCTGTGTTCATCCTCCTGCCTCCTCTGCAGCAGCTCCACACTCCACCTACCTGGGCAGCGGCCTCTCCTTCCCAGCCCATGCCCAGTTGGTAGCCTCAACTCTCGAGCCTGTCCTTAGATCATTGTTTTTCTTTCCATCCTATTTTAATCTCTTTCAATATGGGCTGATAGATTCAGAATTCTCCAAAACGTTACTAGTCTCCTAATACAACCTGACTTCTGACACCTTCAGAGCTAGTGTACTGGACCCTTAAATCTTACTCTGTCATCTTTAGCACACTCTTGTTTAGCCACACCCTGTTTCCTAAACTCTCCCCTAGGATGTCTCCACACCAGCTGCTAGTTCCTCTGTGCTCATGAATTAATCTTCAACATGAGTACCTCTAATTGCTTTGGGGGGAGGATGGATGTTGAAACAGGTTCCCATTCTATTTAAACTTAGACTCCGGCTTCAGCCTTCTGATTACTGGAACTGTGAGCTTGAGTCAGCTTGCAGCTCCAGGTTCTATATCCCACTCTGAAGAGTGTGTGTATGCTTTTATGCCCAGAAGTTAGAACTAATATGAATTTGCCAGCAGAAATGTGGAAAACATAAAATTTAAAGTGCAGCTCTGCATGCAAGACAGAGAGCTGCCTCCACATCTATTTAAGAGGAAAAATGTTTGCAAGGTATCTTGGGTTTTATGTATTTGATGTTTAGCAGTAGAGGCATTTATTTATTATTTATTTATTATTGAAGCTGTGTGAGTTCTGTTATCAAGAGACTGTTATCTATTTGTCATCTATCTATGCATCTATTTATCTCTGTCACCTTCTTCCTTCCATTCTCCCATACATGGTATAGGTAAATCTCATTTAAAAATGAATTTTCACTCGATATATAAAAAATGCTTGAATTCAAGAATAGATACAGACACTCAAATTATTGCAGGTGAAAATTTAAAAACATAACAAAAACAGGGTTGTGGGAGTATGGTGATTCACACCCTCTCATCCAGCACTTGGAAGACTGGAGCAGGATTATTATCATGAATTTGACGCTAGCTTAGGCTGAAGCATGTATCTCTAGCTCATAAAAGCCAAATCACCTTTACATTGTAACAAATAACTTGATTTAACAACAACAGATAAAAAGCTGCAGAAAATTAATACTATGGTATTCTTATAACATAAAATCAACAACAAAGCCCCAAAACATACAAAGCAAAAATGAATCATTTCTCAGGGCATTAAAATATATATACCTAAAGACAGAATATACATATAATGTGTACAGGAGGGGCTGCAAATGGGTGGCAGAAAACAGAAGTTTTTCTCTTTACCTGAGTGTTGTTTATGAGTAAGGACCTGAATTTGCGTGCTGTTAAAGGGCCAGGAACTTTATTTAGCCCTGTGTTCACATCTACCTGCTGTCTCCAGGCCTCTGTTCTTGCCTGGTTCCCAGGGGTGGTTCAGTGTGGGGGACTTTTCGATTCACCTACTGTGGAACAAGTCTTTTATAACTACATTTGTTACTTTTCTGTTGTCATGATAAAACACTGTGTCCAACGGAGCTTATAAAAGAAAGAGTTTAATTTAGCTCATGGTTCCAGAAGAATCAGAGTCCATCATGGTGGGGAGGCACGGTGGCAGAAAGAGGCTGGAGCAGGAGCAGAAACTAAGCTCTCACATCTTCCAGCAGGCACAGGAAGCAGAGAGCAACTGGAGATCCAACAAGGCTTAAGAACTGTCTAAGCCCACCCCCAGTAACATGCTTCCTCCAGCAAGGCCAAGACCTCCCAAAACAGCATCATCACCCGGGGACAAAATGTCCAAATACTTGTCGCCTCTGGGAGACATCTTCATTTATATTATCAGAATAATCTATCTACTAACTTCAAAAAAACTAAAGCTTTGCTAATCCCTTGGAAAAATGGGAGGTTGAAAAATAAGATAAACCTTGGAATTTTTACATATTTCAACTTTTCCAAATCAACAAATTTTATTAGCTTTGCACATTCCTGTAATTATGCTAAAACAATAGGAGTAAGAAAGCTACTTAATTTCACACTTTTCTAGATTTAGCATGACACTGAGCAAAATGTAGCTTTGCCCTTCAGAAGGATGCTTCCTCTGTCACATGTAACACATATGTCCATAAAATATATGTGCAGACTACGTGGATGTGTAGTAGTCAGAACAAATCTAGATATGTCCAACTTCTGTGTTGTGGACCTCATCCTTAACCACTAAACTGAATTTTACATCTTTAAAATCGTTGCTTATTGTGGAATCTCAGTGAGATTTTGCAGCTTTGAGATTTTGGCTTTAAGGCAGAATTTGAACAGTTAACACAGGAGACTTTTTTATCTCTTGGGGTGAGTCTATGGTTATACATTTTTTTTTACTATTTTTTATTTTATGTGTATATCGCCCACGTTTATGTAAGTGCACCCTTATCATGCAATGCCAGAGGAGGCCAGAAGAAGGCATCAAATACCCTGGAACTAGAGTTATGGATGGTTGTTAGCCACCATGTGGGTGCTGGGATTCAAACCCCAGCCCTCTACAAGAGCAGCCAGTGTTCATAACCATTGAGCCCCCAGGGTACACATTTTAAGTTGAGCTGCCTGACTATCATCCCTAACAAGCAAGGTGGTAGGGGCCATGTGGTTCCCCAAATCACTAAACATATTACTTGTGTTTGGTTATAGCAAAGAAATGTTCAATTGAAAAATGGAGCCAGAGTCTAAGCTACAATTATAAGACATTTATAAAGTGACAAGAAACGTAATAACAATCATTTAGAACAGGAAGACGCTATGATGAGAGCATCTTGGAGACCCCTAGTTTATTAAAATTCATTGAAAGCAAAGTAGGGAGGAATAGAGTCCAGAAGGAGAAGGTCTGCCTTCAGTGAGCATCTGTCAAATGTGACATACTTTATAATGAGGCCTTTGTTTTTTCTTTAATTTTACACTAGCTCTAGAGTTGAAAATGATTGATTATATTTTCTGGTTATTATATACTCTGCCCACATGGCAATTCACTTTTCATTACTGGAAGAGTTTTATCAAGATCAATACAGCCATATTGACCAGGCTTTTACAAGGCAGATAGTGTGGTACCTTCATCCTGTCAAACCCTGTGGTACAGAAAGAGGGTGCAGAGCTGGATCCAGTCTCACATCGTAGTTCAGGCTGGGCTCCTACACAGCACTGGCATATTCTTACACATTGCCCTAGTTCACATGCACACAACTCTGCCCCAACTTCCTATTGCAAGATTCCACAAAACACAAGGGAGGAGAAAGGAAAGTTGAAATTTATTTGCTTAATATAGGTTCTTGGAATTAAAAAAATATTAATTGGTACTGAAATTTTAAAAAAGGAAATGAAAAACTGCCTATCAGGGAATCCAACTCCTACAAAATGCCAAAAACAAACAGAACAAATCCCATCAAAGAGAGGTTCAGAGGTAAAGATAATACTGCATTCACAGAGTCATATTCTGCACAGCTCCATTATTTTCACTTTGTTTAATTTTCTTTTAAATGACATTTTTGACCTGTGGCCATGTCTGTGGGGCATCTTCTTGATTGTTGAGTGATGTGGGGAGGGCCCAGCCCACTGTGGGTGGTGCCACCCCTGGGCAGGTGGGCCTGTGTTGTATAAGAAAGCAGGCTGAGCAGGGGCCAGGGAGCAAGTCAGTAAATAGCGTTCCTCCATGGCCTGTGTTCCAGCTCCTGCCTCCAGGTTCTTGCCCTGAGTTCCTACCTTGGGCTCCTCAATGGACTGTGACCTGGGAGATGTAAGCTGAATAAACCCTTTCCTCCCCAAGTTCATATTGTTCAGGGTATTTTGTTACAGCAATGGAGAAACAAACCAAAACAGAAATTGGTACCAGAAGTGGGGTATTGGTGTGACAGACCTGACCCTGGTGTTTTTAGGAAGATTGTGGAAGCATTTGGAACTTTGGACTAAAAAAGCCATTGAGTGTGCAGTGTTGCTGTGGAGCTTGGAACAGTTATACTGAAAGAGCTATGAACAGTGGAGTCCTGGCTTGTGAAGCTTCAAAGGGAAGCAGAGATATTGGGGCTGTTTGTGATATTTTGAATTGAGAATCTGTGTGTTCTGGTCAGCTGGGGCTGAAGAATCAGCTGTGATTAAGAAGAGACCAGAACCTGAAGTAAAACCTTTGCTTTACTGGGACAATTGTTGCTGGTTAGCTGGGGCTGAAATATCAGCTGTAAGTAACAAGAGATCAGCATCACTATGGTGAAGTCTTCTGGGAAGTATTTCCTCAGGGTCAGTGCACAGAAGCTGTGGTCCAGAGAGAATCCGAGCCTCCATCTCAAGCTGGAAGCAGGACTTGGTAATGTGTAAGAAGCTCCTGCATGGTTCTGGTGTTGAAAGTGTGAAGGGGTCACAGAGAGCAGCTGAGGCTTGGCACTCTGAGAGCCCAGGAAAGGCCATAGATGAAGGTGCAGCTTCAGTTGCAGTGAGGATCCCAGGATTGAAGGGGTCATGGAGAGAATCTGAGGCTTTGCACCCCAAGATGGAAGAAGAGGCCATTGGTGAAGGTGTAGCCTCAGTTTCAGTGGGGACCCCAGCATTTTGGAGATGCCGGGACCATGGGACAACCACCAAGGACAGCAGTACGTGTGGAATGGAGTCAGTCTGTGTCTGTGAGACAAGCTATGTATGCCATGGATGGCAGAGTCAGAGAGGTGGAGCTGCCAGAACCCTTTGGAGACTGGAAGACAATGAGTGATTCCCAGATGCTCAGCCTTGAGCTACTTTGCTGGACTTAGATTTTGCTTAGGTGTGCCTGATTCTTCCCTTTGAAATAAGACAGTACATGTTTCAGATTTTACAGGAGCCCCGAGTTTAGAGACTTTTAAAAGAGACTGTGGACTTTTAAGTGTTTGGATTTTTTAAGGACTGTGGAGCTTTTAAGGTTGTACTGTCTTTTTAAAAATATTTAATTTTATTATTTTTATTTTATGTGTATGAGTGTATTGCCTGCATGTAGGTAAGTGCATCCATGTCGTACAATGCCTGTGGAGGACAGAAGAGGCTGTCGGGTCCCCTGGAACTGGAGTTATGGACAGTTGTTAGCTGCCATATGGATGCTGGGATTTGAACCCGTGCCTTCTGCAAGAACAACCAGTGTTCTTAGCCGCTGAACCATCTCTCCAGCCCCAAGGTTGTACTGTCTTATGTTGTGATAATAATATTAACATCATATGTTGGGGATAAGAATTGGAAAGGTTATGGTTTAATAGTGATGTGTTTATGTGTCAAGTTGACAAGGGGTCAATTGTGCTGGATAGCTTTAGTGTCAACTTGACACACCTGGGTTGAGGGAGCCTCAATTGGAGAATTACTTCCATTGGACTGGACTGTGGCCATGTCTGTGGGGCATCTTCTTGATTGTTGAGTGATGTGGGAAGGCCCAGCCCACTGTGGGTGGTGCCACCCTTGGGTAGATGGGCCTGTGTTGGTAAGCAGGTTGAGAATGGGCCAGGGGAGCAAACCAGTAAGCAGCGTTCCTCCATGGTCTGTGCTCCAGCTCCTGCCTCCAGGTTCCAGCCCTGAGTTCCTACCTTGGGCTCCCTGATGAACTGTGACCCAGGAAATGTAAGATAAAATAAACCCTTTCCTCCCCAAGTTGGTATTGATCAGAATATTTTGTTACAGCAATGGAGAAACAAACCAGAACACACCACATCCTGAATTATCAAATGATATTTGGACTTCAAGCTACCATTTCAAGCAGTAAACTCTATAAGATTTTTAAAAATAATGATTTGAATACTTGCCTGTGGATGTTGGAGGATATAGCTAAATTAGACACAATTAATGCTAGACAGAGTGTCTGTTATACTAAGTTTTATTCAGGAGGGAAATGTGAAGAGAGGCTATTTTTAAATTAACATTTTCAATTCTATTAGCGTATTGTTTTACATATAATGAGATTAAAATGCTGTAACTCAACAGTTTTCCTTCTTTCTTCTTACTGATTTGTTGCTGTTTGGTTTCTGTGTTTGTTTCTCATGTGCTGGGGTTGAACCCCAGGTCTCACCTGCGTCCTAGACACGAATGCTGCCACCGTGTCACACCTCGCAGCCCGCACTATTCTGTTTTACTTTCTGTGTCCTTAATTGACTCACAAAATTAATTTGCACTTGTGACCCACTACTGGGGAAGATCTACTTTGGGCAATGATTTCCTTTAACCTATCCTGGTCATGTGTAAAATGATACCAACCATCTCTGCTAAAAAATTTCCCTGCTAGTTGGATCCTGATGGAGAAAAGTGTAAAAGGCAGCCTTGAAGGCCGAACGAGTCAGCTGTGGCCATCGTCAGTGCAGCTTTGTGAGGGTTCACGCAGGCCGTATTTTGGGTCAGGGATAAAGTTAATCCACGGAGTGCTTCATCTTCAGGATGGTGGGGGAAGACTGTGAGATGGGAGAGAAAGCTTGTATAGAAGTCCCTCAAGTGGGGCATTATTCCAGAGCCTGAATATGGAGGAGGACCCAAAGGAATGCTCACTGAATAGGACAGGGAAGTGTAGATTTGGCGAATTTGTGAAGTTTTTACTATATGTCTTTTGCACTCTTTCTGAAGATAGCTGTTTGTCCTCCCGCCTCACCACTCACTACAACCACTTAAGTTGAAATGCTGAGCAGCATCTTAGGTTGAAATGCTGAGTGGTGTAGAGCCAGACATAGCTTCAGGGTTCCCTTAGAACCCTGCTATCCTCCTCTATTACTACACTGGATAATATTTGAAAATGTCAATCAATTTAGTCCTCTATAGCTTGGGGAGTCTTCTTTTTTTCCCCTGATTCAGTTTGTTTTTTCATCTTAACTCTTAGGTGAACCAAGCAAGTACACGCAGTGTCTACCTGAGGGTCTTGGGAGAGGTGGCTTTTTTAATCAAAGAAGAGAGAACATACTTCTCATGAGAGCCCCGCTGGTTCCCGGCACCCTTTGTGCAGGTGCCCTTCATTAAACCTGACTGTCTCATAATGCTGCTGCGCTCTCGTGCCCAACAGAAGGAAACAAAGAGAACACTGAAAATATAAAAGCGTCTACATACCCCCTCGATTCCTGGAGTTCCCATGTTTACATACCCCCTTGATTCCTGGAGTTCCCATGCATGTCCTTCCTTACAAACATCTGTAACAGATTGTCTCCAATAACTCACTCTATTCAAACCTTCCACTTTGCCTGGAACCCAGTCAGTTTTCTTTGTCTACCCTACCTACAGTCTTTTTTTTTTTTTCTTTTTCCTCCATGGTCACCAGCAAGTTCTACCATTCTAAATCAAATGGTCTGACTTAGTGGTACTCTCAAGAGTGTTTAGCTACCTAATAGTTTTACCAACACTGTATAGGGCAAGGTGTCTGCTTCCTCCCACTTTCCTATGGCTTGTCCTCCCTTCTAAACCCAGACTGTTCTAGTCCCTGGTCCAGTTCTTGAATTCTTTTCTTCTATTGTTCCATGAATGTAAATACCATCCAGAAAGTGGTCACTCACAAATGCATAGTCTCAGCACACCTGCTTTCTGAACTCCAGAGTCTATACCTATAATCTGTCTTAGATTGATATTAAGTGTAATGCCTTTAGTGTATTCAAAACAGATACCAAAACATCACCAACCCATTCAGTGACATCATTCCCTTTCAGCACTGGTAATGGCCTTAGGATCCACCATCACCTTTCGCTTCTCTTCATACAGGACAATAATTAGTGATTGAATCCTCAAGCACTCTCTCCAGAACACACCTGGAATCACTGCGTACACTCTTCCCATGCTTTTGTGTTATAACTTGCCACCACCTTTCATAGGAATGATTATAGTAACACCCAGACCAGTCCTCAAGCTCTTCTTGTCCTTATCTCTTATTTAGTCTGTTCTTTCTACGAAGCTGGAATTATCATGTGACAACATGTCAAGCTGTGTCCTTCCTTGGCTAGAGCATTCCAGTGGTTTCCCATCCCATGGAGTGAAAGCAAAAGCTTTACCAAGGCTCTAAAAGGTTCACCATAGACTGATCTGGCCATGCGTCTCCTGTCAGCCTCTCCTGACACTCAGGCTTCCATCCTGCTTCTCTTTTGTTCTTCTTATTTTATGTGTATGAGTGTATTGCTTGCATGTAGGTAGGTGCACCCATGTCATGCAATGCCTGTGGAGGTCAGAAGAAGGAATGAGATCCCCTGGAACTGGAGTTATAGATGGTTGTTAACTGCCATGTAGGTGCTGGGAACTGAATCTGGGTCCTCTGCAAGAGCAGTCAGTGCTCCTAACCACTGAGTCATCTCTCCAGCACCCTCATCCTGCTACTTAACACACAGCCATGGTCCTCAGGTTCTCAGTTCTTCCTTTCTGCTAGAATGCCCTGACCCTCCCCACCATCTAGACCTCAGCACCCACAGGGATTGCTTCTGATTGCCATATTTAAACTTCACACCCTTCCCATCAACAGTGCATATCTTAATTTTAGTGCCTTTTGTCATTTACGGTACTAGTATTTGCTGTCTTATAAAGTGCACATTTTAGTTATTTACTTTGCAAAGGCAAGTTTGCTTCCACACTAGAAACCAGACCTCTGAGAGCAGAGCATCTTTGATGGCATTTGTTTGTGATTCCAGAACACTAGCAAACCCACAATGGAACTGAATAAACACGCGTAGAGTGGATGAATGTGGATTATTGTTTGCTTTCTCTTCTCAGTTAAATACTTCCATCTCTTTAACGTCATTGTGTCAGGTTTGGAAATCTTCCAGGAACTTAGTGTTTCTCACGCAGAAAGACTGACTTTATTATTTCTCTTGTAGTGTAGCACCAAGAAGGTGCTATGGTTAAACACTCACACTCACCCTTGGGGGGTGGGGTTCCAAGCCTGGATCTTAGATCCTAAACTCACGGGATATAAGTCACTCGGTGGCTCTTTTTCACCTGCTACCAAGTCATAGTTTAATAGTTTCTGATTTGCAGGGATATTGTGTGGAATAAGCTAATAAGCCTCTCAATGTAGTTCTGAACATGTAGTAGAGGCTCACTAAACATCACCAGTACAACCACTTCAACCACAGAGCAATGTGGAGAACTGATCAAGCTCATGCCATTATGTCCCTGGAAAGTAGGGTTTGCTAACACATCTGAATGGGGACAGTTAGTTCACAGAACTGGTAAAGATATTGTAGCATAATTTTGTGTTCTTCAAGTCTAAATTATATAAAACTTCTGTGAACAAATTAAACTGAACCTAAAAAGTGCATTAGCAGTCTTTGGCTATGAAGAGTTATATCATATATAGACTATATTTCTATGCAGCTTGGACACAGGTACACAAACACACACACATAAATACCAATTGCCTATGTCTTCACATGAGTCTATTTTATTATTATTATTATTATTATTAGGGAGTGTTTTGTGAGACAGTATCTCCTTGTAGCACCAGCTGGCATGGAACTTGCTGTATAGATCAGGCTGGCCTTGATCTCACAGAGATCCATCCACCTGCCTCTGCCTCCTGACTGCTAGGATTAAAGGAGTGTACCACTATACCAGGTTTGGTCTCTTTTCTTATTGTTCATATTTTAGTTTATTGATTCAGGTAAAAATCTAAGAAATAAATTCTCTATTGGACATCTATCCTCCAATCATTCTCTAATATTACTTGCTGTCACTGTCTGAAATCAGTTCTGTACCTTACAATTTCCATTTCTTGCTCTAGTTCCCGTAGGTCCCAAAGCACAGGAGCCTGTCTACTTTGCTGCACAGCATGTAGTCGAATGTTTGGTCTTCTAAACAAAAGGCATTCACAGAGCATTATTTGAAGTTTTCATTTATAAATAAAATTAGTTTGTCAAATACTATCCTGTATTATAGATAGAACTTTTTAAAAGATGGCATTGGATATCTAGCACAGAGACTAGATAAATGAAGGAAGACATTGTTAGTCAAGATAAAGAATTCAGAAGGCAGAACAAATTATGTCTGGTGACTTAAGAGAGTGAGAAGATAAAATGTCCAATTTGGGGCATATGAGGTACTCATGGGATCTGCAGGTAGTTATGGACAGCAGGCAGTTTATTATGTGTGCCTGAGCAAAGGCCTTCATTACAGACTTAGATTTAGAGTCCCTTCATATAAAAGTGGTAGGTGCTCATATAAGCACAGATGTGGCTTTGCAGGGAATTATTCAGAAGGGCAGAAGAAAATCAATAGAAAATCACAATGGAAGAAGAGTTGCTCGGTTCTACTGCTCCCAAATTCACAGCGACCTAGAGTAATATAATCCAGTTATCTCAAGGGAGTCAAAGCTGCTGCTTCTATGTAAATTATAGCTAAATTGCTAAAAGATAGCAGGAAACAAATTATGAATTATATATCATGAAACAATGTATCAGTTATATTTTCCTTCTAATTATAGGCCCCTAGTTCACAGCCAATATGGAATTCAGAACCCTTCACCGTATAACCAGGATAAGCAGAAGAAACAGTACTATTAAAGAGGGCGAACGTTAGCAAAGAGCACAGTGCTCAGTGTGGGCCTCACACATCCAGGCTCACACAATGTGGCCAGTTCATCTCTGCATTATTAATTTTAGAACATCCCTATCTTCTCATTCATGTTCCTTTTAAACTTTAATTTCACATTAGTACAAAATCATTCTCACCCAGTGGTTCAGGCACTGCCATACCGATAGCTTTCTAACTACCTCAGTTTGACTGCTTCATAATTAATATACCCCCAGTACCAAAATGCATGAGTAATTTTTACACCCAGTTTAAACTACAATAACCTGTAAGCTTTAATTTTAACATGTAGAAATTAAGATCTCAGTTATATGGTTTCTTCAAGATGCATGATCCCTGTGGAAGTATGTTTACGTGTGATGGAACACCATGCCCATTGAAAGCAGCACTGAAGGAATCTGCTACTTAGAGGGACATTTGGAGGAAAATGTTTTTCATTCTGCATAGTTAACCGTGTTGTCACACCTGTTTCCAATGTGAAGCTGTCACTGATTCCTTCACGGTGTCAATGTTTAAATAGCATCATTAGCCATGTTTCCTACCTGCTCGGAAAATAATTCTGGAAAGATGACCATTCTCTAGGTTTTATATTTTTCAGACTCCTGCTCTGGACCGAGCTTCATTTTCTGTCTAGTGCTGAGAACTCCCAGCACAACACTAAATGACTTCTATGTTAAATAAATCATACCTGAGAGACTTGGCCTGTGATATGGTACCTTATAACCAACTGTGTCAACAAGTCTAATCTTAGTTTTGGTAAAAGACAACCACCATGTCTTGTGCTCTTGAAAAGCTGATATTCAGTGAAATAAAAAGAAAGTCAGTTCATTTTGTTAATTTTCATTTGACTTGAACTAAAATGTTACAGTAAAACAGCATTACCATCTAAATGTTTACTTTAGCATTGTCCAATAATGTATGCATAGTTAGACAAGGCAAAATAAATATAGAGTATTGTCATGAAAATAGGATAGCTCTCAGAAATAGATTAAATTTCCTTATAGGGTAATAGTAAATGTGGTTTAGAGATGAAGGTAATGTAGTGTCTTCCTATCCTCAATATCATGCTGTAGACAAACATCCTGCCAGTGTCCTGTCATCACAGCAGTAGTACGATTTTTTTTGTATAATAGTGAACCAGTACAGAGAGAGAGAGAGAGAGAGAGAGAGAGAGAGAGAGACTGACCTTTTACCCTCCTTTATACTTCTCAACTTTCACTACTGATAATACTCTAAATTTTTACTAAAATCAGTGTGTTTTTTTTACAAAGCAGATTGGGGATTAATCAAAATATTTTAACCTAGATTTAAGCATGAGGGTTAAAAGTGAGAGGATCTGAGAAAGACTGATGAGGAGACCTGAGGGCATGGGTTTGGATTTCTCCAGGAGGAATCTAAATAGGAGATGCTCACAGTGGGAGTGTGGCTGATCAAGTTGGAGTCACCAAAGGCATGTTTTTAGCTAACAGCCTCTAACACTGATATCATTCTTCGGGAGAAATTTTGTGTCATTAGAACATGCTTCTATTCATACTCTTCTTAGGGATTGTTTTTCTTCCATGTTCGGTCTGGTCCTTAGTATTTTAATTTAGAGTAAGGAGAGCTAAAGAATGAAATATATCCTGGGAATTAGGCTGGAACAGTATCTCTGTGGTAGAATGCTTGCCCAGCATACGTGAAACTCTGAGCTCAATCAATTGCACCTATAAGACCAATTTGTCAGTGATCAGGAAAAGGAACATATTTCATTTGACTTGGGGTATTTGTTCTTTCATAGGAAAACCATTATAAT
This sequence comes from Nannospalax galili, assembly GCF_000622305.1. Classification (NCBI taxonomy): domain Eukaryota; kingdom Metazoa; phylum Chordata; class Mammalia; order Rodentia; family Spalacidae; genus Nannospalax; species Nannospalax galili. The sequence continues at coordinate 6,075,326 of NW_008333886.1, read as the reverse complement.
TTACTTTTCCTGCATTATGATAAATATGATTGTACGTAGGAAAAGATATACCAAAATTTCTAATGCTCCTAAACTGTGTGTCTTTGTGAAGTTTTCTGGAAAGATTAGGTATTTAGTGAGACTAATATTTTCAATTAATATAGAGCTTATATTTATTACTGGAGATTAAATATCTGGAAAGGAAAATATTTCCCCCTCTGATTAAAATTAGAATAAAAATTGCTTTATCAGCATCACATTTTAAAAATATTTTATTGATTCTTTGATAAAAATTAAAAGAACTAAAAACTGTGGAAAATTTTGATATGTTCAATATCAAATAGATGTATTCAAGTTTTAGAAATTAGTTTTTAAAAACAAATAAAATATTTACATTAAAGGATATAACATGGACAGGAGTTATAAGAAACTTTACATTTTGGTCAATTTGATATTGAGAAGATTTCTTTTCACAGCGTCTGGTGCATTCCAGGCTGACCTCAAATTCATGGTCACCAAGGATGACATTCACCTTGTGATTCTCCAATCTCTGTCTCACTAGGCACATACCACATGCCAGCATGTGTTTCTGGGTTCAAGATCAGTGCTTGCTGCATACTAAACGGGTGGTCTACCAGCTGAGCTACAGCCCAGTACTGTTAAGATTCCCTCCATTTCGAGTACAGACTGCATGAGTCTAATAAGGAGGTCAGGACTGCTTGTGGGATGTGGGATTCAGTTATCTCCACCCACCATATGGGTCTTGAAGATCAAACTTGGGCTTGAAGGCAAGTGCTTTTACCTGCAGAGCAATCTTGAAGACCCAGAAAGTATTTTTCAATCAATAGAGTCCAACTGTTGATCAAAGGATAGCTTCAAAGTTATTCTGAGATGTTAATAATGTAGATTCTAAAACAGAAGAAGGAATGTGTAACTCTAAAACAGAAAAAAGTGTATAATTAAGAGAAAATATCTCTTATTTCTAAAGTGTAATGGATATTAATGTTAAAAACATCCCTTTGGTATAAGGTTACTGAAATTGGCGGGGTGGGGGGTGGAGTGATGACTCTGTGGTTAAGAGCACTGACTAGTCTTGCAGAGGACCCAGGAGATCAGTTCCCAGCACCCACATGGCAGATAACTCCTGTCTTAACTCCAGTTCGAGGGATCTGGCACCCTCTTCTGACTTCCATGAGCACCAGACACACAAATGGTGCACTTATACGCAGGCAAAATGCTCATACACATACAATAAAAATAAAGAAAATATTTAAAAGTTTTTCTTTTTGCAATAAAAATCTCCAACCTATGGAAATATGTATGTAAGTGCAGTGATTATTTTTATCAATCACTAAAGAGCGAAACATAACATTTAAACCTGAAATTTAAAAATACCAACTCTGCTGTTAATAATTGAACTTTGTATGCTCCCAGAGCCTTAAGAGTCAGTGACTGTGAACTGTACATATTCCTTCTTAAGAGCCAGGTACCAACTATAATTCGGCTAAGTATTTATTTTATATTTTTCTTAGAATCAATGAGTCTTAAACCTTTGCTTTTTCCACATACAAAGAAAATGAATTAAAAAATCTCATTGTTAATATTTGGTTTTATAGTGCTTGTTTTGTTTTCTTTTTCTAGAATCATGTTATTTATTTAAGAAGCAGCATGAATACTTAACAGCAAAGTCTACAAGTAAAATACCATGTAAATTTTAATAAACGTACAAAGTAACAAGATTTCAAGTGGCATTTTCATATATACTTAGCTTGTCATCTGTCCTTCTCCTCTCCCTGACCTCCGTGACACTCCTCTGCAACTGTTCCATTTTGTCCCCAGGATTACCCTTTGTACTTCTATGAAAGTTAATATCTAGAATATTAAGAGCTAAAAAATTAATTTTAAAAACTGGCATTCAAAATATTGGCCAATGAACTGAAACAGTTCTCAAAAGAGCGCCAAATGGCAAATGAATAATGTTTTAAAAGTACAGCATACTTAGCCATCAGGAAATGAGAATTAAAACTACTTCGAGTCTATCTCACTCCAGTCAGAAGGGCTATCATCAAGAAAACAAATGACAACAAATGCTGATGAGGCTGTGGGGTGGGGAGTACTTTTTTTATCCTGACTGGTACATGTTAAGTGTATCCCTTCATGGGGTACCTCTTGATGTCTCATATATGTACACAGTGCAGAGTGAAGCCATTGGGCATGGGCATCCCCTCACAACCCTATCATTTATCATGATGAGATACCTGAAATACTTTCAAAATACACAGTATATGAGATACTTTCAAATACACAGCACACTGGCTACAGTCCCTCTGATGTGAGCTGGATCTCAAAACTGACTCCTACTACACATAACTTTGTAATCTTTAGTTGACAGCTACCTAGTCCTATCCTCCCCAGCCCTCACTCCCTAGGGGCTATCATTCCACTCTCCTCTCTATCAGTTCAACTTCATTAGGTGTCGCCTATAAATGAGATAGAACCTTTATTACTTATGAAATCATGTATGTGTGTTTAAATATACCCACAGAATGTTAGACTAGTAACTTATTCCTCAAATGACAGTAGTGCTCTCTCTCTCTCTCTCTCTCTCTCTCTCTCTCTCTCACTCGTTCTTCCTTTCTCTCGAGTTTGGTTTCTTACATTGAAACAAATTTAATTAAAACATATTCTTGCATCACCTGGAGTCAGTCAAAACCTGGCTTTCCACAATATCTGTCTTTGCAAATTGTGAAGCCTTTTTGCAATCTTAGAGTCTTAATAATTTATATGATTAGCAATTAGAGAAACCCATTTGCAATCATTCTACCTACATGAAATAAATCTCTTCCTGAGTGTTGTTATATACACAACAGTCTGGGTGCATATATGGGTGGATTTAGTTGGTGTCATCAAGATTCCTCTCCCATTATCCCAAATAATAAGCTCTTGCCCTTAAAGTGCAGGTGGTTTCCTGTTAGCAAAAGAGCATTTTGAGTAGATCTCTCGTTCTCTCTCATCTTCCATTTCCCTGGAGACTTTTAGCTGTACTTAGTTCTAGAATGCTGCTCTCAGATGAGAGGAGAGAAGCTTTTAGAAGGTAAAGATGTTTTCCAATGGTTTGTACAGGAATAAATTGCACTCCCTAGCCCCATTTGCCCTCATAAAGCAAGGGAGGAATTTAAAATAATATCATATATAAAAATGTCCCATCACGTTTCCACAAAGAACATGTAGGGACAGGAGAAATCCAGCAATCCTCTTAGGGAAAATTGGAGCAAATTGAAACTTTCATTGTGTCCAGATGTTTGCTGTTCTGTAATGAAAAGATCATTTGGGGCTCTATTCAATGTTCTTCTCCTTAAAAAGGTGACTCAATAACGCCCTTCCCTCTACACACCACATGATGTTCTAAAAATGCATTTCCATGTAGCAGCAAAACTGCTTCACAAACTCTACAGAGCTGTGAAAACAGCAGGCTGTACTGGATGTGACAAGGCCTGCTTCCAATGACCATCACTTGTCATTTCTATGCATCTCTATAGACAAAGTCAAGCTAATGAACATATAGAACATTTAACAGATGTAGAAGTTATATCTAAAAACAAACTTGGCAGTCTTGAGAGTGAGGTGCTGAATTTACCTTTGCAGCGCTAGTTTTGTAAAAACATATTGTCTGAAAGTAGAATCAATTAGCTCTCAATCTGAGAAAGCCTAGCTGTGGAAGGTATTTGAGTAGCAGTTTCCTTAGGTTCTTGAAGTGATCAGGAATGTGATTGTGTGGTCCATCAGGAAACCATCTGTTTGAGTCTGGCTAATTTTTAACAGTAGAACACAAAGTAGTTTATCGGACACCCCCCAGCCTAACACCTGAAGTCAAAGCCTCTTCTAATCCATTCCCAATCTTCCACTCAACGCATAAGCAAACACTCTCCTCTTATAAGCCCATTTTTATACATGAAAGGCATATTTATATGCATCACACAGAATGGTAAGTAGAGAGGGCCAGAGTCCATTTATAAAAGTCAACAAGAAATTGTTTTTAAGGCCCAGGCATGGTGGCACATGTCTTTAATTCCAGCACTTGGGAGGCAGAGGCAGGGGGATCTCTGTGAGTTCAAGGCCAGTCTGGTCTATATAGTGAGTTTCAGGCCAGGTGGGGCTACAGGGAGACCCTGTGTCACAAAGACCAAAAATAAATAAATAAATAATTAATTAATAAAGTCTTTAATCTGTTAAATACTTTTTAATCTTTTATTCATTCATTCATTATTTATATTTAATGTGTGTGTATTGCCTACATGCCTGTAAGTGCACCAGTGCCTGCAATGCCCACAGAGACTAGAAGAGGGCATTGGATCCGTGTAACTGGAGTTATGGATGATTATTTGGTCCAGTGTAGGTGCTGGGAACCAAACCTGAGTCCTCTGCAAGAGCATCCAGTGCTCTTAACTGCTGAGCCATGTCTTCAGCCCCCTGTAAAATCCTTCTATCAAAGAAATAAAAATTTTAAAATATCTGTGAATAGTTTAGTGCATTGCTTGTGGTTATTTAATTGTTGATCCTTATCTGCATTTTTTAATTAGAAAAGTTTCTACTAAAAAATAGGATAAGTCAGTTTTGCTTATGGATTAAACTTATTTCACTGTATAGATGTAAACAGTGGTGGTGGCATACTAATATGACCCATTTTTTAAAAGAACCTTTATAACTACCCAGCAGGCAAACTGGCAGTTATGAAATGTTGGGAACTCATTATTAAAATACAAATTATTAGATGTTTCTGACTCCAGGAGACATGTGTCATTTAATGTCACTCCATCTGTTTTTGAAAACAATCACCATTCAAGATAAAAACATGAATTAACTTTTATTAAACTTTGTCCAGAACACACTACAGAGCAGATTTTATTGGCAGATTTGTATGTTGTGTTTCTGTACATATAGTGGACTGCCAAAACACTAATAATGCAAATCTGTTTTTGAATACAAATAATCCCTACAAAGTCTGCTCTGATTATTAATGGAATTCATTATCTGCCTTTTGCTATAGCTCTCACCGCTGTCTGGAAAAGTGGTTAACAAGGAAAGAGTCACATTTTTGAAACAGAACAATTAATAACAGAAATTAATTACACCACACAAGGTGTAAAGAAGGAAACTTTGCACTGATAACATCTCCTCTTTTATTCAACCGAAACTCTCCTGCAAGTACATCTAATTGTCACTCCAACACGGAGTGAGAGATTGCTGGATTTCAGCGGAGCAATCCCTTTCCTAAAACTAGAAGTTTTTAATTTTATCATATTGTCCAAACATTATTTTAATACTCGAATGGGGGAACTGAGGCTAACCTTCCACAGGGACCCCAGGGTGAGATAATGCTTTGTCTCTTGGAATTTCGGTTGCTGTGTCTTGACAGAATGGGTATTCTACAGCCAGGTCATTTCGTAGTGCTTTCAGTGCAGTAACTTGGTGAATCCAGAATAGAATAAAGCAGGGCTCACAATCTGGTTAAAGAGGAATGATGCAAGGGTACAGGATGCCACAACTAGGGAAGATTCTGGTATGTTTTCGCTGAAAGCCATAAAGGTTCTACAGAGACCAGCCTAAAAATTCAATACTTTTTTATGAAATACAGTTTGTAAGGATGAAAACATTAGTTCGTGTGTATTATTAGCTTTGTATTACTATAACAAAATGCCTGGTATAATTAACTTATAAGGGAAACATGAATTTAGCTCACAGCTTGGGAGTTTCAGTCTGCCATCAAGTGGATATGTTACTTTGGGCTTCTGGTAGGATAAGCTGGTGACCTGGACTGCAATGACTGGAAGGGCAAGACAGAGAAAAATCACCTCCATCCTCGACCATGAAACACAAAACAAGCAAGAGAGGCTGGACTCCCACAGCTCCCTGAGGATCTGCACCCAGTGACCTTAAGACCTGCCACTAGGCCCTCCAAAAGTTTGTACCATCTCCCAGTAACCTCATCTTAGGGACAAGATTATGATTCACAGACTTTCAAGGACATTCAACATCCAACTCTTGCAGTATGAAACATCATAGAGCTGTATAGTTGCCTTGCAGCTGGTTTTCATAAGTTTAAACTAAAGTAGTGTACTTTAGACCCCTTTAGCCTAAAAGGTTTTCATAAGTTTAAACTGTAGCTATTTTAGAATGGAGGAGATAAAACATACAGATCAAGCATCCTTTATCTGAACTTCTTGGGACCAGAAGTATATCAGACTTAGAATGTTGTAGATTCTTTAATATTTTCATATAATTCTGCTTGAAAATCCAAACTCTGAAGTGATTTTTAAAATCCTAAATCTGTAATGATCTAAAATCCCCCCCCCATGAAATGTTAGCATCAAGAGATACCCAGAAATTTTCAGATTTCTGAACATTTTCTGATTTCAAGTTGTATACAGATATAAGCTGTCCCCAGGCAGGGAGGCTGGCACTCCTAGATGGGAAACTATTTCCTTGGTCCTCTTGAAAGATTTGTGACTCAAGGATGAGGCCAAGCAACGGCTGACCTGATCATTTCCCATTCACCCTGTCATTAAGACACATACATCAAAAGCAATTTGTCCATGTTGTTGCTTCTGTACCACAAATATTGTGTTATTAATGGCTTCCTTCACAGTAGTGATATCTTTAATCTGCAGTGTCAGACCTGCTTATTAGTACCCATGTGACCAATAGCAACAGATTTCTGGAAACACCATCTTCCATGTCTCAGATTACTTAAGTTTTCTCATGATCAGTGATACAGAAATTCAGCTTAAGTGCAAAACAAATATATTGGCCTATATATAAAATAAAGGTATATTTAAGTCCATTAGAAAGGTTCCATGTATAACCAGTATCCTTATTTATAAGGAATCAGAATCTAAACCCCACTTTCCATGGCTGCTCTTTAAAAGTGGATTTCAGAATTAAATGGAATAATCTAGAACCTACCAACTTGATGATCAGAAGAGCAGAGTGGGCAGCACAAGCAGAATTTGATTCAATCTTGGTCTTCTCTCAGCCTGAGGGTAGTTTCTTGAAAGAAATGCTATTTGAAGGAAATACGACCTCCAGGGTTTTCTGGTAGGCGAATTTAAGAAGCATCATTTTTGTTGTCTTTTTAAACAGCAACACTTAGCAAATAAATACATCAAAATTTAAATTGTATGTCATACAATATTTTCTTTTCTGTTTCCTCTCTCTTCTAAATTTGTAGGTATTGCTGGCTGTACCATTTATCCTTGGAATGGAGCACATCTCAGTTTGTTTGCTTTGTAAATTCTGAGCACAACTCTTTTTCCATAATCTTATCAGAAATAAAGAGAAAGGCCAGACATGGATCATGTGTCTGTTGTCTGTTGAGTGCAATGAATCCCTTGGGGCTGAAAACATCAGCATTAGAGCACCAAGAACAGAATCATGTCAATGATTTCACTATGAGAAGGACTGGATTATCAATATCACATATTCCTGTTCATAGAGCAAACTATGTTTCCTCTTTCTATCACTCGGAGCAACACAAAGATTTGAAAGTTGCTTGTTCCTCCAAATGTATACTTCATTTTAAATTGAAATCATACTGTGTACTTCAAACTATGACAAAAGTCACTCCTATAAATTCATTAGGAGTATATAAATAGAAATTTTTCTTGTTGAAAAAAGAAAGAAGGTTATGGTCATAGCCCACTGGTGAAGAACTTGTCACTCTTGTACAAGGCCATCCCCAATATGGATACAAAAGAGGGAGGGGAGGGGATGGAAGGGAAGAGAGGCACCAGTAGACATAGAAATAATATGAGAAGCAAGGGAAATTAAAATTTTCATGTTGCATGCATTTTAGTCTTCCTGAACACACAGCTAAAAAGAAATTCATTCAATCTTTTGTTATTGAAAATACATACAATTTATTACTGATTTATATTTTCATTCCCTTACAAATCGGCATTGTTCAATGGTGTGTTTTTCGTGGACACTGGTGAGTTTACAAACAAGAGCAAATGCCAAAAGACCTGGAGGTTTATTAAGGTCCTCATCAAGCCGCTGTAAACAGAGCACATCGCAGATCATAGGTCCAGTGCAGACTTAGTGTTCAGGAAGGTTTGCCTATGGTTTTGCCATGAGGAAGGCTGTCTATCTGACGAGTTTGTATTCATGCTCAGATGCCGAGGAGCTCAGAAGGTGGGCGACTGT
>NW_008333886.1:6043678-6066715 GCF_000622305.1 Nannospalax galili | reverse complement strand
AATGTCCAAGCTGAAGAATATATTTGAAATAGTAAAGTATTGAGAAAATGTGGAAATGGGTTTTGTCTTACCCAACACAAAAATAAGACTCACTTTCATGGCATTGATTTAAAAAAATAAATAAATAAAATAAAATTTTAAAAAATACAGTTAAAAAGGAAGAGAAAAGAAAGGAGGGAGGAAAGGAGAGAGCCGGAGAAACGGGAGGCTGAAATTTGCCGGGTTTGTCTTCCTGTGCTCCGTTCTCTTGCGTTCTTGGACCTTGATAGATCTTAAATTTTTTTCTTTTCATCATAAAAGCCACCCTCCCTGCCATCTCTCAGTGTACAGGACAGAACTGTCAATCACAGATCATAGGCCCGCCCTCACTCTCCTCTAAAGTGGAACCCTGCTCCCCCACCTGATTCCTCAGCCTGAGGAACCATTGTGCTCTGTGGCTCTGCACCTTTGACTTCTTAAGGCGCCTCCTACAGTGGAATTCGCTTTATTATGACAGATTTACTTCACTTACCACAGTGCCCTTGGGAATCAATCACCCACGTGGTGGTGTATGTGAGGGCTTCCTTCTTTTTCAAGACTGAGCAATATTCCTCTCTGTATTTGGTCCCGGTCTTACCCAATCATTCACCTGCCAATGGTCATTTAGGCTGCTTCTATCTCTTGACTATTGCCAATCACTCTCTTTGTATCATTTTAAACTCAGTTGGAAATCGTCAACTGTTCTATCCTGCCCACATTGTTGCTTGGCTCTCGTTTTTTAGTGTTTAGAGAATTTGGAGAAGATGTTTACATCATCTCAATTACGTTTGCTCTGGTGATTTCTTACTCAGTGTAGACGACACTGAGAAGATCTGTGTAGGAAGTAGCAGAAATTTGACTAATGGATGTCATGCGTGTCATTGCAGGGAGAATCTGCTCCAGCGGACAAACCGTGTAAGCCAGACGCAGCCACGGCCACCTACTCATCCAATGTTTCAGGCTCCCAGGAGGTATTGTACATCAACGGCAATGGGACCTACAGTTACCATAGTTACCGAGGGCTAGGAGGCAGCCTGCTAAACCTGAATGATTCTTCTAGTAGTGGTGAGTCTCTACAGTAGATTTCTTTCCATGCATCCGTTTGGAGCTGATAAAGTTTCTACAGTGAAAGAAGCAAATGGATAGATTGCATAATCACTAGTCAATGCGGGTGGGATAAAAGCCAGCTATTTGAAAGGCCAGCGTTTGTTGCCCTGGCAGGTATTTCCCTTTGTGTCACTGTTTCTGAGAGTAGCAGTGATATTGTGTAATTGAATTATTATTACTGTTTAATGCTAGAAAAGAATATTTCACGTAGAGATGTAGCAAACTTTTTCCAAATAGTGATATATTCTGACTCTGTCTATAGAGTACAGTTGTCAAGAACACTAAAATTCTTTCTTAATGCTCATGGAGGTTTTTTATTTGAAGAATTTGAAATGAAGTAACAGGAACTTTGCAGAACATACAAGATGTTGACTAAGAACATACAAAATTCAGCAACAGATGGAAGCAAGCCATGTGACCCCAGCCAACAGCTTGTCAACAACAGTGATGCTGCTCTGTCAGTAGAGAGCTAGGCCCTAGAGCCAACTCTCACTTGTTCCGGCTTGGTACATCTTTAGGAATTTCTTGAGGTTGTGTGTCAGAACGTTTCAAATGAGTCAGATTTAAATGCTTAAAATAATCATTAATTCATTCAGAATGAATGAATTCAATCATCATTAATAATTCAAATCTTAGGAAAAAAGTATATATTGATGAAATTTTATGTCTGGACTACAAAACAACTTCTATAATTATATTTAAGTTGAAGTAAAATTAAGTTATATTGCATACACACACACTTTGCAAAACAACTTCATAAATACAAAGATAAATGACAAACTGGGAAATTATTAGCTCTTTATACTACAAAAGGCTAATATGTCAACATGTAAGTTTTTTAAAAGTAAAGAAAGAATGTACTTGGACTCATATGATAACACAGTGAGGGGTGGGGTATAGCTCAGTCGGTAGAGTGCGTGGTTAGCATGCGTAGGGCCTTTCAGTTCTAAACACCAGAAAGAAAAAGGCAAGAGATATACAGATACAATTTCTAGAAATGGCAAGGCCATTTTCTTTGGGGGTGTGGCTACTGCTGAGGTACACAGACCCCTTTAAACAGCCCTGAGGAAGCTCACTGGGTCACACGTCCCCAAGAGAGGGAGGGAGCTAAGGGGAGAGTGGGAGGGACCAGAGAGAGTAATGGAGGGTCTGAACATGATTAAATACATTATGTGCATATATGAAAAAATCATAATGAACCCAGTATCATGTATAATTGTTACATACTAGTAAAAACGTTGAAACCTTTTACAAGGCAATGAAAGTGTCCCTTAAACACAGTGATGATGCGCTTCTAATGAGAGAAATGCAGACACTACCCATAGGATTAGTACAAGCTGAGAAATCAAAGGAACAGGACACACATTGCTACATCTGTGAAGAGACAGGAGCTGTCCTGTACTGCTTGCAGAAATGGAAAATATTGGAGTGTATCTGACAATAACTACAAAATATAGTATACACTGACCACGTGACCCAGCAAACTGCTTAAAAGGCTCCCTAAAAAGGGAAAGGAAAGTGACAGGAATGAGCTTTTCTTAATGAGTTATTGGCATGGCCGTGGCAGCAGGAAGTTTTCCAAGTGGTTTCAAAATAATGACTCCCCAAGAACATAAGCAGGTGCTAATACCTGAATTATGATCAATAATCACCTTATAATCTGAGACCATTGCCCATGAACAGGTAAATCTTCCTGCCTTCAACCTATTCTCCAAAGAGAAAGCAAAACTGTCATTTAAACAAAGCAGGTAAATCTGATACGATCAGATCACTTCACCACTTAATTCCCTTCTCTGTTCCTTGAGCTGCTCTTAAGGGAGGAGCAGCCTCACTCTTCAGCCTCAAGGTTCGTGTTGTCAAGGTTTCCTTTGCCTGATTTTTCCTGTCTTACTTCATTTATTGCTAATCCTTTAAATCTATTACATAGGACTCCCAAGTATAGTCCTATACCCTCAGAGAATCCTGGATTTATCCTATATTACCTGTACCACAGTGAACGTACATGTACACGTACATACACATACACACACACACACACATACACACACACAGAATCGTGCTGTCACATACCCACTCCTCAATCATTGATGACGCTTAAAAGCCACATCAGAATTTTAACATGGATACCAAATATGAAGCCCTGTAAGTGGTTGGAAGGCAAGTATTATAAACTGACATTCTGCGGGTGCATATGGTTATATTACTTTTAGACTTACAGATTTACTTTGCTTAGAAGTCCTTTAACCCCCACAAGAAAATCCTTCACTGTCATAGAAGGTCAGAGCCTGAAGGAGCTGGGGTACTGTCCTAGCAACCTCTTTGCCTTTTAAAGGCTAGGAAATAAGAAGCAGACATGGTTACCAGGTGCTCAAGGTGAAAAGTGGCCTGGTGAGCCATTCGGTTCATACATCCTTAGCTTTTGCATTAGGAGACTTGAAGATCACGTGAGGACATCACAAAGAGTAACTTCCCACACTGCGGACCACTTGTGTGCCGCTAGGAGGAACCACAAGTAATGGGCCAACCTGTGTGGTGTGCAATTAAAAATGATGTAACCTTCTTTGAGCTGTGGCTTCGGGCTGAGTGTAACAGCAGCAACAACAAAGCAGCTAAAAACTAATCTTGATAGGTAGCACCTTCACACTGAAACCAAAGAGAAATGTGCAGATGTCGAGTCACACAGCAGGGGCCAGGAAAATGACTAACTCCATTTTTTAAAGGAGCTGAAGGAACTGGAGAGGTGGCTTAGCAGTTAAGAGCACTGACTGCTCTTGTAGAGGACCCGGGTTCGATTCCCAGCATCCACATGACAGCTAACAAGTGTCCCTAACTCCAATTCCAGGGGATCTGACACCCTCTTTTGACTTCCATGGGCATTGCACAATGCAGTGCACTTACATACATGGAGGCAATACACTCATATACATAAAAGAAAAATAATAAAATATCTTTTTAAAAAACAAAGTAAGAAGAGAAAAGGGAGGAAGATTCCAGTCAGTTTATCAATTCATATGTCTACAGCAGTTGTAGAGTTTTACAAATTCCTTTTTCATTTTGAATAGAATAACAATTGGGAAGCCTGGTCTACACTGGAGACTTCACAGCAAGGAAAGATTCTGTCGACTAATAGTGCCAAAGAGCCCTTCAAATCTTTCATTAGCCAACCATCATTTGTTTAGAGCTGGCAAGGGCCTGTACCCAACAATCCAAATTTTCAAGTTGGAGTATTATCAAAATGACAGCAGTTATAATTTGTATAAAGAATGTACTCAAATTATCTGACTGAAAGGAGAAGCAGAGCATCCAGTCATCCTGTCATTATCCCTTCCGTTGACAGGGGCCTCTCCGCCAGAAAGCTCACATTGTGCTGTCTGTAGAAGCCCATTGTGGCTCGCTACAGTCTCTCTTTGGATCTCCGAAGTCCAAATTACGTACACAAAGCACCACTTTAACTTCAGCTTTTTCCTCTCCCCAAACTCCACAGGGCGGACTTTTCGATCTGTTTCTCAGCTCTGATGTGAACTGGGCTGATACACAGATTGAAATCTAACAAGGCCAAATCATGATAATAATGGGACTCAATAACTAACATTTGGATGCTGACATTTAATCCACATCTGCTGTTTTCTTTGCTCCTCATAAGCCCTCGGGATTGCTGCTTTAAAGGGTCTTTTGATCAAGGTCTGTCATGAGTCTAGGACAAGGTGGCTTGGCCTCAGGACTCACCATCACACTGGAGCTGGTCACAGTGTCATGACTGAGTTTGTATGCGGAATAATGAGCCTGAAACCTCATTTCTCAGGTGACATTTTCACATATGTGGCCTTAACCATTGGGCCATCACAGGCACTGCCATGTGAAGCTTTAAAAGGGCCATTTCTATTCACCGGGTGTCTTCACGGCTCTCTTTTGGTTCGCCCTCCATTCACAGCCAACTCCCCCACCAGGTGGTTGAAACTGTTTGGTTATCACTGACTACTTATTGTCAAGCTAAAGTGGCGTTTTGCCCTCATTTCACTGGATTTTGTGGGCATATTTGAATCTCCTGATCATGAGGGCCTTGAAATAGCAACAGTCTTGACCCCAGAACAGCACATTTCCATTGCCTTGGGCTCACACAGCACCCTTCCCCTGTGGCCTTCCAGGATTTATTTATATCCTTTCCACTTGCTCCCTTCCAAGCTGCAATGTCCCTACCATCCTCCACCCCCCCCGTCCCTTTAAGCCTCTTGTTCTGTACCCTGCCCAAGGGATTGCTCATTAGCTGTTAGCAAAATACTTCCAAATCTGCTTATCCAGCCCAAGCTTTCCCCCTGAATTTCAGATTTTTTTATCCACTTGTCTACAGGATACCTTGATCTAGATATCCCAAGAGATCTTACATTTAAAAACACGAAAAGTGATTTCTGCCGCCCATTTTAGAGCGTCTCTGGGTACACACACCTGGCTTGTAGCTGATTCTTGTCAACTATTAGGCTCTGAGATACCTTTCCTCCTTGCCGCTGGGTAACACTTCCTGGATCAGATTCTTCCTCTATGATCTCATAGTGCCCTGTAAAGACTTCTCATGTCTTCACCCAGCTGTTATGTGCATGTTCAACATAGAGTACGCATTGTTGAAGACACACATGGTGACTTTCTTCTACCTTCCTTATGACAGTGTCAGTAGATATCTGGCTCATATGAGGACTCGCTATGTAGAACAATTTTTTCAAGTGAAATACTGTACTTTTTTGTCTTGTCTACATCTTGTTAATAAAGTTGAAGCTGTCCTTTATTCTGTGTGTGTGTGTGTGTGTGTGTGTGTCTGTGTCTGTGTGTACACATGTGCGTATGCCTGAGTATAAGCATGTTGGTGTGGGAGGTACATGCATGTTCAGGGGAGACAGATGACAACTGTGGACGTCATTCTTCAGGTTTTTCCCATCTTTTAAAAACACATTTGAGATATTATCTCTCACTGACCTGAAACTTAGTAGTCTATTTAAGTAGACTATTCTAGCTGGCCAGTGAACCCCTGGGATCTAACTCTTTGCCTCCCAAGACCTGGAATTGCCTGCACACTCTACCATACCTGGCATTTTTCTCATGAGTTCTGTGTGTCTAACTCAGGTTCCCATGCATAGAAGACAAGCGGTTTTACTGACTGAGTCATCCCACAGCCCTGAGGAGATCTTAATGTCTGATCTCTTTTTTCTGATACTCTGACAAGTACAATATTGAAGGAAAAGAAACATTTCATTTCAAACATTTCAGAGAAATATTTTGAAATGCATGAATTCTGCTTTAAAATCTATTCAGCTTTTAAGCCTATGATTCAGAAAAGGAATGATTACTGTGACTATCCAGGACCTGGGATGGAATGCACCTTCCCCCTTTATCTCATACTCTTAATAAATCATGATGGCTTGTCAGTCACATGCAAAGAAGTCATGCAATGTGGATGTGTGGGTAGGGGACCCTCACAGCACTCCAGCCCAGCTGGGTGTTTCTGCTGTGTGAGAATTACATGGGTTCTGTAACATAAAGCTTGGTAGATAATGATTTTACAGAGTGAAGCCTGAAAGTGATTCACAGAAGTCAAGTAGCCCCCGACAGTGAATCAGTAAACCTTTCATACAATGGGAAGATCTACATGATAACAGATCATGTGAAGAAAGGTGACTGTGATCTCACTGTAGGAAGTCCAGGTAATTGGGGTTGCACAGTTATTATAACTCAATAGACTTTTCAGTTGAAATAGAGTGTGATGTCAAAACATCTGCAGCAAAGTGAACCTTTATTTATAAAAAAAAATAATAATCAGGAGCTGGGGTGCTGACTGAGTTGGTAAAGAGCCTTCCACATAAGCATGAGGATCTGAGTTTGAACCCCAGCACCCATACAAAACACCAGAGTTGCTGCAATCTCAACACTAGGTAGGCAGAGATAAGAAGACCCTGGGGCTTGTTGGGCAGCTATTCTAGCAGAAACGGAGACTCAGATTGGTGAGAAACCCTGTCTCAAACAATAAGTAGAGAGAGACATAGAAAGACACCTGACATCAATCTCTGGCCTTCACATGTATTGACACACATATGGATGTACACTCTGACACCTACACACAAAAGAAAATTGCTGTATTATAGAGAGTTAGATTTTTTTCAGTACCATGTTCAACTTGTTGCAGCTAGGTTGTATACTTTTTTATAGTTTTAATTTATCACTTTACTTATTATTTTGGTTTTTGAGCTTGGATCTCGTGTGGCACAGACTGGCTGCATACTTACTACACCGCCCAGAGAGGCCTTGCACCCCGTCCTCCCACCTCTGTCTTCCAGGTGCTGATATTTCAGGTTCTATCACACCCAGCCACCTGTCTACTTTGGGGAACCTCTTTTTCTCCAATGTGTGCTTTGACAACTTAATCACTGCATTTTCCTAATTTTGTATTATATGTATGTACGTCCATGTCTGTGTCTCTGTGTAGATATGTGCACAAGAGTACAGGTGCCCACCGAGGCTGTAGGCATAGAATCCAGCTGGAGCTAGTTATAGGCAGTTGTGAGCAGCCTGATGTGAATGCTGGAAACTGGACTTGGGTTCTGTGCAAGAGTAGTACACACTTTTTTCTTAAGTTTTAAATTTTTATATCTTGGAGACTATCATACATGATTATTTTCTAAGTCCCCCAGCACCTCCTCCCATGTCCCCCATGCCCTCTCAATTTTTGTCTTTTGTTATTATTGTTACATAGACATATATACATTAGTAAATACACATATATGTATACACATATATAATACACTTGGTCCATTTAGTGGTGCTTGTGTGTGCTTAAATTTGGGACCATTCATTTGGGATTAGATAGGTTCTCAGGGAGCTAGTTTCTGGAGAAAATGGATTTTCCCTCCCTCGGCATGTATTAATTTCCTGTAGCTCTTCATCTTGAGGTGGAACCCTGTGGCATTTCCCCCATCCACCTTGGTATGTCAACTGGTTTTGTCATTATGTGGATTGTGTTAGGCTACAATACTGTCGAGATTTCACTGAGGCAGGTTACCCATCATGTCTAGAACACATTAACTAACAGCAGGTGTCTCTCTGGCTCTTTCACTCTTTCTGCCCCTTCTTCCAGGAGGTTCTCTGAGCCTTGGGTGTAGAGGTTGCATTGCAGATGTGTCACCGGGATGGACACTCACAGCTACTTGTTCTCTGCATCTGACCATACGTGGAACTTTGTAATAGTCTCCATCTACTGCAAAAAGAAGGTTCTTTGATGAGTGGTGAGAAGTAACTTGTCTGAAAATATAAGGATATGTATTTAGAATACAGCAAGAATTGTATTGATCTGGGGATGTGACAGTAGTAGGTTTTTCTCTAGGATCTATGATCTCTCCAGCCATGTATACTTGGCTATGTTTACAGTACCACACATGATTTCTCTCCCATTGAGTGAGCCTTAAATCCAATTAAATTTAGCTCCCGATTACCCCAAAGATAAGAATGCCACTACTGTGCCAATAGAGATGGTTTGCTGGGCTGGTCATTATTGTGGTTCACAGGCTCTTCACAGCTGGGTAGGAACATTGATAGGTTTTTCTCCCTTGGCACCTTACATAGTATCTTCTGTTACCATGAGAGCCAGTCTTCAGGGAGGAGGCTGCCATACCAGTTCCAGGTGGATTACTCCAAGTCCTTTGTCCTAAGTAGATTTTGTCTTCAGCACTAGAGTCTTACCTTCAAGTTCTGGGAGTCAATCAAGGGCTGCAGCAATAGCCTGTAGTATTTTGGGAGTCTTTTGAAGTACTCTAAGAATGCAAAGGGAGCTTTCCCATGTCCGGCACTGTGATTTTTGTTATACAGCCTTCAGCTATACACATGCACTCACTCACATTTATATTATATGTGCATTTTTCAGTAGGCTTTTTAAATACGACATTTCCCTCTGATTTGTCATACTACTTAAGCATTATTTAGCTCTTTCCTCTCTCTGTTCTGTGTAGCCCTCCCTCCTCCCACCACGATTAAAGTAGCCCCCTCACCAGTTCCCCGTTGATGCCTCCTGTTTCCTACTATACCCCTCTTTTGAGTTCTGTCCTGCTCTTTCCCTACTTGGTTCCTTTCCATTTTCCTGACTCCTACAGTCACATCAGGATGCATACTCACATCTAAGTGTTTGGGTTAAGAGCCACAGGTGAGAGAGAACATGCTGTAATATGGTGAGCTAGCCTAGACTCAGGAAAACAAGCGACACAGTGTGCACTCCTGCTGAGCTGTCTCTCCAGCCCCACGTTTTCCTACTTTTCAGTCTCTCATTTGTATCTTTATTGTATTTTCTCTCTTTCAAATATAGTTTTATCTAGATCTGTGAAATCCAATATGACAGCCTCTTGTCACATGTGACTACTGAATGGGAAATGCATTAAAATGAAAGAAAGTTCAAAATCTAGATCTCCCATTATAATAAGAGCCATTTCAAGTGTTCAATAGCCAAAGCTGAGCAGCCAATACATTGAATAGAACGAGGGAGCAGTACCATCATCCCAGATAGCTATTAAAAGTACTGATTCACACAATTAGATTAGCACTGTGTGCTTTTATTGTTATGGAAATCTTTCCTCCATTGAGTCATACCCTTTGACTTTGACTATGTGTGTATCATTCATTTTTCAGTGAAATAAATTAGTTAAGGTGGAGAGAATTTAGAAATCTCAGTGTTGAGTCACAGGAAGTTATTTTTTAGTGACTGGAGAGATGGCTTTGCTGGTAAGATGCATGCTGGTGTAAGCATGAAGACCTGAGTTCAGATCCCCAGAACTCGAGTAAAAATCTGGCCACACCTGGGTATGGTGAGGCCCAGAACTTGGGAGGCAGAGGCAGGTGGATCTCTGTAAGATTGAGGCCAGTCTGGTCCACATAGCAAGTTCTGGGCCAGCTGGGGCTACAGGGAGACCCTGTCTCAAAAACAAAATATAAAACAACACACAAAAGTACTAGATCAGATATTAAAAAGCACTTGCTGCTCTTGCAGGGGACCCAGGTTCAGTTCCCAGAACCCCCATGACAGCTAACAACCATCTATAATTCCAGTTCCAGAGAATCAGTTTCCCTCTTGTGGCCTCTATGGGCATTGTGTACATGTGGTGCACTTACATACATGCAGGCAAAATACTCACACATACAAATAATTAAAAAAAAAAAAAGCTTGTCTGGGCACAGTTGCATGTGCCTATAACTCCAGCACTGGGGGAGGGGATGCAGATACCAGAGGCTCCTTGCACTCATTGTCCAGTCAGTCTAGCCAAATTGATGAACTTCAGGTTTTATAAAAGACCATGTCTCAAGAAATATGGAGGGCAATTGAGGAAAAACACCCAATATCAACTTCTGGCCTCTGAAGTGCACACACACACACACACACACACACACACGAGCATACACCTGCATGCACACATGCACATACCTCACTAAAATATATATACTTCACATACATATATAACACCAAACACACAAAGAAAGAAAGAAAGAAAGAAAGAAAGAAAGAAAGAAAGAAAGAAAGAGGGATGATGAGGAGAAGGAGGGAGAGAAGGAAGGAAAGAGAGAGGGGAGAGAGAGAGAGAGAGAGAGAGAGAGAGAGAGGGAGAGAGAGAACTATGGTTTTCAGGCACCTGGGAGTTGTGAGTCTAGCTATTGCCAATGAAATAGTAACTCTGAGAGCAGTTAATTCCTAATGTATAATATAGGTGATTTTTTTGGAATAGACTGAGATTACTTCAAAATTAGGAAACTAAAAGCAAAACAAATGTTAAAAGAATTAAGTCACGGCACATTTGACGTCATATTTAGCAGAAGTGAGTCCTGAGCTAAGATACTTGATATATGACCCCATTCATTCTGTTTCCTGCATGGAGTACATGCGAGTATAATAATGGAGTATAGCAATCACATGGCATTCAGTCGACATTGAATGACTTAGATGCATATATGGAGACACCTAGGGGCTCAGAGAGATGATGCTTATTTTTAAATTTTAATGATTGAATACGATGTCAATCATTTGCTAGAAAATTGTTAGGAAAATTATATGAATTATCTGCAGAATCCAGTGAAGATTCTTTCAGTTTACCTGGAGCCTTCCCACCTTTCACACACCCTCAGAGATGAGCTCTAACATGGGAGGTGAGTGGCCTGTGCTTCCCCTGACCACCTAGCCGCTAATTGGGTTTACAGGTGAACGCTAAGCAGAATCTTTCTGCAGCTGCTTCCTCAGAGTCTGCCCTCTACTGTCTGCTGAAATTGATTTTTGTGTGCTCTCAGTGTCCTCTTGAGGATTCTGTGCTGTGCCTATGCACCGAAGGGAAGTAATGAAAAGACAGGTTAGTGCTCGGAGACCTCCTTTCTTGAGCCTGCTGGTAAACTCTTCAGGGATTTCTTAGGTGACAGGAGCTCATTAAGTTGTGGACTGTTTTCCTTGCACAGCCCCCTTTGCATGTTGACACATCCCCTGGGGATCTACTTGAACAAACCAGTTCAATTTCAGTGCCCTTGCTAGCCTCTGCTACCTGGAAGGAGCTCTCCTGAGGAGTTCAGAGTGCTCTGCTGTTCTAGGAAGTCAGTACTATGACCTCCGACAGAAAGGTAGAATTATCCATTGCTCACACGTCCTCTTCTGCAGTTGGGACTGCTGGACCTCCTAGCACAGGTCCAAAGCTGCTTCCTTCCACCAGCTAGACATCTTGGTCTGCTGCTTGACTCACTCCAAGATGATGCCACACTCGTACCTTACTTTTACCTTTAACTTAAACTTTTTCAAATTTTAAACATTATTTACAGTGCTCATATTCCTTTGTTATTTCAAAGCATAAGGTGATTTATATGACATTTTGCTCTTGACTGACATGCAAAGCTTTTTCGGGAATCTTGTCTTCAATCTATCCGTAGTGACCAGAACAAATGGAAATAAATATGCAGCTGAGTGTAAGTCCACACTGTTAGCTTTGTTTTCCTGAGGTGTTTTGTGGTCCATGTATTGGAATTCAGAATTAAGAAATGATTGGAAAATTAAATTTGTAGCAAATAACATTCTCACCAGTATCTAGGTGCTCACAGGGAGTAACAAATTATTTCAAACATTTTAAATACATCAGGAAATAGAATTCTCATGAGTGATCTGGTTTCTTCTAAAGTAACATGAGTACTGCTCTGGTTTTGGTTTTTGTTTTTTCTTTCTTTGTGGTTTCTATTTCTGGCACTGTGACACTCTTTATTTTCCATTGAGATAATATTAAATGGATGATTAACTTTTATTATCACCTTGTTCCTAAAAACATATTCATGAACACAGTTTCTCCAAAATGGTAAGGAAGCTAATCCTATGTTTATTTTCAATGTAGACACATTTTATTAATTTATAATAACCTTGTTCTCTGTGAACCACACTCTCTTCTAGCACTGTTAGATGATCATCTGATCCCATGACTTTTATTTCTTATGAAATGTTAATTGGCTTCTAAGCCATCCATGACTTTTATTTCTTATGAAATATTAATTGGCTTCTAAGCCATTTAATAACGAAGGAGAAAGAAATGGGAAAAGAACACTAACCATAATGGAAATCTATCAAGTCTGTCTTCAGTCACATGCAAGAAAATACTTTGTCCAGGTCCATAAAAATGAATCCACTTCACTTTTACATCTCTTGATGTTTGATGAAGGAAAGTAAATATTTAATAAGAAACCAGGGAGAGAAGGCAAGTTTATACACTCTTGCTCCAAAAACCCTCTTAAAATTTTATGTCTTAAATCTTTATTTTGTACTTTAAGCTGTGTTGACAAATGGGATAAAAGGAGAAGCTCAGGGCTGGAGAGATAGCTCAGCATGTGGTACATGTGCAATCTCAGCATTCCTAGAAGAGGGAGACAGAATTCCAGGAAGCTCATGGGCAGCTTGCCTGGCAGACACTGCAGGGAAAAAGAGACCCTGTCTTAAACAGGTATCAGTGTGGGGGGGGGACCTACACCTGAAGTCCCCTGACCTCCACACATGCCCCCCTCCCAACAAACACATTCAAAAGGAGTTCCTTCTGCATAAATACCCTATTTTACATGAGTCCTGATTTCCTTCAGAGTTTTGGATAATTGTAAATTGAACGCAGATGTTATTTCTAAGTATACAGAAAAGCCAGACTCTCTAACCTTCATTTCAATTTGATGACTCAGTTTAATGACAGTCTATTTGCTAGACTTTCATTCTTCATTGTTTCTAAAAGTTAATATCTGTTTTCCTCTTCTAATCCTTAAATTATTCTAATTTAAAAGCAAAACGGATGTTCTAGAAGTAGCACCCTATTTTGCCTCCGCTACCAAGGCATCCGGAGTTACAGTGACCTTGGCCATATGCCATTTCAATGTCGACTTAAAATATGATTTGATGAAAAATTTTCAAGGCTTTCTTGTCAAAAACTAGAAAATCGGTAAAAGAAAAATATTCACCTAATTTAGTGTTTTAAAGCAGCAAGAGATGGTATAGAGGTTAAGACTGCATTCTGTTCTTGAGAAGATGCAAGTTCAGTTCCCAGCACCTATATAGGGTTGCTCATAACCACTTTCACACAAACTCAGAGGATCTGATGCTCTCTTCTGGTCTCTATAGGCACTATACTCACATGCATATAAACCCCCACACACACATACACACATATATATGTGCAACTAAGTATTATTATTTTTACATGTATATGTGCATTGATTGCCTGCATGTCTATAAGGACACCCATGTGCAATGCCTGCAGAGGTCAGACGAGGGTATTGAATCCTCTGAAACTGGAGTTATGGACAGTTATTAGCTGCCATGTGGGTGCTGGAAACTGAACCAGGGTCCAATGATCAAACTGAGAATCGCTGTTGAACTACTCTATGGTTTGTCACAGTAAGAAGTCAGGGCTCTATAAAATGCTGTTTAACCTTATCGCAGAGGTCACAGACAGTAAAAGTGTACAGAACTGAGGAGCAGGGATTAGTGAATGAACAGCAAATAGTTTAAATTTGCTATTTTGAATATTTCATATAAGAACAAAAATGCAAGATGTATAAATGAAAATTCCCTCTTTAATACATTTTTGCATTACCAGCTTAAAGAGGTGAGTTTAGATCAAAAAAGGAAATGAAGCACAAATAGCTCAAGACATTGGAGAAAAGTGATGAAATCCAGGAGAATATTTATTTAAATGTATGTAAATTGACATATTTAAAAATATATTCAGTATTACATACACATATATGCATTGTTTGAAACAAGGTCTCACCATGTAGGCAAAATTGCTCTTCTTCCTCCTGCCTCAGCCTCCAGACAGCTCGGATTGTGCATATGCGCCTCCAATACCAGCTTAAAAACTTAGAGTATTTTTTAACGGCTGCGCTATCCCTCCAGCCCATAACTTAGAATATTTTTAAATGCAGTTTCAGATTTACCTTATGAACCATTTAAGATTATTTTTTTAATGTGAACTATTTTCAATGTGCACAAGACTGATATTTACAGTCTTCCACTAAAATTCAGCATTAAGCAGTCAAAATGTCTTCTAGATTAGCTGAGATTCCATTATCTCAGCTGGAGACACATATTTGCCATGTAAATGCTGGCCGTGTTTGACCCTCAGTTACGCTGGGAAGGTAATTAAAGTTTGGGAATATGGCAACATGTCTCCGTAAATATGCTTCTTTCTGTCTTCAATAATGCCTTAAAAAACTCTCCGCCCCACTGTGCTAGAATTTTGCCTTTCCCATCTTCTTTGATATTCATTGGATATGTATCTCACAAACATGCTTAATACTTTGTAAGAACAAAACTCTATTCTTCAGTAACTTGGTGGTGATGAGTCCACATCTATTAAATAGAGTAGGAAAAATCTGATGATTTCAAGAGGAATGAAGTGCCATAAGTCAGTCAGGGGAGGCTTGGGTCAGCCTTAAATAAATGGAGTGAAAATGACTCCCATTTGCTTAAAGTACTGATAAGGTGCAGTTCCCAGGATGTATGCTACCTGACACTTCCTGAATCAACAGGCAAGTCCCCTCAATGTGGGTTGATCCTAGGTCTTATAGAGCCATAAAAATCATAGTTTTGCAAAGAATTGATAGCTACTTTGTGTGTGTGTCTCTGTGTGTGTGTGTGTGTGTTGCAAATAAGGCAATAATTGGCCTTAAGCAAGAGCTTTGTGGGCATTGAAGACAGCAAGTAATGATGAAAGAGATGGTTCATCAAAAAGTAACAGTTATCTGAGTCCTCCCAATATGCCTCAAAATTAATAATGAAATTTTTGCACAGTCAGAAAATGACATCCATGATTCTAGTCAGAACTTTTAAAACACTTCTCTCATAAACCAACAGATAGGGGAAAAAAGCACATATATGTAAAATTAAATTTAATGGTTGTATCAAGAAACTGATCTCCAGCTGCCTAATAATGCATATTATTCAAATATTGACCATATAATCAGATGACAACACCCAAGGAATCCTCACATGCTGGACAGCATTATGCTTAGAAATATTTATAATTAATAGAGGTGAAAACACAATATAATAAATGTGTGGAATGGAACTGAAGCAATATTTTGGCATATATTTACAAAGTAAAAATGTATAAACTAGTCATTTTGGAGTTATTTTTCCTTGTTCTGAAATTTTTATCGCATTTATTTATTTATATTGTGTGTGTGTGTGTGTGTGTGTGTGTGTGTGTGTGCATGCTATGGCATAGGTTTGGTGGTCATAGGACAGATTTGTGGAAGTAGGTTCTCTCCTTCCACCAGGTAGATCCCAGGGATCAAATTCAGGTTGTCAAGTTTGGAGGTTAGCACTTTACCTGCTGAGCCATGTCCCTAGCCCAGTTAGTTTTCTTTTGAATTAATATACAATCATTGTATTTATTTATAAAATATAGTATAGACAGTATGTAATTAGCAAATCAAGGTAATTAACATTCCTATCTCTATCATTTCCTTGAGATATTTAACATAATTACAAAGAGAGGAAATGCTAAGACAGTAAAAGAAAAAAGTATGAAAATTAATTTAATTTGGAAACAAGCAATTGAAAAGATGAACAAAATGAAAAAGAAAGCTTATTTATAAATGTAGTAAATTGTGTTTGACTGTAATAGATGGAGACATATATTTAAAATAAATGTTTTAAAATATATTAGCACTATGGCATGCATAGTGCTTGAAAGGATGTGGGAAGTAAGAGATGACCATTATCAACGGTCATTTAAAACACAGAATTGATTCCAAGTAGCTCGCTTTGCCTCTTGAGGACTTAAGATGCCTCTGCTCTGTCTCTGTTGCTTATGCAGTGCTTATTCGAGAGACAGATGAGTTTGAGAGACTGAAGAGCCAGCCAGTGTCTATTAAAGTAAGCATGCATCAACCATAGGAAGATTATTTTCAAATCTGAGAAATAACTCAGCAATCTAAAGTGGGATCAGTTAAGATGTGAGGAGCACAGCAAGCTATTTGGACAGATGTACAAAATGCGTTAAAATAGAAGACGGGCAGCCATTAATTGAGATGTCAGCAGAAGCACTGTGGAAAACATTCAGTTCTTTCCCATGTCATTGAAATCCTGGTGTCATCTTTAAACTTGTTATTCTTGTCAATTTAACCATCTTCTGTTCAGTGAAATTTATTCCAGAATTCAATCTGTGGATCTTGTGGGCTTGGGTGTAGGTTTGTGGCAGGTACATGTGGGTGTATGGGTGCGTTCAGGTGCATGTAGGTGTGTATGTGCAGCTGTGTAGGCCACAAGGCCTCAGGTGTTGTTCCTCAAGTCTGTCCACCTTTTCCTTGAGATAGTGTCTCACTAGCCTGGAACTCATTGAGTCCAGGGATCTACTTGTCTCCCCACCCCCACCCACAATGCTGGGATTTCAGGTGCCATCGCACCCAGGATTTTATGTGGGTGTTGGGGCTCTAAATTCGGGTCCTTCTGATCCTCTCTAAGGCAGGCGCTTGGCTAACTAAACCACCCCCTAGCCCCTCACTCTAATTTTAGCAGTTCAAAGTAGCTATCATAGTCTTTAATCACACAGTTCTCATTTCTAAAAACAAAGCAGAGCTGTGTCCCTGTGAAGCAATGCTGTCTACGGGTAATCAACACCAACGCAGGACTACAAAAATGAAGCTATTTAAAACAAGAACCCAAAGCTGAACCACAAATAGGAAGTAAACACTGAATCGATAATTCAATTTGAGAAATGAAAATGAAGATTTATGAATGTCCATTCTCTTTATTCTCTTTAAGTGTGAGAAATTTTATTGATTCAAGGATTTCATGCACTGAATTTTGATTGTATTCAGACCTCCCTCATCACCATCCTCACCCCCCTCCACCCCTACATCACCACTTCGTGTTCTCTGTTAGCAATTTAGTCCATCCATCCATCTTACTAACACATCTGCGCTGGGTGCCAGAGAAATCATACCTCATTAGCATGTCGGTGATCTGTAATCCTTACACTGGGGTGTGCCAAAGTAGGCCATTCCCTTTCTATTGTATGTGGGTTTTGGTCAGAAAATGTTCATATTTCTTAGAATGAGATTTTCAATCTTAATTTCTGTTTCTCTTACACACTGCTTAAGATTATCAAACAGGGATTTCTCTTTTTCCCTGCAGTTGAAAATGCTTGATTTTCCTGGTCAGTTAGTTGTTTACAGCCCTTGCATGCAAATTACACTTGGGCTGTTCCATCAGGACCCCAAGGCAGCTCATTCTGCCTGTGTGTGGGCAGGCTGAGAGGACTCTGAAACCTCTGCCCTCCAGTTATCTTCCCTCTTTCTTGCCAAGTCCTGAGTTCAGAATTTTGAGATCAATATACACATGCCTATGGTCAGGTAAATATTCCTTTTGCATGATAAGTTTCTGCATATTGTCCCTGGACTCAGTCAATCTCTTCGAAGCCTATGTTCCTCGGGCTCCCAAGCTGACTCCCCAGGGCATTGCCTCATACTACAGTCATGGTGAACATACATTTTTATTTAACCATGAAGAATTATAAATGCACATTTTCATCTAACATGTATGTATCATTTAAATATACCTTACACCTTAAAAAATTGAATCATAGGCCTATTTTGGTACATAGGTGTTAATTTTCTAGAAAAATTATGTTATTATGACATATCTTTAACTTTTAATTCAACGTTCAGAATGTTCATAAAAAATAAGCTGATATCATTTTGGCCAACATACAGGTACTTATTATGGTCTTAGCTTTGTGAGAATTCACCTTAGGTTTGAAACTGAAACTATTTTCCCTTTATGTATCTTTTGGTCATCATGATTAATTGACCCATGTTTTCTAGAACCATATTCTCAGTGACCTTGTTTCAAAAATACTTTCCTAGACTTTACTAAGTTCAACATCTTCATAAAATTCAGAATTTTACTTTTTTTTTTTTTCGGTCTTTTTGAGACAAGGTCTCCCTGTAGCCCCAGCTGACCTGGAACTCACTCTGTAAACCAGGCTGGCCTTGAACTCAGAGATCTGCCTGCCTCAGAGCCTCCTGAGCGCTGGGACTAAAGGCATGTGTGCCACCATGCCCAGCTCAGATTTTTCTTTTCTAATGGACATGTATTCTAATTATATGATAGTGTTGTTTTGAGTTAATTAAGCTAAAAAGAGTCCAGTATGGTGTTGACTGAGGTAGTGAATATGCATAAAGGGCAGTGTGAGCCATCCCTAGAAAATATCATACCTATTATATAATTTGTTTTCTTCTTTTTAAAAATGTTTATTATTTTTATTTTATGTGTATGAGTGTATTGCTTGCATGTATAAGTACACTGTGTCATACATTGTCCACAGAGATCAGAAGACGGTGCTGGATCCCCTGGAACTGGAGCTACAAACTGTTGTTAGCCACCATGTGGACTAGGATTTGAACTCAGGTCCTCTGTAAGAGCAGCCAGTGCTCTTAACCACTGGGCCATCTTTCCAACCCTTGTTTTCTTCTTTACCCACCCCTATAATGTTCACGATTTGAATAACAAACACTTACCAAAAAGACTTCCTTGAGTTTGGAGGAGTGAGGTGATTGTTGAAGGCACTTTTCCTTGGACAGTAGTTATCTTCCATTTATATATACTAATAAACACCTTTTAAAAAGTGTAAACCTTGGCTTGGTTTGGATTTTTAGAGTTTCAAGCCAAGGGTTTCCTGGTGACTCTTACTTGTAGTCGGAGCACTTGGGAGGTGGAGGTGGGAAGGTCAGGAGTTTAAGGCTACCCTTGGCTCTGTAGTAAGTTTGAGGCCAGCCTAAGCTACATGAGAATCTATCTCAGAAAAAGAAAACAAAACAAAACTAAAGCAACCACAAGAATCAAAAGACTTTTTTCAGAGAATTTCAGCCCAGAGGTATGCTCACAGGAACCCTAAGCTGTAGCACTATATGTCAGGCTCTCTCACCCCAAATTTAACTGGAATCCTTTTCAGTTCAACCTTTTCTCAATTTCAGTTCAGGATAGGGACCAGCAGCTTGCCTTCAAACAAAATCACCACAAAACAAAGGAAAATTAAACAGTGATAATCAGGCCCTAGCATTCCACACCTATGCCACTGGGAGGAAGGACCTTTCAGTTTCTTTCATCATCATGACATGAGAACTGTGCTTCTCACTGTAAAGAATTGAACAGTATTGAAAATGTGCTCATCTAGAGACCGGAACCCTTGTTACACATGATACTTATTAAAAGTCCACTCTGAACTTTTCAGGCAGAACAGACACTGTTAAGGTCTTCCTTGAGCACAGGTTCAGGGATTCCTTTTCACAAGTGTGACATCCTGCACCTCTCAGCTTGTCCTGTCGATAACTTGATTTTATAAATAGCAGAGCAAATGGAAGACGGCTCCTGCCTGAAAAGTCAAAGCTAGGCAAGGTTACTGCAGAACTGGAAACAAGCTATTCTCAGATGTCAGAGTTCTTGTGTGTTGGTCTTTTCTCCAAGCTAATTAAATTCCATGTGAAGCTCTGTCCGTCTCTTGAGACATCAGGGAAGACGGTGGAGGAGGTGGGTCTTGACCTGTCTCTATCACACCTCAAGGAGAACCAGCAAGAAAAAAAAAGCATCCTTTCAAGGAATGCCCTTGCCTGAGTACTCACTACTCACGTGTACTTGGAGTAAATCTGTTAAAATGTATTAAAACACTATCAAGTTACAGAATCACAGCAGTTTGGGGTCCAGACTTTTGTTATATGCTTAGCAAAACTTCAGTCAATGACTTTTAAATTAGCGCTCACTTCAAATGTCCTAATGAAAACAAATGCTTGATGGTACATGTGTTATAAAAGTAAATATGGAGTTGAATTTTAACAATCTAAGAATAATTACCATGAAGTAGCTCCTCAATGCTGTTCAAATTAAAGGATTTTGAAATAATTTTTCCTTATTTTTAAATATAAAATTATAAAATGTTGTTGAGGTAGAACTACATATTTGCTTTAAGTATATAGAAAAAACTGGAGATGTGTGAAGGCATTTTGTGCAAATACAAAAGAAATCTTAACCATAGGAGACCGTATTGCCAGCATCTAGTTTCTCTGCGGGGTTGCTGGCAATAGCCACATACTCACCATATTTCAAAAGCAAAGCACACTGAAGATGAACCCTGGGAAGTCGTTGAATCTCTTTTTCCCTCTTCCCAGTATGTCCACATAGAATAAATTTCCTTTTCTCAAAAAGAAAACAAAAAGGAAATTTCAATTGAGTGTATTGTGATTCTCATCACTTTGGTGGAAAATATCACCCTGAAGTGAAAGAAAATTACTTAAGTCCTTATTATACCACTTGAATGCTGTCCACGCTTATTTAATTTATTTTTTTAATTTTATGTCTACGAGTCTAATGCCTGCATGTAGGTAGGTGCACCTGTGCTGTGCAATGAAGTCCACAGAGGTCAGAAGAGGGCGTAGGATGCCCTGGAACTGGAGTTATAGGCAGTTGTGGGTGCTGGGAATCAAACCCAGGTCCTCTACAAGAGCAACCAGTGCTCTTAACTGCTGAGCCATTTCTCTAGCCCCCATTGTCCACATTTAAACACAGAAGTCCCTCAGCCCTCAGCTTCTTTCTAAGCCTCTCAAGAGTCATTAGCATCATGGACTAGAAAGTTGTCTTAGTTTTGTTTTCCGATCTCATGATAAAATGCACAGCCAAAATCAGCTTAGGAGAGAAAGGCTCACAGATCCAGGTCACAGTCCATTACTGAGGGAAGTTCAGGCAGCTGGTCACATCCACAGTCAGGAAGCACAGGTGAATGAGGGCATGTGGCCTGTAAACTCTCACCTTCTCCAACCCTTGTTGTCCACAGACATGCCAATGGGCCATCCTGATCTAGACCATCCTTCCTTGAGAATCTCTTCCCAGATGATTCTAGATTGTTTCAAGTTAACAATGCAAACTAACCATCTACGTAATGTCAAGCCCATCAGAATTTCAACATGGATAGGGGAGGGCTTATGAACTCCCACCCTTGGCTTTCTTTAGGAAAGTTGCCCCTGACAGGTTGCCCATGTCCAGTGGGTAGCCTTGTACCCATGCACATAGGAGCAGCATTGGACTCAGTGGGTTAAAAAAAATAATAAAAAGTTTTCTCTCTACCTCAGTCTGGTCCTCTTTGTTCCACGAGCCTTAGGTGTAGAAGTTCAACTGTAGATGGGTCCCCTAGAACTGGGCATCTCTCAGATGTACATTCTCTGTGTGTGAGGTTGTGGGGTTCTGGAGTAGCCTCCATCGGTTGCAAAAACAAGCTTCTTTGATGAGTGGTGTGCACTATACTTGTCTGTAAATATACGGATCCATATTTAGCATATGGTAAGAAATTTCATTTGCCTAGGGATATGACAGAGATAGGGTTTTCTTTAGGAACTATGACCTCTCTAGCCATGTGTATTTGGCTGTGTTTACAGTGCCACCTATGAGTTCATTCCTACTGAGAGGGCTTTAAGTCCAATTAGAGAGCTGTTGATTGCTCCCCAGATAACAGTGCCAATAATGCACCAAAAGAGGTAGTTTTCTGTGCCAGTCATTGTGGTTATTAGGCTTTAGGGCTGGGTTGGACCACTGATTGATTTTCTCCCTTAGCAGCTTGCATAGTATCCTCTAGAACTGTGACAGTTAGTCTTCAGGAAGCAGGCTTCCAGGTCAGTTCCTGCTCCACTGCTCAGAGTCCTATGTCTGAGGTATGTCCTGTCTTCAGCAGTAGGGTCTTATCTTGAGTTCTGGATAGGACTCCTATATAAATCTCACCTACACACGGCTCAGGGAACCATTGCTGAACAGGGGGAGGAAAGACTGTAAGAGCCAAGTTTGGTCCATGAACATAGGGAAACAGGCCTCTGGCCACTGGAAGCTTGTACATGTGAACTTGGAGCAAAGGTGGCGTCCAGCACAGAACCCATGCTGACTCAGTGGAGCAAGGGAAATGGATGTGGCCAGCCCTAGCTGGGAAGTGTTGGAGACTGATTACTACTGGGTGAGGGAGAGTGGACCCTCCTTAAGACCTCTAGATAGGCTGACTAGACGCCAGTGGATGAACTTGCACCAAAGGACATCGGGGTACAAATGATTGACTGGGTAGGACTTAACATGTATGGCAAAATGCATGAGATCCAGTGGGGTGGTGGGCATGGATGGGGAAGGGGGGTATAAATTTGATTAAGAACTGTTGTATGAAATGTACAAAATTTCAATAAAATTTTTTAAAGAAATAAAAAGGACAGGAAGCATGAAGTTGGGAGGGAAACCTTAGAGGGAATCTGGGTAGAATTGGAAGGCAGGGAGTAGGGTGTGTGTGTGTGTGTGTAGATAGATAGATAGATAGATAGATAGATAGATAGATAGATAGATAGATAGATATAGATATAGATAGATAT
>NW_008333886.1:6028302-6043561 GCF_000622305.1 Nannospalax galili | reverse complement strand
TAGATAGATAGATAATAGATAGATAGATAGATAGATAGATAGATAGATAGATAGATGATAGATGATAGATAGATAGATAGATGATATATAGATAGATAGATAGATAGATAGATAGATAGATATAGATATAGATAGATATGATTATATATATGATCAAAATACATTGTGTACATGTGTGAAATCCTCAAAGAATGCATTTAAAATATATTTAAAAAATTAAGAAGGAATTGATACATAAAATTTTGAAAAGCTATCACAACACAGAATTGTGGTCCCTCCTGTGAACTGGAGCTGTGGTACCCAACCATGAGGCAGAGTGGTGGGCTGATGGTGGAGCAGATTGGAGCATGGAAACTTTCCAGTGTTGGGCAGCATTTTCAGCCTTCTCTGAGCTCCAGGTCGTGCAGTGCATGCCAGTGGCTTTGCTTCTGTGTTGGGCTTATGCTGGGGACAGGGGAGGTTTCTGTCATTTGTAGTTTCTAGTCTTGGGAGCATTGATTCTCTAGAATGGACTTCCCACCTCCCTTGATGGCCAGTTTTGATCTTGACTCCACATGTGTTCCAGGGCACTCAGACCTTCCTTGATATTGGACCGACCCCATTCCGAGGCACCAGGAGGTCTTCCATCATTTTTCTGTTACTCTTCTACAGCCCCAGTCTATCTTTACCTGTGCCCCACAGAAAATGTAAAATGCCCAATTGAACTTCTAGAGATAAAAATGACAGTCTGGGAAGTTAAAAATAAAAAATATAAATAAATCCTCCATTAGAGGATGCAGAATAAAACAAAAAAGCTATCACAAAGGTTTGTTTAAATTCTGAATTGATAGTTTTGAATTGATGGGATATATAACATCTGTTAATGCAGCAAATAAAAATATTCATAATTCATTTTGATGCTGCACTGAAGTTTCTGCAACACATGGAAGACAGATTTAAAATTGCTTTTCACAAAGAGGTCATGTTCAAAAGGCTCAATTCTTCCCTATAACAAGAGATGATTTTTGGAGGCTGCCCAGGACCCCTGAAAACCATCCCCAGCAGCTTGGGTTTCATAGTAGAGGCCTTCAGAGAGCAGGTGCATTTGATTAAAGATACTACTGGTTTCTCATGAAAGCATTCATGAATAAATTCAATAGTAATTTAATGGGTGCTCTGCATGGGAGGTGTTAGGATAAATACTGTTGCTGTCTTATTTTGTGATTGTTTCTGTCTAGGACCCACAGATCTCAGCATGAAGAGGCAGCTGGCGACTGGCTCTGGATCCTCCAGCAGTTCAAACTCCAGACCTCAGCTGAGTCCAACGGAAATCAATGCTGTGAGACAGCTTGTAGCAGGATACCGAGAATCGGCTGCGTTCCTGTTGCGTTCTGCAGATGAACTGGAAAATCTCATTTTACAACAGAACTGAGTTAAACAGTGGTCTTGTCGCACTATCCTTTAAGGGAAATACTTCCATTATGCCACGTTGTTCTCGATGCATAAACTGATGTGTTCAAGGAGCTTTGGAGGAACTCTAACCTTGACCTTGACGTACCTGAGATACTTAAATGTGCCCAGCCTGTCGCTTTTGTTTGGTGTGCCAGCATAAATATCACAGGCAATTTTTTTAACAAGGCTGCATATTCTTAATTCAAGGATAAAATGAAGAAGCCGGTGGTATAAAAAAACAAATAGTTCAAGATCCAACTGAAACATTAGTGGAATTTTCTACTGACTTGTTGGACTGAAAGCTGAAGTATCTGGAAAAAAAAGCCAAATTTCTTGTTGCTACAGGAAATAACAACAATGAAAAGGATCTTGTATTTTAAAAAATAGGTAATTTTTATAAAAAAGAAAACTTGTTTTTCATTCAAAATTGTCATTTTTACTTTGGTAACTTTTTCATAGGTCCTAAAAGAAAACTGTTTTTGAGAAACTCCTGTAAGTACCTTTCCCACATCCCTTCTGCCTTCTCTTTCCAAATTCTTTCTACAAAAAACAAAAATAAAAACAAAAAACCCCCACAAAACACTGGATGCTGGAAAACCCCTTGCCTAAGTTCTTTAAAGCGTGACATCAGGAACCACTTCCAAGAAGCCTGCATTTCTACACCCAGGCCACAGGGCAGCTTTACCACAGCAATTTTCATCACAGAACTTTTTAAACATTAACAAAAGACGTGTTGAAAAAACAACCCACCACACCTTGCTCCCCTTAGATCTGCGCACTCCTGGTTGCCAATGCTGTCTTACAAGAGCCCCCTCCAGAGCAGCAAGTGGATGCAGATGACTGAATGTTAGAGGTCGCAAGTGACAATCTGAAACTTTGCACTCGTGTAGTTTTCTTTTCATTTCTCTTTCAGAAATAGTTTCCAGAAAAAGGCCATTATGTATCCTGATATGATTTATATAATTTACCTTTTTTAGCTAAAATTAAGAACTCTCAGAGCATACAGCTGTAACTTAAAATGAACTGTTCCCTCCTGTCCCCACCCTCTGCCCATCTTTTCTTCTTTTCCTACCTAGTGTTGGACACATATGAGTGGTGTTTTCTTTGTGCACTGAGGCAAGCCTATTTTTAAATATTTAGATAGAAGTACTTTAGTTCATGTGTATACGATTTTCCTTTCTGTTCCTCAGCTTTGGTTGGATTACAAATTCTTTGTGCATTCTTGAATTTGCCTTATTTCATGTAAAATCTATGTCATTCAGTTTGGGACAATGAGTCGAAGACATCAGTGATATTTCTTATCTACTTGTTATAGTTTTCCAAGTACTGACTGTGATTGTGACTGGGTAATGTGCACTCCCTCTTGTAACTGTGGACATTGCTATGCTTTTTTCTTCTAGTGTTTCTAGAATTATTGTTCCTTACAGTTATGTAAACAAAAAAAAAAAACAAAAAAAGAGAAATTTTGTGATACTGTTGGTGAATATAATGTGAAAATCTTATTGAAATATGAGTATTTTGGAAATACATACATGTACAAACATCTTTTAAAGGTGAGGATTTAGAGTTTGCATATTTAATGAAAATTCAAAAATTGAGGGCTGGTATAATTTTCTCTGTTTTGTTTGGTTTAATAAACAGATTTCTGTGTTAAAACAATGATTCTGAAAACTTACAAACTTTTCCTGTGTGCGTGTTGCTAGGGATCAAGCCCAAGACTTTCAGCATGTGAGGGGCATGCTCTTCCTCTACTCCCCCTACCCTATAATGCTAACTTTTTAGCAGTTTGTTATATGCTATATTTTGCTATATTTGACAGAAATTGCTATTCCAAACTTATTTTCCCTAATTATCCCAAAGCCTCCAGCATCTCCACTCAGACTCATGAAGACTGTCTTTGAAAAAGAAGAGGGAGATCAGCAAGGTCAGGCTACTGCAGTTGATCGTTTAAATATAATTTAAGGGTAAATTTTTCATATCTTACTCCTCATTTTTTCAGTATAACCCCCCTCTTTGAAGCTTTCCTAACTGAAGGAGAAACAATGTTGCAAAAATTGTTTCAGTACTTAGGGAAATGGCTCAGTGGGTAGTGGGTGAAGTGTTTGCTGTGCAAGCCTAAGGCTCTGAGTTCCCTAACACCCCCTCAAAAATCCGAGTGTGGCTGGAGGTGCCTCTAATTCCAAAACTGGGGGCACTGATCAGCCAGTCTAGTGGGAGTCTCGGTGCAAGTCTTAAGGTGGATTGTGATGAAGTCACCCCATGTTGACCTCTGACCTTTACATACATGTCTGTGTGTGTGTGTGTGTGTGTGTGTGTGTGTGTGTGTATGTGTGTGTGTGACCAAGAAATAAAAAGTGCCTGCTTCGTATGCTGCCTTTTTCATCTGGCTCACAAATCAGCACTCAGACGAGTTTGGCACTTACAGCAACGCATTCTCCAGCTCGATGGGGAAATGGAGAACCAACCACAGTGCTGAGTCTCTGGGAAGGAGCACTCCCTGCTTTATCAGTCCTGCACACGGTCCTCCTCGTGAAGGACCCACGTCCCCAGTGTCTGCTTTCTTCACGTACTCATGCACATGACTACGGACACCAGAAGTCCACTCATCTGCCTGGGAAAGCGGACAGGAGAAAATGAAGCCGCTCCTTACTTGACCTCCATGACTTGGCCCTGCAGAGCAGCCTAAACTTGCTTTACTATCTGTCTTGGTGGGATAGAGAGACCTGTCTACAAAACACTGGTGACAAGGATTAAGAGTCACAGTCCCTCAAATGAGGTAAAAACCTGTCACCAAACAGAGGTCACATAGCAGCTCCTGTCCCCTCACACAGTCATTGAGATGGCTCAGTGGGTAAAGGTACCTTCCAGGAAGCCTGATGACTGAGTTTGATCCCTGGGACCCATGTGGTGGAAGGAAAGAACCTAATCTCCACAAACCACTACACATGTGCTGTGACACACACATACACACACACACACACACACACACACGTGTTCGTTACATAAAAGTTGTATCAGTCAGCGTTCTCCAAAGAAACAGAACCGGTAGAATGAATATATATGTATAGAGATTTATCAGCTTAGCTCACAGGATAGAGTCTGAGTAGTCCAACAATGGCTGCACCACACTGGAGAGGCTGAGAATCCGTAGTCGTTCAGTCCATGAGGCTGGATGTCTAAGTGGTCCCAATCTGGCGCTGAAGGTCTAACAAATTCCAAAAGATCAGCTAGTCTTCAGTCTACCGGTGAGAGAGAAGGCAAGCAGCAAGAAGCCTGGCGTTCTCCTCTGCCATGGTCCTTTATATGGGCTGCCATCATAAGGTAACACCCACATTTAGGGTGTGTCTTCCAGCTTCAGATGATCCAATCAAGACTATCTCTTTATTTCAGTTAATCCCAGATCCAGTCAAGTTGACACCCAAGATTAGCCATCACAAGTCCACCTCTTGTCAACTTGACACACAATAGCATCTCTCTCTCTCATGCTTAATTTTCAAATGAAAACAATGTTGAGGTCATAATTTCACCTAACATGATATAACTATCCCATCATCCAATGACCAATGCATTATATATCTTAGAGTAGGTGATATGGTCCTCGAGGAATGCTTAGTCCTTTAGTGTCTCATAACCCAATATGGTTATGGTCTTATAACCCAATATGGCCCAGTGGGTAAATGTACCTCCCAGGAAGCCTGATGACTGAGTTTGATCCCTGGGACCCATGTGGTGGAAGGAAAGAACCTAATCTCTGCAAACTGTCTCTTGGCCACTACACATGTGCTGTGACACAGACATACACACACACACACACACACACACACACACACACACATGTGTACGTCACATAAAAGTGTAATAAAATGGACAGGAAAGCATACCCTGAAGTGGCTACAGAGAGCAGAAGCAGGAGCAGGCGCTGCTAATACAACAGGGGATGTCCACCGTGCACTGAGTTTCTACACAGGAAAGGATAGCCTGTGTCCTGTACATCTCACAGTGACCCTGGGGGCTTGGCACAGTCACTCTCTGTTTTACAAAGTAGGCTCAGCAAAGGGGCATTCTTGCCAAGAGCATGAAGATATTCTGAACCAAGCATTTAACCAGCCATTCCTGGAGATGAGCTGTCTGTGGGTCACTGCTGTCCTCTGCTCCTCTCAAGTATTAAATGTGTTCACGGCACCTTGGAATCAGGGTTTCATGGGATGTTAGCAGTTTTAGTTTTTAGACGAATCACAGTTACTTAAATGATTTGACTAAACATAGAATTTTACCCTTCTAGAGTAGTTTAATTTCCTTTATGTTATGTCCTCTACAAACACAAAGATCTGCAGTAAGCTTACCAAAAACTGATGATCAAATATATGTGATGTGACAGGAGGCGGCTTTGAGTTCAACAGTGAGTTCAAACATTAATCATTTAAAATTTTTGACAGAGACTTTCCATGTGCCCCAGAATGGCCTGTGGTTTGTGGTCCTTCTCCTGAGTGCTAAGATTGCAGATGTGTGCCATCACACTGGCACCAAAATTGAATCTTGTAAGGAAAGATTCAAGAACCATCCATGGGAACTCACAAAAAGCCTTGTTATACGTTCAGACACCATGAGTGCAAATGGCAGTCAAAGATTAACCTTTTATGTCAAAAATATTTCCTGACTTTATATGACTCATGTTTCAAATTCTAGTTTACACGAAAAACATCACAAAATAAAATGGGTCTTCAATAGCATTTAACTTTTATAGCAGACATTTGATAACAGAGGAATTAAGTACATGCTACTCTATAGAACTTTACTGAGTCTATCTCCTCTTAGGGTTTGGGCCTCTGTCTTCAAGCGCAGGGCAAGAGTCCACTTCCTTCCAACTCCAGCTTCTTTAAACTTTCTAATTTTTTTTTCCCTGAGACAGGATCATATGTGGCCCAGGCTACCCTCAAACTCACTATGAAGCAGAGGATGGCCTTGAACTTCTGCTCCTCCTGCCTCTACCTCCCACGGGCTAGGGTGACAGGCAGTTGACACAGTGTTGGGCCTTGAATCCAGGGCTTCCTGCATGCAAAGCAAACCCTCTACCTACTGTGCTACAAAACCCAGGCTTCCAATCCAGGTTCTACAGCCCACCTACATTCCTTGATGGTCCCTTCCTCCATCCTCAAAGCCAGAAATTCAAATTCAAGTCCTCTCTGAAACTCTGACCTCGTCTTCCTCTTCCAAAGCATTTTGCTCTCATGAGTACACTGTACCCCACTGGTTTACACAAGATAGTCTCTTTATATTAAGGTCAGATAATTAGCAACCTTAATTCAACTTACAAATTTAATTCCTTAATTTGACATGTAACAAAATACATTCACATGCTCTTATAATTAGGATGTGGGCATCTCTAAGGGACCATTATTCTACCTCTGCAGTTTTTTGATTTAATTTCCTTTTTTTTCTTTTAAATACCTCTTAGGGCCTAGCTGAATTTGTTCACTCATTCTAGGAAAGATCTTAAGGCATCAGCACATCTTTATAAACAATTGTCAGAGGGGCACCTGTTCTTTGTCGTACGAAGAACATTGTCTTTCAGAGATTATTTTAATGGCATATTTCTTGAATGTGTCATGACAATTAAATACAAGAAACAAATATAGTAAAATGTGCAGCTTAACCTTTCAAGGGAAATAAGACAGAAATACCTCCGGACCCTTTCCTCCACATCCATTTCTTAGAAGCCAGGAAATTCCCAGAGAGCTACTTGTAGGTCTCCAACTCACTAGGCCAGTGGGATGCATGAGAATCCAGAGCTTAATTGAATTCTGTAAGACATTCAGCAACATTCACAAAACTTCTAATAATAATGCCAAAGGTGGTGTATTTGCTCTGAACAGTTAAAACTATTTAAATTTTGTATAATTAAAGAAAGTGCTGTGGTTATAACAAATCTCCAGAATTTAGGATAGTCAAAACTGAAAGTTTTGGAGCTCAATACTGAAAGTTCTTCCATCTCCTTACTGGAATCAGAATTTCTAGATCCTTTGTAAAATTTGTATTTCCCATCATTATTAATGGCTTTCCCTTCAAAGGCCATTAACTGAAAGAAGATACCAAAAATTATTGACAAGCTTTTTAATTTTATGAGGAAAAAACACAATAAAACAGAATATAGAGCACAAATGATATTACTAAAAGAATAGGATTAGCACAAGTTTTTTTCCCCTGAAAAATCTTGATTTCTTGCATTTTTTATGTATTGAGGTGGTTAGACCAGGCTATTATTGAGAATTATCGTTTTATTCAGCACAATCTTGTGCTGACAGTCCTAGTGGTAGGAGACTCTACAACATTTGGCTTCATTTCTCTGCCCTGGGAGATTCTGAGGTCTGCCATGAACCCCATGAGCTATGTAAGCCTCTTAACTCATTTTAATTTTAATTTATTTAACAACTGTATATTCTGTTTACTTACTATGTCCTGAACACTGAACTTTGAAATAAAAAAATTTACTCTTCCAGAACAGAGTCAATACCCTGTGGAAAAGGGGACCAGAAATGGAGATGATATTAACATAAAATGCAGGGTATCAAGTCAACACTCAATGGCAGAAAGTGACTGAAGAGCTCACATCAGGCCCTATCTTGAAGACCGAGGGGAGGAGGCATGGGGTTACTTGATCACAAAGAGTAAAACTGAAGGACACATTACAGCAGTGTCCGGAGTCATTTGAAGGGACCAGAGAAAAGAAAAAGATGTATCCATGGAGGACATTTCAACTACAAGAGAACAAGACTTAGCATGCCGAAGGGACTTGGGGTGACTTGTAGGAATAATAAATCAAGCAATGAAGTGTGATTAAAGGACACAGCTAAAGAATGAAAAGAGATTCTTGGAGAAAAATAAAGGCACCTGTTAGAACATGGATGTAAAACCATCTCAGGAGCTGGGCTGCCTCTGCAGAGCAATGATATATTTTAAGCACTGGAGTGCTTGGCTCCAACTTGGCTCCCTGTTATCTATTTGAAAGATGCACGAGAGCAGAAACTTCTTAATCCTGGGACCTCCTTTCACCAGAAGCAAAGAGCCAAGAAGGAGAGAAAGGCTAGTGGTTTGTTATATAATAACACACTATAAAGGAAGGGCCTCTGTCCTTTCCTACATCCACACTCATATATACCATTGAAAAGTGAGTGCCAAGAAAAAGCAGAAAATACCACAAATTAAAATAACTTCTTGCAGGAAACAGATTCTAGAAAAGACAGGTAAGCAAAAAGGAAATTTTAAAACACAAACAAAAGACCCCTATGAACTTCCCAGCTTTGAGAAGGGAAGAATG
Organism: Nannospalax galili; assembly: GCF_000622305.1. Lineage (NCBI taxonomy): Eukaryota > Metazoa > Chordata > Mammalia > Rodentia > Spalacidae > Nannospalax > Nannospalax galili. Next base: position 6,034,815 of record NW_008333886.1, on the reverse strand, counting down.
GGGGATAGGTGAGCTGCCTGAGAAAAATGTACACCCCACCCTTCAAAATAGAAGCCCTCTGTTTCCTTTCTTCCCCCAAGGATTCACCTCCTACCACTGGTCAAAACCTGCAAGATCTGATTCTCCTGTTAAAATTTTTGATGGTCATGTATGAGTTATACATAGAATGTGGTTCGTATATATTGCCATAAGTGCCTGTAGCACTGATCGGGTCCCTTTATCCATCCTAAACATTCTTCCATTACTCTCAATCACTATTTCATGTTCATATCCATGTTTTGGTTTTTGTGCATTAGAGAGAATGCAGTGGAGGGAATGCCACTTCCTTTTCTGTGACATGTTTCCTGCCATGAACAATGTGCTCCTGTTCCTTCTGTTGTCCCACAACTGAAAGGATTCATCTCTAGGAGAATGATCCTTTACTGTGTATGAACACCACATTTTCCTTATCTTCTGTTGATTGGCACCTAGACTGGTTCCATCTTAACTATTTTGATTCGTTCCACTACAGATATGAGTTTGCAGGTCTCTTTGGTATGCTGATCTAAAGTTATTTCGTCATTTGAATATACACCCAGAAGTGGAATAACTGGATCATATGGTAGTTCTACTTTTAATGTTTTGAAGAACTGTTCTCTCTCGATGGCTGCACTAATTAAATTCCCAAGAATTTTAAGAGCAGCATGTGCTGTGCTGTTGATGCTGTGGTCATTTTGGGTATTGGCCATTCTAACACTGGTGAGAAGGTTCTCTTTGCAGTTTGCAACCTTCATCAACAGTGACGCCAAGCATTTATTTGTTGACTGTCTGCCTCTCTTAATCTTCTCTTTAAAGTTTGAACAGGCTACTGGGATAGAGGATTGTGATGAACAAATATTTAGTCATATTGACTGTGTCAAAAGTAGTTTTGACAAAATGGTGGCACAACCTGTAATCTCAGCACTAGGAAGTCTGAGGCAGGAGGATCACAAGTTTGAGGCCAACTTATGCTATAAATTGAGACCCTGTCTCAAAACATAAACTTTGCACAAAAAGTAAAGTTTCTAAGGCTCTTGCTAGAGATTTAGGCAGTAAGATGTCTGAAGATGAATTTCTCATTCCCAAATAAGAATTGTACACTGTGCCAAGTAGAAGGAATTTTGAAACTTGAGTAGAAACAAAATCATAAAAACAAACAGAAAAGGACCAGAGGCTGGTTCCCTGATCTAGTAGAAGCCCCAGCTCCAGGGCCTGATCTCTGTGCTCACCAGCAAAATACCAAAAGATTATATATTAACACATAGCCAAAGTGCTAATCTGAAGAGGAAAGAGGTTAACTCTGCCATACTAGGAAAAACAGTAAGGTAAAGAGAACACATCCTTTAAATATGAATGAAATTTAAAACAACAGGATATGGGAGCCAGGAAGGGGAGGAAGCACAGGAAGACTAACCAAGGATGTGCTCAACTTAATACATACGTATATAAAAATGTCCTTCTGTAAGTCAGCACTATGTACAATGGATATAAGTAGTGAAAAATTTAAAGATAACAAGAAGTAAACTTCCTTGTATAAAAGCAACATTAACAAGGAAGAAGGAACAGACAGGGAGACAGGGTCGGGGTTAATTACAGTGAAAAGCTACACTTGAAATAAAGTACCTTACATTTATTCCCAATAAATGCTTGGCTTCCTAAAATAAACTAGAAGATCAGAGAAACACGTTTTCACCTCATCTGACAACCCCAAATTATAATGATGACATCTTATAGCAAATCTTTATTACAAAGAGCCTTTTAAAACTGTTTAACGTCTGCTATTGCAAGCTTGTCTATCATCTATGAACACACAGGATGGATGCCTTAAATACCATGCCAAGCACAGAGTGTATGGAACCCACTGAGCACTGCTGGAAAAGTCATGATAGCTTCTCCACAGAGCCTAGCAAGGCTACAACCTCAACCTACAACCTCAAAATATGGTACATGGCCTTGCTGTGGTATTTGATGGTCAGATGGCAGGTCCTCCTGGGCTATGTGTCCTGTTAGAAGATGTGACAATGGAGGTTATTTGAATTCACCCCCCAGTTCTATAGACTATGATGGTTAATACCGTCAACTTGACAATATTGAAAATCACCTAGGAGGAAAAACCTCTAGACAGTATGCTTGGGGGGAATTATTGAATTTAGGTTGACTCTGGGCTTATCTGTGAGCGATTATCTGGACTGGGTAATTGAGGTAGGAAAACCCACCTTAACTGTGGGTGGCTCCATTCCTTGGGTTGGAGTCCTGGACTAATTGCAAAGCAGAAAGTGAGCTGAGCATTCTCCTCCTTCCTGACTGCAGAGGCAACAGGAGCAGCTGCCCCAGCCTTTTCCTACCATCACTTCCTCCTTTGCTCTCAAACTGTGAGCCAGAATAAACCCTTTTCCCAAAGGTCAAATTCAGATTTTTTTTTACATAAGATCTTGGAATAAATAGCAAGACAGGCTCTTGGCTGGTGCTTTCAATGTCCTGTATATGTGGGATTTCTTTCTTACAGAATTTGTCCTCACAGGATTTAATTGATGTGTCTTTCTTCCCAAAGCCAATTATAGATAAGAATCTTTTCTGTCTGTACAGCCAGATTAGTTGGGTTTACTGTTGCTGAACCCTTGGGCCAAGGACTACTAACAGTCTATCCCTTGCCCTCCTCAGCCTCCAGGAGTGGTGACTACCAAGAAATTCAGCCCTGGGGAAGAGAAGAAGGCTGAGGCTTGACACCTTGGCCATGGTGGGTGAGGCAGAAATCTGGAAGGAACAGAGAAACAGCTGGAAATGGAAAAGACCTTTGTGAATTTACCCACCTCTAAAGTGGAAGTCTAGGTGTGAGGGCCCCTTGCTCAGTGGCTTGTCCTATCAGCCAGCAACATTTTCTCCTCATTAATCTTGACCTCAGTTGTTGTGGTGATAGAAAAGGTTAACCCTGCTGACATTTTCAAGGAATCAGAAACCCACAGACAGTAATAGAGAGAGGCTCTCAAGGAGAGCCTGGCTCATCTTGGAGAGCTTTTCTCTCTCCCTTCCCAGCTTACCAAGCCGCTCTCCATACTTCACTGGACATTAAACAGAATGTAAGAAATTGAGCAGCCATTTCAGTATGTATAATATCTAAGTACCAGCCCATCATAGTCATGTTTAAAGAAATATGTTTTCATGGATAATTTTGAGAGCTTTGTGGTTTAGAAAAGAGTTACCCTCACTGATCGGTTTGATCTATGCACATGAAAAATATATATATATTACGGTTGAGGCTCAGAATTTGGAGACTTTTAACTGTTTTAGTTAAGACAAGAAATAGCATCTTTAAAACCTAAGCCCTAAATTTTTCTTCATGAAATGTTGGGTTTTATTTATATATTGCCTGAAAATGACCAGTAAACTATATATATTTACAATGTACAACACAAAGCTTTGATTATGTTTACATATTGTGAGATAGTTAAGACATGAAACTTAGCAAATATGTTCAATTTTCTATGCTAAGTAAACTTGAAATCTACTTTCATGCACATTTTAAAGAATTTTTACATTTTTGTTTAAAAATTACCCCATAAGGCATTATATTTCACTGTGGCATTTTCCTACAACGTGTTTTAATGGCTCTCTTTTCCATCCTCTCTCTCACACCCTCCCTATCCGAGAGTCCTTGTAGATCCCCCTAGCCTGTTTTCAGCTTTCATGTCCCACATGTCCCTTTGCCACACCCTATCCTTCCTCAGCACTTATTACCTGCCTTGGTCTCCTTTCTAATATGTCAGACCTTCCCCACACTCACACGTTTGTAAGTGTACATCAAAGGCTGGATCTGTGTGTGAGTAAGAACATAAATTTTTTTGTCTTTCTGAGTTCCTGTTATTTCACACTGATTTTCCACAAGTTGTTTGTTTGTGTCCCAAACATATTATCTATGTTTTCCAACTAATTTATGACACCAGTCCTGTGACACATGAATTATGTAAGAGGCAACTGGACAGGATATCTTTCACTTTTCCTTCTTTCTTTGCCTGGAGCTTTGAGGTTTATTTTTTCCCTTTTAATAAAAAGATTCATTAGGAAAGTTGTTCATGCAGAATGTATTAAATGCCTTTAACCTGCAAACCCCCCTCCCGCTCAGAGATCAGAGATGGGAGACTTAGATGGAGAAGGGATATTTGCTGGGAAGCAAGTGGAACTCACCAGGGAGAACACTGGCACCAGGCCTGGTACAGACAGCAACTAGGCTAGATCCGTTAGACCAAGTGTAAAATGAGAACAAGTTCTTCAAACAAACATGGCAGTCAAAGTGAAAATGGTTTTGAGGCACATTATGAGAAAATTTCAGAATCCCAGAACCCTTTCACATTTCCATTTGAATCTCTCAGCCACCAATTAACTTTTATTAAAATAAAAAGATTATTTTATGTGTCTGACTGCTTTGCCTGTATGTGTGTAGGTGCACACATACTTGTAATGCCCTTGGAGGCCATAAAAGAGTGTCAGGCTTTCTCCTACCCTCAGGCCTCTCTCCACAGTAAGTCCATCTCTGCCTCCACGCCTTGACTCCCCCAGCCTCATTCACCCTCCCATCTACCCTGCAGGTCTCTCCTCCTAGTTTGGGCCCTGCCCCATTCCTTGTCTTGGGGCCCCAAACACCTGGGGAACCAATACTGTTTCCTGATCCTTTTCATCCAGACCAAAGTAGTGTCTTCTCTGGGACCCAGGAGCACTGCTTCTGGGCCTGGCCCGGCCCTCATCTCCCCCTGCTTCCCTGGGCCTGAAAGACCCACCACAGGCCTCTCTCCTACCCTCAGGCCTCTCTCCTGAGTAAGTCCATTGCACCCTCTGCACCTAGACTCCCCCAGCCTCATTCACCCTCCCATCTCCCCCAGCCTGTCTCTCCTAGTTTGGGTCTTGTCTCATTCTCCTCTTGAGGCCCCAGACACCTGGGGAACCAATACTGCTTCCTGATCCTTTTCACCTAGACCAACTTAGTGCCTTCTCTGGGCCCCAAGAGCACTGGTTCAGGCCTGGCCCCACCCTCACCTCCCTCTGCTTCCCTGGGCCTGCAGGACCCCCAGCCTCTTTCTGGGACTGAGGAGGGAGGGGGGCTGACCTTTCCACTTCCTGATCCTTTGCATCCAGATAAACCCAGCTCCTCAGTGCAGTCCCCAGGAGTCCTTGAGTCCTTGGGGCCTCCTCCTGCCCCCATCTTCCTTTGCATCTCTGGGTGGCATGGCCATCAGCTGCCCTAGACCAGCATCTTTCCTGGGCCCGGCTCTCAAGCAAGTCCAACCACCAAATTCCTGAGGTCAAAATCATTCCTGGAGGGATCTAGACCTTAGGAGAAAGCCTGAGAGCATCTGATCCTCATCTGACTTGGGCCTCTGTGGGAACTCCTGGAGACAAAAGCAATCTGGCCACTTCAAAATAAAATCAAAAGAGAGAACCGGAAGCTTAGAGGAACCAGATTTTCATGCCCAAAATTAAACCACAAAGACACAAAAAGTTCAAAAAAAGAAGCAGACCTAAACTTGAAGGCCTGCGTCTCAGACAAGAATCAGAAACTACAAAAGAAATTCACATGTCAAAATCACAGAGAAAAAATAACATAAAAAAACAAAATAACATATCCCCACCAAATACCAATAGTCCTCTAGAGGAGTACAACAAGAACCCCTAGAGATAATGCAGGACACAGAACTCAAAAGAACAATTATAAAAATGATAAAAGAATTCAGTGAATTTAAAGAACACACAAAAAAAGAAATTAAAGAACAGAGGGAAGATAGGGATAAACTTCTGAATGAATTCAGAAAAGAGTTAGAAATATTGAAGAATACTTACATTGAAATGAAGAAGGAAGTGAAACACTCAGTAAGCCAATTAGAAACGACAGGAGAAAGCCTCACCAATAGAATGAATGAAATGGAAAACAGAGTATCAAGACTGGAAGATAAAGTGGATGAACTAGGCCACTCAAGCAAAGATTATAAAAATTTAAGAACACACAAGAACGGAATATGCAGGAATTGTGTGCCACCATAAAAAGACCAAACTTACAAAGCATAGGCCTACAGGAAGAAGAAGAATCCCAAGATAATAGCATGGACCAGATCTTCAACAGAATTTTGGATGAAAATTTCCCCAAATTAAAGAAAGACATGCCCATACAAATATAAGAAGCATATAGAACACAAAACAGACAGGACCAGAAAAGAAACTCTCCACGGCACATCATAGTAAAAACACTACATGTTCAAAACAAAGAGACAATTCTGAGAGCTGGAAAAGAGAAACAACAAGTCACATATAAAGGAAAACCCATTAGGATTACAGCTGACTTTTCAGTGCAAACTATGAAAGCCAGAAGACCCTGGACCAAAGTATTCCCAGTTTTAAATGCCCACAGATGCCAACCCAGATTACTATAACCAGTCAAAATGTTTACTATAGTTGAAGGGGAAAGAAAAATTTTCCATTACATAAATAGGCTGAAGGAATTCATGTCCA